>NW_026914986.1:0-408954 GCF_034315485.1 Pezoporus occidentalis
TGGGATGCAATAACCCCCACTGCCCCTCTTTGGGATGCAATAACCCCCACTGCCCCTCTTTGGGATGCAATAACCCCCATTGCCCCCCTTTGGGATGCAATAACCCCCACTGCCCCTCTTTGGGATGCAATAACCCCCATTGCCCCCCTTTGGGATGCAATAACCCCCACTGCCCCCCTTTGGGATGCAATAACCCCCGTTCCTCCTCTTTGGGATGCAATAACCCCCATTGCCCCTCTTTGGGATGCAATAACCCCCATTGCCCCCCTTTGGGATGCAATAACCCCCCCCCCTCTTTGGGATGCAATAACCCCATTGCCCCCCTTTGGGATGCAATAACCCCCATTGCCCCCCTTTGGGATGCAATGCCCCATTGCCTCTCTTTGGGATGCAATAACCCCCATTGCCCCCCTTTGGGATGCAATAACCCCCACTGCCCCCCTTTGGGATGCAATAACCCCCATTGCCCCCCTTTGGGATGCAATAACCCCCACTGCCCCCCTTTGGGATGCAATAACCCCCATTGCCCCTCTTTGGGATGCAATAACCCCCATTGCCCCCCTCTGGGATGCATTTACCGCCTTTGCACATGTTTTGGTTGGATTTACCCCCACTGCCCCCCTTTGGGATGCGATAACCCCCACTGCCCCCCTTTGGGATGCAATCTGCCCCCCACTGCTCTCACCACCCCCCCCCCTTTGGGATGCTCTAAGCCCCCTTGCCCCTCTTTGATGGATGCTCCCACTGCCCCCCTTTGGGATGCAATAACCCCCATAGCCCCCCTTTGGGATGCTCTTGCTTCCCTTTGGGATAACCCCCATTGCCCCTCTTTGGGATGCGATAACCCCCATTGCCCCCTTTGGGATGCAATAACCCCCCTCTTTGGGATGCGATAACCCCCATTGCCCCTCTTTGGGATGGAATAACCCCCACTGCCCCCCTTTGGGATGCAATAACCCCCACTGCCCCCCTTTGCCCCCCTTTGGGATGCAATAACCCCCACTGCCCCCCTTTGGGATGCTCTAACCCCCTCCTCTTTGGGATGCAATAACCCCCATTGCCCCCCTTTGGGATGCAATAACCCCCACTGCCCCCCTTTGGGATGCAATAACCCCCACTGCCCCTCTTTGGGATGCAATAACCCCCACTGCCCCTCTTTGGGATGCAATAACCCCCACTGCCCCTCTTTGGGATGCAATAACCCCCACTGCCCCTCTTTGGGATGCAATAACCCCCACTGCCCCTCTTTGGGATGCGATAACCCCCACTGCCCCTCTTTGGGATGCGATAACCCCCATTGCCCCTCTTTGGGATGCAATAACCCCCATTGCCCCTCTTTGGGATGCAATAACCCCTGTTCCTCCTCTTTGGGATGCAATAACCCCGATTGCCCCCCTTTGGGATGCAATAACCCCCATTGCCCCTCTTTGGGATGCAATAACCCCCATTGCCCCTCTTTGGGATGCAATAACCCCCATTGCCCCTCTTTGGGATGCAATAACCCCCACTGCCCCTCTTTGGGATGCAATAACCCCCATTGCCCCTCTTTGGGATGCAATAACCCCTGTTCCTCCTCTTTGGGATGCAATAACCCCCACTGCCCCTCTTTGGGATGCAATAACCCCCATTGCCCCTCTTTGGGATGCAGTAATCCCCACTGCCCCTCTTTGGGATGCAATAACCCCCATTGCCCCTCTTTCGGATGCAATAACCCCCACTGCCCCCCTTTGGAATGCAATAACCCCCATTGCCCCTCTTTGGGATGCAATAACCCCCACTGCCCCTCTTTGGGATGCAATAACCCCCATTGCCCCCCTTTGGGATGCAATAACCCCCACTGCCCCTCTTTGGGATGCAATAACCCCCATTGCCCCTCTTTGGGATGCAATAACCCCCACTGCCCCTCTTTGGGATGCAATAACCCCCGTTCCCCCTCTTTGGGATGCAATAACCCCTGTTCCTCCTCTTTGGGATGCAATAACCCCCATTGCCCCTCTTTGGGATGCAATAACCCCCACTGCCCCTCTTTGGGATGCAATAACCCCCATTGCCCCTCTTTGGGAGGCAATAATCCCCATTGCCCCTCTTTGGGATGCAATAACCCCCGTTCCTCCTCTTTGGGATGCAATAACCCCCGTTCCTCCTCTTTGGGATGCAATAACCCCCATTGCCCCTCTTTGGAATGCAATAACCTCTGTTCCTCCTCTTTGGAATGCAATAACCCCCGTTCCTCCTCTTTGGAATGCAATAACCCCCCTTCCTCCTCTTTGGAGATGCAATAACCCCCGTTCCCCCTCTTTGGGATGCAATAACCCCCGTTCCCCCTCTTTGGGATGCAATAACCCCCGTGCCCCCCCACTTTGGAATGCAATAACCCCATTCCCCTCTTTGGGATGCTCCCGTGGTGCCCAGGCAAGGGGTGGATTGATCCTGGAATTGATAATGGACTCATCGGATTTATAATGGAATAATTAGATTGGTAACAGAATATTTAGGTTGATAATAGAATAATCAGATTTCTCATGGAATAATCAGACTTCTAATAGAATAATTATATTGATAATAGAAGAATCCAATTTATAATGGAATAATCCGATTTATAATGGAATCATATAGATAATAGAATAATCAGATTTAGAATGGAATAATCAGATTTCTAATGGAATAATTAGATCACTAATAGAATAATTAGTTCACTAATAGAATAATCAGATCAATAGAATAATTTGATTGATAATTTTTAACTTATCCCTAAAAAACAGGGATACTCCCCAGCAAGGTCGTGCCAGGCCCAGGTGAGCCACAATATTGTAAGCACTGGGGAAAAAAGTCATGGAAAAATGGAATCCCCAAGCCTAAAGCTGCACCTCATCATCATCATCATCATCCAGCACCTAAGAAAGGAGGGGAGGAAGAGACCCTGCAGGTGTCCCTGGAGGCTGCAGATGGCAGAGCTCACACGGTATTCCCGTTGGGAAGGATGGGAGCTGCTCGGGATGAAGACACCACAGAGAAGCCTGCTGGGGGATGCTCGGAGCCAAGTGCTTTGGAATGTCACACCGCATCCCAAGGGCAACGTGCCATGGGGTGGGAGCACGAGGACAAGGGGATGTCCTGGTGCTGGTGCCTGGTGCTGTGCCCCTGGCAGCGCCTCAACAACAGCCTCCCCACTGCTCCCAGCCAGGGACACGGGGGGAACAAGGAGACGGAACCCAGAGGAAGCCTCAGCACTGGGAATGGAGAAGGTGCAGCCCCAGGCCCGCACCCTGCAGCACTGGGCTGTGTTTGCAGAGACCTATGGAGCCCCTGTGTCCAACCTGGCCTTGAACACAGCCGGGGATGGGGCAGCCACAGCTTCTCTGGGCACCCTGTGCCAGCGCCTCAGCACCCTCCCAGGGAAGAGCTTCTGCCTAAGAGCTCATCTCAGTCTCCCCTCTGGCAGGTTAAAGCCATTCCCCTTGGCCTGCCCCTACAGGCCCTTGTCCCAAGCCCCTCTCCAGCTTTCCTGCAGCCCCTTCAGGCACTGGAGCTGCTCTCAGGTCTCCCCTTCAGGAGCCTTCTCTTCTCCAGGCTGACCCAGCCCAGCTCTCTCAGCCTGGCTCCAGAGCAGAGCAAGAACAGCAAGCATTTAACATGGAAACAAGGAGGCCTCTGGAAACCAGCAGCATTCCCAGCCTCAGACCCAAGGCCTCCTCTCCAAAACCTGATCCCAGCTTCCCCACGCTCCAAGGACCTGCTGCCATCAACCACGATCACCGGAGTGGGGAAGGACAGCAGAGTCGTCCATGCAGGACCTCCACAAGGCATTTCCCAAGCCAGGGAATCACCTCTCTCAATTACCAGGGGCCTGCAGCCCCCCACGCGACCTCCCCTTGGTGACACCCCCAAGGTCGATGGCTGCACACCCCCAGCGGGGTTTGATGGAATGGGATCCCCGAGGCCCCATCCCTACAACGCTCGCCCCTCAAAACCAGCCCTGTTCACACAGGAGCCACGAGCCCGAGCCCAACCGGCCCCTCAATGCAAGGGGACCAGGGGGAGCACATCTGGAGCACAAGACACGAAGGTTCCCCCCCATGAGACAAAGAGAACGGTGCCGGGAAGGGAGGAGAGCAGCAGGACCGGGGGCCCAGGCCCGCCCCACGAGGCTGTGCTCAGGCAGGGGAGGTTCTAAACCAAGGCAGGAAGCGCTTTGCAGTTCACCTCTCCCCACCCACGTGTGATGAAAGCCCGGCCATCAGCACGGGCGCTGGAGGAGCTCCAGCACCCAGGAAGCCAACCGCCCGCCCGGCCCCGGGAGGAGCTGTTACCCAACGCCCCTGTTTATTTCCCAGCCTCGTCCCATCGCTTTCGCAACACAAAGCCACGTGCAGAGGGCGAAACGCTGGCCCCGACCCTTTCCCCCTCCGTTCGCTATTGCTTTCAGGCTGAGGATAGGAGAAACAACAAGGAAAACCCACCCCACGTGTAACCCAGGCGCCCCTAAATGCATCCTAGTGGAGCATCCCAAGTGAGGAGCTGCTGTTCCCAAGCACTAAACCCAACGTGCATCACGCTGCTCGCTCAGGTGGGTACCAAAGGGCAACACACACACACACACACCCCTCCCAGCAGCCACAGAGGCTCCTGCCTACCTCTTTGGTCAGGTTGCCATTGACAGGGGCAGCCACCGCTCCCAGATCTTCCAGTTCCTCCCCAAAGCCTTGCTCAGCTCCGCTCTCCCTCACCCCGGCGTCGGGGCTGCTCCCATCCTGAAGGCCGCTGCCGTTCTCTAGGGCGATGCCGGCGCTGGGCTGAGCACCAGCCACGGAGCTCTCGGCGTCTCTGTGCACCAACCAGGCACTGACTTCGGTGGTGGGCACCTGAAACCTGTCCAGGGCCCTCACCTGGTTGAGCAGCCTGCGGGCGGTGAAGTAATAGTCCAGGTCTACGCTCTTTGGGTGGATGCCATAACCGTCCAAGGTGTTCCTCAGGTTGTGAAACTGGGTCTGGGTGTAAGCGGAGCTCTGGCCAAGGATGATCTCCCGGAGCGGGGGGAGCTGCGAGGTCAGGTAGGTGTCCACGTCCACGCGCACGCCGATCAGGCTGAGCAGGATGGTGAACTGGATGAGGCCTTCGGTGAAGTATTTCTTCAGAGAAAGCATTTCTGGAGGCCGAGGGGGAGAAAGGAAGGAGAGGAAGGTTTGGGAATGCACGGAAAGGGCACCGAAAGCACGGCGGCGGCGCTGGCTGGCTGCTCCACACACAACAGGTTGGGTGGCTTGGCTTTCGCCCTGCCCCGCTTTCACACCGACCAAGCAAAGCAGCGGCTTCGGTGCTCAGGATGGGAGCTTCAAGCACAGTCAAGGCTTTGGGTTCAGCACCTGGGGCTTCCACTGAGGGCTCCAGAGCTCGAGCAGCACCAAACTCGGCCTCCCCCCCCCCCCAGTTCTCCTCCAGGTACACGAGGACCCGGTCACTTACTGCCCAAACCCTCCACATCCAGCGGCTCCCCCCCTGCTCCAGGCCGGGGGCTGCTCCCTCCTCCGCCGGCTCCTTTGTCCCTTCTCCTCCCCGCCGCTCCTTGAAGGCGCCGGTTACGACCCAAAGGTCCCGCTCATGGAAGCTCCGAGCCCTGCTCCGCTCCCGGCTGCGGTTTCATCAGCAGCTGAAACGTAACCGGAGAGCGCGGCCGGTAACGCACCGCGGCGGAGGCGGCTCCCTCCCTCCCTCGGCGCCCGGACCCCGGCTCACAGCGGGGGCCCCGCCGCTCTCCCCATTGTCCGCGCTTCCCCTCCCCGCGCTATTCTTAGCCCCTCGCGTCAGCTCCCCCCCCCCTCCCGAGGCCTCCGGCCCCGCTCCGCCACCACCGGCACCAAAACATCCCCGCCCCGGGGGCAGGGCCGGGCCCGGTGCTGCCGAGCGGGGAGCGGGGAGCGGGGGGGGGGGGGGCAGGCGCCGCCTCCCTCATAAACCCCCCTCACCCCGCGGCCCCTTTAAGACCCCCCCGGCGCCTCCTCGTGACCCGCCCCCCCCCCACACACACCCCGCCGCTCCCCCCCCACCCCCCCATCCTCCGCTCCCCCCTCACCCCCCTCCGTTACCCGCTCGGCGCCGGCCGCCACCGCCCTCCCGATCCCGATCCCGATCCCGGTCCCGGTCCCGGCCCCGCCGCCGGCCCCGCTCCCGCTCCCCGCCCTGGCCAACCACCGCCCCCTCCCGCCTCGCGCGGCGCCGCCGCCAATCGGCGCCCGCGAAGGGGAGGGCGGGAGAAAGCGGCGGACCAATGAAAGGCGGAGCAGAGGCGTTGCTCCCGCCCCCGCCGCCCCGCGGGCAGGCGGGCTGAGCTGCCAATTGGCGCAACGGGCCAATCGGTGAAAAGAACAGAGACAACGCGACCCCGCCCTGAGTGACAGGGCCCTCGTCCAATAGAACGCGAAGTCTCCGCCGAGCGGCAGCGACAGCAGCCAATGAGACGACGCGCAGGACCCTGCCGCTTGAGCGGCAGCGGAACGCACCAATCCCCGCGAGGCAACGGCCCCGCCCCTTCGCCCCGCAGCTGTTGCCATGGCACCCGGCGCCCCAGGCCCTCAGCGAAGGGCGAGGCCCGCAGCCGCCATGGCGGAGCCGCCCCCCCCACCCCCGACACCGGCTCCGGGGCCCCCGGGCCCGCTCGGCCGCCGGAAGCACTGAGTCCAGGCCGGCCCCGGGGCGCCGCCGGGCCCCGCAGTGGCTCAGAGGCGGCGCTGGAGCGCGGCCAGGGCAGCGCCCGTGCCTCCCCCCGCCCCGCCCGTCGCTGGTCCCAAGGGCTCAGAGGCGGCTCCGGTTGGCGGCGCCCTGCGCCCGGAGCTGCCGGGAACGGGTTCATTCCATCCCCGGCAAGGGGCTCGGTGCCCCGCGGGGTGTCCATGGGGCTGCCCTTTGGACTCGTGCCCCACCGCAGGAACCCACGGGCGGGTTTGGCTTTGGGCAGGTGAACGAGGCCCCGGCTTTCAGTGCCCTGTGAGGCTGTAACTGCCCAGCGGAGGGGAGGGATGGAGCTCAGCCCAACCGCACCGGGACCCAGGGCCTGCCCCACGCAAGCTGGACACAAGGCGCTTGGATCCGCAGGGAGAGCGGCGGCAGCGGAGGTGCCAGAACCATGGAACCATGGAGGAGACCTTCAAACGCACCCAGTCCGAGCATTCCCAGCACTGCCTCGGCCACCGCTGACCCATGGCACTGAGGGACGATGACTGCAGGCCTGCCCTGGGCAGCCTGTTCCAATGCCTGAGCACCCTCTGGGGAAGGAATTGCTCCTCAGCTCCATCTAAACCTGCCCTGGAAGTTAAAGGTGTTGCAGGAGGGGAGCCGTGGTGATCCCAATGGGAGCTGTTAAATAAGCACCGCGCAGCTCAACCCCATCGCCTCTGAGCAGCTTATTTCTACCTTTCCCTATGGATCGGTGTGGCCCAAATCGATGCCAGCACCCACAGGGCAGAGCTGGCAGGGAAGGCAGGTAGGAGGTGAGGGCAGCCAAGCAGCACCACCCGGGCCTGCTATTCCTGCCCAACCCAGACACCCTCTTCCCTGCCCCAGCAACAAACAGGATGCCAGAGACAATAGTTCATCCTAAAGAGAACCCATGGAAAAGGAGCGTGGGCTCCAGCACGCAGCAGGGTGAAGGTTCCCACCCAAGGCTGCATGCCCAACGTGGCAATGCCACCGGAGCCCCTTCATGCCAGCAGCAGGGATGCTCCAGAGCATCCACCAGCAGGAAAGGCACCGGAGCCTGGAAGCGCCCACATCCACATGGAGCTTGCTTTGTCTCCCTGCCCTCCTGGAAAACACCCCGGGGCGCGGCCACATCACCCCCAGCCGGCCCTGGATCCCAACACGGGGAGGAATGAGGAATGTGGGGGTGCTGCCAGCCCCGGTGCCCAACCTCCCCCCAGCAACCCGAGCCCCTCGGGGGTTATTTTTAGTGTGTCCCCCCCCCCGGGGATCATTTGGCAGCGGCCCCAGCTCGGGCAGGCACCAGCCCTGTGGGTGCCCGGTGCTGAGCAGAGGGGGGGGGTGCGTGGAGCCCCTTCCCCATGGGAGAACTTAGCCCCCCCCACCCCCCGGGGTGAGGTTTGGCTTTGGGGGGGGGGGGGGGGAGGTCCTGTTCTCATCCCACCCCATTGGCCCCCACCCGGTGTTGGTTCCAAAGGAGGGGGCTGGAGATCAACACCCCCCCCCCCCCTCCGGAGACCCCCGTTTCCCTCCGGTACCGCGGGGAGGGGGGGACCGGGGCGGGGCGGGCCGGGGGGGGGGGGGGGGGGGCGGGCGGGGGCGGGGGGGGGGGGTGGACAAAGGCGACGGGGACATGGAGCCTGCGGGGCCGGTACGGCCGGGATTGGGATCGGGACCGCGCAGCCTTCAATGGGAACTTCGTGAGGCCTCGGCGGGATAGGGAGGAACGGGGGGGAAACGGGAAGGAAAACGTGGGAGGGGGAGAAAAGGGGAAAAACACGGAGGGGGAACGGGAGCGGGGGAAAGCGGGGTCGGGACAGAGGGGGAGGACCACGGGGGGAGACGGAGGGAGAGGGGAGGAATGGGAAGAGGGAAAATGCGGAAAGAGAATGGGGGGAACCGGGCGGGGGGGAAGGAGCGGGGCGGGCCAAGGGAGCAGCGGGGTCCCCAGTACCCGGAGCCGGGGGTGGCCGGGACTGAGCCCCCCCGGCCCCCAGGAGCCCTCCCTGTACACGGTGAAGGCTCTGCTCGTCCTGGACAGCCTCGGGCAGCGCCTCCTGGCCAAGGTGAAGCCCGGACCCCCCCCCACCCCGTGCCTCAGTTTCCCCCCATTCACCCGGCTCAGCACCAACCCCTGCCGGGCTGCGGGGGTCCTGGATGCGACCCTGGGGGTCCTGATGGCAACCTGGGGGTCCCGGCACATGGCTGAGCCCCTGCCCACCCGCAGTACTACGACAGCACCTTCCCCACGGCCAAGGAGCAGTTGGCCTTCGAGAGGAGCATCTTCAGGCAGAGCCAGCGGGCGGGCGGTGAGCAGGGGACGGGGGGGGGACACCCGGCTGCAAAGGGGAGGGCAGCAGCATCCCCGGGGGGGGCTCTGACGCTGCTCTGTGTGCAGGTGAAGTCGCGAGTCTGCAGGGACTCACCGTCGTGTACAGGAGCAGCGGAGACCTCTGCTTCTACGTGGTGGGTGGCGGACAGGAGAATGAGGTGGGAACCACGGACCCCCATGGCCCCAGTGACACCCAGGGCACCCCCATGGCCCCAGTGACACCCAGGGCACCCCCATGGGCTCCATGAAACCCAGGGCACCCCCATGGCCCCAGTGACACCCAGGGCACCCCCATGGGCTCCATGAAACCCAGGGCACCCCCATGGCCCCAGTGACACCCAGGGCACCCCCATGGCCCCAGTGACACCCAGGGCACCCCCATGGGCTCCCTGACACCCAGGGCACCCCCATGGCCTCCCTGACACCCAGGGCACCCCCATGGCCTCAGTGACACCCAGGGCACCCCCATGGCCTCAGTGACACCCAGGGCACCCCCATGGCCCCAGTGACACCCAGGGCACCCCCATGGCCCCAGTGACACCCAGGGCACCCCCATGGCCTCAGTGACACACAGGGCACCCCCATGGCCCCAGTGACACCCAGGGCACCCCCATGGCCTCAGTGACACACAGGGCACCCCCATGGCCCCAGTGACACACAGGGCACCCCCATGGCCTCAGTGACACCCAGGGCACCCCCATGGCCTCCCTGACACCCAGGGCACCCCCATGGGCTCCATGAAACCCAGGGCACCCCCATGGCCCCAGTGACACCCAGGGCACCCCCATGGCCCCAGTGACACACAGGGCACCCCCATGGCCCCAGTGACACCCAGGGCACCCCCATGGCCTCAGTGACACCCAGAGGGCACCCCCATGGCCTCCCTGACACCCAGGGCACCCCCGTGGCCTTGCTGACACCCCGCTTCTCCTGCAGCTGATGCTGTTGTCCGTGCTCACCTGCCTCCTCGATGCTCTCAGCCACCTCCTGCAGTGAGTCCCTGGAGCCACTCAGCTCCAAACGCATGGGGAAAGTGAGGCAGGGCATCCCGGGATGAGGGGGTCCGGCTGCCAGCACCTCACATGGGATCACCGGGAGCGGCTGCTCCAGCCTCCCACCCGCTCGCCCGCAGGAAGGAGGTGGAGAAGCGCCGGCTGCTGGCTAACATGGAGGGGACGTTCCTGGTGGTGGATGAGATCGTGGACAGGGGGTGAGCTCCTGCTGGGGATGGGTGCAGGCGCAGGGGGATCCCTGGGTGCTGGGATGGTGCCAAGGGGGAGCTGGGCACCCCTCTTTGCCCCCAGCGCTGCAGCTCTTCCTCCAGCCCAGGGAGGGGAACTGAGGCACGGGGTGGTGGAGCCCAGTGGAGCCCAGCGGGAATGGGGGATCCCGGTGGGATCGGCACCGCTCTGCTCCACAGGGTGATCCTGGAGAGTGACCCACAGCAAGTGATCCAGCGCCTGAGCCTGCGGGTGAGGGCACCCATCCTGCTCCATGGCCTTCCTCTTTCCTGCCTCCTTCCTGCACCCTCCTCACCCTCTTTCCCCCCCAAGGTCCCAGAGCCAGCACCCTACGGCTTCGTCCTCTTTGACTACCTGTCAGGCAGCTCGGAGCAGAAGGGCTCAGGGAACAGCCACAAATAAGCAGCACTGAGGAGGTCAAACCCTTCCCTGTCCCCGGGGGATAGGCAGGGATTGGGGTCAGGGTCCCGATGGGTGTCCAGAGGATGCTTTTCACATCAGGGCACCCCATGGGTCCCCTTTGCCACAGCCAAAGCTGTTGATCCCCTTCCCTCCTCCAGGTTGGTGCCTGAGCAGAGCGTGCCCCAGGTAGGTGCTAATGGGGGGGTTGCCCAGCTTCACCCCTTAGCAAGGAGATGGGGTGCACCCTAGCACCCATAATTGCTTGGCATGAGGTGTCCCCCCCATTCCCAGCCAAGGGAACCCATGCATCTGGCTGGGAATGGCACCCCGTGGTCAGCTTGACCCCATCCCCTTCCCCAGGGTCTCGATCCTGCAGCTCCTCAAGGAGAACACGGCGCCATCCCTATGGACGTGACCGCTCCCCTTGGAGCGGCTCTTTGGAACGGTGGGATCCCAGCGTCGGGCAGCAGGACGCAGCATCCCCCATCCGACTCTGGCCACATCCAGGCCTCCCGTCTGCCTCCAGCACTGAGAACACCAAGGGGAAAATGAGCCCCAGATGGAAGGGGGCGATTCCCCCCGCTCCCAGCCACAAATAAAGCTTTCCTCCGCGGTTCCACGTCCTCCCTCCGTCAGCCCTGTGGGGCGGTGGGTCCGGGGGTGGCCCAGCAAGGCCGGGTGCTGGGGGGTCGTTTGCTCTTTGTGTTTCCTTTGGGGGCAGAAGTGACATTTTCAGGTTTTCCGGGGAAATTCCGCTCTTTGCGGCTTCATCCTTTGAAACCGCTGCAGATCAATGGGGGAAAGGAGGAAGGGAAAAGGAAGGGAAGGGAAAAGGGATGGGAAGGGAAAAGTGATGGGAAGGGAAAAGGGAAAGGAAGGGAAGGGAAGGGAAGGGAAGGGAAGGGAAGGGAAGGGAAGGGAAGGGAAGGGAAAAGGGATGGGAAGGGAAAAGTGATGGGAAGGGAAAAGGGAAGGGAAGGGAAAAGGGAAGGGAAGGGAAGGGAAGGGAAGGGAAGGGAAGGGAAAAGGGATGGGAAGGGAAAAGGGAAGGGAAGGGGGAAGGGAAAAGGGATGAGAAGGGAAAAGGGAAGGGAAAAGGGAAGGGAAAAGGGAAGGGAAAAGGAAAGGGAAGGGAAGGGAAAAGGGAAGGGAAAAGGGATGGGAAGGGAAAAGGGAAGGGAAAAGGAAAGGGAAGGGAAGGGAAAAGGGAAGGGAAAAGGGATGGGAAGGGAAGGGAAAAGGGATGGGAAGGGAAGGGAAAAGGGATGGGAAGGGAAGGGATGGGAAGGGAAGGGAAGGGAAGGGAAGGGAAAAGGGATGGGAAGGGAAAAGGGATGGGAAGGGAAAAGGGAAGGGAAGGGAAAAGGGAAGGGAAGGGAAGGGAAAAGGGAAGGGAAAAGGGATGGGAAGGGAAGGGAAGGGAAAGGAAGGGAAGGGAAAAGGGATGGGAAGGGAAGGGAAAAGGGAAGGGAAAAGGGAAGGGAAAAGGGATGGGAAGCGTCCCCATCCTGACTCTCGCCGCCGACTCTTGCTCGACGCTCCCTTGGCAAGGCGGTGGCTTCATTTGCATATCTCCGCCCCGCGCTGGGTATACTCCTTATATGGGGCATGACCACGCCCTTCCCCGTCTTAGCCCCGCCCCTAGCGGGATTGCGCATCCCTTATCCTGCATCGCCACCTGCGGGCGGGACTGGGGAGCGAGGGAGCCCTCGCCAGGACCCTCCCCATCACATCCCACCCCCGTGTGACCCCCCAAACCACAGGGACCCCCAACCGGCCCTGGGGGACGCCCCAGTTCTGTCACCCCCCCTCCATCACAGGGACGCCTCTCCCTTGGGACACCCCCCCGTACCCCAGCCCCTCCTGCGGTCACCCCAAACCACATGGACCCCAAAGCGCCCTTTGTCTCCGCACCCCAAAGCACGAGTGACACCCCAAAAGCTTCCCCACGGCCACCCCCTGCTCCCATGGGGGAGTCACTCGGAAGGCCCAGATCGCTGCTTGGGTCACGCTGGGTACCAGTCAGTGGGTGCTGAGTAATTGTATTGGGCATCACTTGTGTTTATTGCTTTCTATTCCCCTTTCAGTTTCATATTCCCCTTATGAGCGGTGGTAGCAGTGGCTTTGTATCGTACTTCAGTTATTGGACTGTTCTTATCTCAGCCCATGGGATTCACATCCTTTCCCTTCTCCCCACCCCTTTAGGAGCGGTGCTGAGCCAAACACAGCACCCCAAGGTGCCAGTGCTGGGGCTGCCCCATCTCCATCGCCCCAGGGCTGGACCATGAAGACAACGCTTCTCATCCTGAGCCTCCGGGCACTGCAGCGCCTTCAGGTCAGCGCACCCCGGCCCCCCCTGTGCTGTCCCCGGGTGCAGGACATCTCCCCTCTGGCCACCACCGTGTCCAGCCCCAGGCGCTGCAGCTTCTCCACCAGGTTCAAGCTGAAGATGCTGCTCCGGGGCCGGGGTCCCTCCTGCCCCCCGGCCGTGGGGAAGGGCCGGGGATGAGCACGGGGGAGCCCTGGCACCGAGGGGAGGATGCCCCGGCCCAGGAGGAGCCTGACGAGTCCCACGGGGGTGCTGGTGGTGCTGGGGTAGCCAGAAGAGAGCTCTGGGCAGGGGCTGCCGCGGTTCAGCCCCTCAAAGGGCCCACAAGAAGGCACGGCCGCGTTATACAGACTGGAGGGGAAGAGAGAGGAGAAGAGGGGGTCAGTGGCTGGGGGATGCTGCTGCAGGTATTGAGACAGAGCAGGGCTCCCCTTTCCTCCACGCTCATTCCCCTCATGAACCTCGAGCTGGGGGTGACCCCAACCCTTGCACCATTGCCCAAGCACCCCAAAGCTCAAGGCACGGTGCTGGGGGGCTACAGCCTTGGTATCCACACACGCACGCATGCACATTCCCTGGCAGCCAGGAGAGAACGGGCCGGGGCTGCTGCTCCACAAGTGTTTCCCAACCATGCAAGGTCGTGTCCAGTGCCCTCCAGCTCACACCGGCCCCCAGCGAGCCCCACAGGGGCTCATTAGCACTAAAACTAATTAACTAAAGCTCATTAACGAAGGGGAACGGTCCTGGTGGATGGATGCACGAGTGCCAAGAGAAGGGAAGCCGCGTCCATTGCAGGGAAAGCGACTCCCGCCCCAAGGGTGCTCTTCCCATCAAAGGGCTGCAGCGCAGGGGCCGGGGGGGGCTGCACAGCCCCAGGCACAAGCAGCCAGAGGTGGGAGCATCCCAAGCACCGAGCATCGCTCTGTGAGGGGCTCCCAGCACAGAGCAATGAGGCAGAGGTGAGGAGCAGAGCGTTGGAGGGGCGGGGGGGGTTACGGCGGTGCAGGCAGAGCAGGCGGTGGGGGGGGGCCCACGCTTTACCTGGGTGTCACCGTGGTGAGCGCGGTGGTGGGGTGGAGGATGTGGCAGGTGGTGATGGTGAAGGTGGACGGGGTCTGGGGGAGGTTGTTAACAGAGAGGAACACTGGAAGGGACAGGAGACACGAGGTTAACGGGAACGGGGGGGGCACGACACAGGCAGGGGCGGGATGGGAGGAGCAAAGCTGAGGGTAAGGGCTCAGCTCCGAGGACAAGCAGGGACCGAAGCTGATGCCTCTCCCGGCCGAGGGCTCAGCCCACGGGGGCGGCCGCAGGCAGAGCATCCCCGCGGGGCCGGGCTGGCGCAGGGGGGTGCGAGGGGCAGGACCGGAGCATCCCTGGGGGGGCCACGTCCCGCCCGCAGCCGCTCACCCCCGGGGCGCTCCTTGGCTTTGGCGGGGGTTGAGGTAGGGAGCAGCTGGAAGGAGCCGGCGTCCACGTCGTCCTCCTCCAGGTCGTCGAGGCTGTAAACGTGCTCCTGGTCGATGTCCAAGTGCCGGAAGTCTTTGGTGAGCACCCCGGGACGGGGCACCAGGATCCCGCCCAGGTTGGGCCGCGCCAGCTGCTGCCAGTGGTGCAGCGTCACCGAGCCTGGGGCGGGGGGGACACAGAGCTGAGCCATGGGGGACCCTCAGGGCACATCCAGCCCCGCAGCGCGTCCCTGCATCCCTCACCTTCCAGGGGCTTCACGATCTGCAGCTTGTCGGGCAGGTAGGAGAGGGAGCCGAGGGAGAAGCCGGAGCCGGCGGTGAGCTCCGAGCTCGCAGAGCGGTTGGTGCCGGTGGAGCCGATGCTGTCGTTGGGGCTGAGGAAGCCGCTGGAGCTGTCCCCGTCCCGCAGCCAGAGCTTGCGCTCCCGCTCCGCCTCCAGGGAGGAGCGCTCGTCCTCGCGGCTCTGCCGCTGCACCGAGAGCCGCTGCACCGCGGCCTCCAGGTCCTGCCGGCCCGGCGCTGCCCGCGGCTCCGCTCCGGGCCCCTCGCCCCTGCCGGGGGCACAGCGTTAGGGAGCGCATGGCCATGGACCCCCGCTGCACCCCCCAGCGCTCTGCCGGCCACAGGCTTGTGGCATCAAAGCTCCATCAGCAGCACCCAGCCCGACTGTCGTGTGTGTCCCCCCCCCGGCACTCACCGGGCACCCTCCGAGCCGGTGCGGGGGGTGCTGCTCCCCATGGAAGGGGCAGCGGAGCACGGCTTGGAGCCCTGTGTGTTCTGGGGAGATTCGGAGCAAGACTTGGCTTTGGCAGCCTGGTTCACTGCTTTCACCGCCTCAAAGATGCGCCGACAGCTCCTGCAGGCAGGAAGAGCAGGGGTGGATCCTTGAGCCAAGCCCCACAGGGATCCCCCACACACACCAAGGGCCATGAGCCACCGATGCACTCACTTGTAGTCCGAGGAGGAGCTGTCTGCGCCCTTCCTCATCATCCCCTTGATCTCAGCTGCCAGCGAGTCCTGGACACCCGGGGGACCAGGGTGAGAGGGGAGAGCAGAGCCCCCCCCCGTGCCCCCAGCCCCGGGTACCGCGCTCGGCTCACCACGGGCAGCAGGCTGGCTGTGCTGTAGCGGCTGACGGTGCTGTTGGGCAGGCTGCGGCTCCGCAGGCTCTTCACCTCCTCCTGGGCCTCCTGCAGCATCCCCCCGCACTCCGTGTACTTCTCCTGCAAGTCCCGCAGCTGCGGGCACCGGCACGGCTCAGACACGGCCCCGGTGGTGCCCGGGCAGGACCCAGGACCCCCCCCCCCCCTCTGGTCCAGGGGCTCACCTCCATCCGGAGCTGCTGCTGCACCTCCTTCGCCGCAGCCAAGTGCTGCTGGAGCTCCTCCACCTCGGCGCCGTACTGCGGGCAGGAGCGGGGGCTCAGGGACCTGCGCCCTGTGCGTGTCCCCCCCACCCCGCCGCCATGGCACGGGTACCCCGGCGCTCACCGCACGGCACTTGCGCTGCAGGTCCACGACCTGCACCAGGAGCTGGCTGATCTCCTCCTGCTGCCGCGCCGTGTCCTCGGCCCTGCGGGCCAGCTCCTCCGAGAGCTGGGCGACCTGCTGGCTGGCTTCGGCTGCGGGGGGCCGGGGGCTCCATCACCGCCAGGGCCACCCCTTCCCCAGCCCATGCAGCGGTGCTGGGCAGTGCCTGCAGCCCCCCTCCCAACCCGAGCCCCCCAAAGCCCACGTACAGAACTGCTCCACGCAGTCGATCATCAGCTGCTGCTCCTGCTCCTCGTAGCGACAGGTCTCGGTTGTGATGTTGTTGGCCTGGGGGAGAGGGCCAGAGGGTCTGAGCACGACGGGCAGGACCCGCAGGGAGTGGGGCAGGGGTGGGCACAGCAAAAGGTGCCCCCCAACCTCCATGCGAAGCTTCTGGTTCTCCTCCTCCAGGCACTTGAGTTTCTGCTGCAGGGTCTCGTACTGGAAGTACTGCTGCAGGGACAGCGAGGGCTCCGGCCGCTGCAACCTGGGGGCAGCAGGGAGGGCGCTGAGCGCCGCAGAGCGGGCAGGATGGGGCTGCCACTGCCCCCAGAAGGCATCTGCAGTGACCCAGCTCTGTGGGGCTGGACCCACGGCTGCTGTAGGAGGGGAAAGAGCAGCAGCCCTGGTGCTACCCAAGGGATGGTGACGGCTCCAGGCCCAATGCCCCAGGGTCAGCCCTGGGATAGGGACCCGCACTCACGGCGCAGAGGAGCAGGAGATGGGCTCACTCTCCTCTGTGGTTGTGGTGTAGAAGTGGAGCAGATCGTCCCGCATGGAAACCTCATGGCGGAGCTGCGCGATCTGCGACGGGAAAGGGGCATCAGGGCACGGCCATAGGGACTGCACCCCCCCAGGACCCCGGGGACCGCTACCTCCTCCTTGGCCAGCTCCAGCTGCTCCTCCAGGAGCTCATTGCGCTCGGTCAGGCTCCGGTTCTGCTTCAGCAGGGACTGCCCGATGCGCGCCGCCAGCTCCAGGTCCCGCTCCTTCTGCAAAGGGCAGGTCCGGCTCAGCCCCAGCCCGGCCCCTGGCTCTGCCCCCTTGTCCCCAGCCTGCATGGGGGGGGTCCCATGGCCGTACCTCATCCAGCAGGTTGGTCACAGCATCGATGTCGTGGTAGGTCTTGGTGATCCTGGCCACCCGCTCAGCGCACAGCACTGGGGGAGATGGACGAAGGGTGACCCCAGCGGCTCAGCACTGTCCCCCCGTGTCACCGCTTCCCATCAGTGACCCCCAGGGG
This sequence comes from Pezoporus occidentalis, assembly GCF_034315485.1. Classification (NCBI taxonomy): domain Eukaryota; kingdom Metazoa; phylum Chordata; class Aves; order Psittaciformes; family Psittacidae; genus Pezoporus; species Pezoporus occidentalis. The sequence goes on from NW_026914986.1 coordinate 17,239, forward strand.
TGCCCATGGGGGAAACGGGAGGTCGCTGCTGCAGGTGGCACGAAGCAGCTCCACCAAAAAGGAGCTTTTATCTGCTTGGCAGCACCAGCCGTGATGCAGAGGGCAGAGATGCACAGGGATGCTCGCAGCCAGGTCAGCACCACGGGAAACGGGGTGCTCCCACCTCACCCGCACCCCTGCTGCCTCTTGGGATGGCAAAGAAGGATGCTGACACCACCACCCCCCCCGCTGCTCCCATAGCGCCAGCCCCACCGCAGGGCACACAGATGGGAAGGAGGGATGGGAAGAGGCAGGCAGCAGAGATGGGATCGGAGCCGACACCTCCAGCAAGGAGCTCCGGTACAAACAGCAGCGGGTGGCACCACGCCGAGACGGGCCCGCAGGCAGCGTCCCCAGCTCCCTCCCCTTCAACGCCCCCCCCACCAAGAGCCAGCCCCGTCCTGGGTGCCTCAGTTTCCCCTGACCTCAGCCCGCAGCCGGGCAGACAAAGCGGGTTAACGGGAGGCTCAGCCGCACAAATCCCATTACCCCGCCCCAGCTGGGGGGGGGGGGGTGTGTGCAGTGATGTGTGCGTTGTCACAGCAATGCTCCCACCCCACAACCCCCATCCTCCGGTCCCCACTGCCCCGCGGCGCTGGTCCCCTGCACCCCAGTGGGCACGGACCCCAGCGGGCACATCCATGGGGAGAGGGGACAACCCCAGCTTCATCCCCCTCCCGCGCCCCAAGAGCAGCTGCTCCCTGCAGGGTCCCCAAGTGCACCTCGTCAGGCCCCCGAGCCGTTAATTGGAAGTAATTAGAGCATGAGCATCGTTACGGTTTGAGCGAGCGGCGGGCCCGGGCAGACGCAGGGGGCTGAGCGCTGCAAGCACGTAAACACCGCCCCAGCGCCGGCCTCATCCAGCGGGGTGCGGGGCGATGGGGGACCCCCACCCCATGGGCACACAGCGACCTCCATCCCGTGGGCACACAGCGACCTCCATCCCGTGGGCACACAGGGATCCCCATCCCATGGGCACACAGGGATCCCCATCCCGTGGGCACACAGCGACCTCCATCCCGTGGGCACACAGAGACCTCCATCCCGTGGGCACACAGGGATCCCCATCCCATGGGCACACAGAGCCCTCCATCCCGTGGGCACACAGGGATCCCCATCCCATGGGCACACAGGGACCCCCACCCCGTGGGCACACAGCCACCTCCATCCCGTGGGCACGCAGGGATCCCCATCCCGTGGGCACACACGGACCTGGCCGGGTCCCTATCCCCTACCCAGCGCTGCAGGAGCTCAGAGCCCCGCTCCGGGTCTCAGCGCTGCGAGCGGGGACCGCGCACCCCCCATCAGGGACCCGGCTCCGCTGCCCCCGGTCAGGGCCGGCCCGGGCCGCCCTCACCTTCCTCCAGCTCCCGGGCGATGGGGTCGGTGCCGCCGCCCCGCTCCGCGCTCCCGTTGCGCTCATCGTAGGCAGCGGGGCTGCTCCAGATCTCCATCGCGCTGCGCCCAACCGTGCCCCCCCGCGCAGCGCAGCGCTGCGCCGCGCAGCTCGCCCCTATTTATGGCATCGTCCGGGCTGCGCGCACCTGCCCCGGGCGCCTCCCACCCACCGCGATCGTGACCGAGAGTGGGGCAGGGGGCGGAGCTGGAGGGGCCGGGGGGGGGGGGTCTGGGGCTGCCCTTTCCTGCCCGATCCCTTTGGATCGGGTCACAGAGGCTGCTGCTCCCCGGGGTACCCTGGGGACCCATCAGGACAATCCCAGGGGTGCCGGTGCCGCCGGGTGATGTGTTCCACCTCCCAGCCCCTACCCCATGGATGCGGGGCGGGGGGGGGGTGGTCTGGGCACAGGGATCCTCATGGATGTGGCCGTGGAGGGTTCGCTGGTCCCTTTGCAGGGCTGACCCAATGGGGTCATGCAGCTTCTGCCCCTTAGGGGTGAGGGGAGGTTTTGGGTCTCTCATCCAGGGCTGGGGTCCCCGGGTACCACAGCGCAGCTTTTGCCTGCCCAGGCCTGGGTGCTTCACCATCACCCAACCCGCTCAGCACAGAGCCTGCACGGTGCCCAGGGCAGTGCTGGGTCCCTGAGCTGGGAAAGGGTTTTTCCATCCATCAGCACCCCCCTACCCCGAGCAGGGGCTGGCACGAGCCTGGCCCCGTGCCCCACACTGCAGCCCCCGTTGCAGCCCCACAGCCACGACCAGCGCGGAAGCAGGAGCTGAATAAATCATGGGCTGAATGATGGAGGAGCAGCCCGGCACGTACGCAGGCCTCAAGGGCGGGAGGGCGGCGGCGAGGGCCCCACAGCCCCACGGCCCCACGGCTCAGCGTGATGCTGGTAATGCCAACATACGCACGGCCTGCCCCAGTGCCAGTCCTCATTAGCACCAAACTCAGTGACGGGTCGATGAGGCTGGGGCTGGAGCTGCCCCTCCTCATCCCATGATGCCTTTTCCTGCCTCCTGGACTCCCACCCACCCGCTGCCCCAAAACTCGTCCTGCCATAACCCTGCTGCAGCTGGGGCCAGAGCCGGGCACCCTCAGCCCCAGCATCGCCCTCCTCACACCAGGGTCTCTCCCAGTGAGGGCAGGGACCCAGCAGCAACCCAGGGCACCCAGCCAGGGACCCCAAGGACACAGCAGGGTCTCCTGGCCAGGCAGGAGCTGCTTCTTCCTAATCCCCAGCGCCAGGTCCCTCGTGTCTGTGCACAAGCAGATTACAGGGGGCTATTTCTGACGGCAGCTTAAAGGTTTGGGTAAGGGGATGAGGCAGAGCCAGCCCCCACCACAGCAGTGCTGGAGCCAGGGAGAAACGTGACCCTCGGCCCATGGCTGCACCCACATCCTGCTCCCTGCCCCATGGCACCTAAATGGGCTTTGGGGCTCAATCCCCCACTGGGTTGGGGGGTGCTGGTGTCGGGGGGGGGGGGCTGCACCTGGCGGCACAGGGAGGGGAGCAGATGGATGGGGAAAGCTGGAGCACGACGGGGGGTTTATCCCCAGCCTCAGCCCCATCTGTCTCCCACTGCCCCACATCCAGCCCCTCGCTCTAATCCTGTCCCCGCCGCACGTAGGCCGGAGGCAGAAGTGAAGTGGAGATCATCCATCAGTGCCCCACAGCCAACAGCAACCATGGGGGGCATCACCCCTGCCCCACATGGGGGCTGTGGGTGCCCCCCCCCAACCCCGGGCTTCTCATCCCCTTCAGTGGCTCGCAGCAGCACTGGGGGCACCGGTGACCCCTCTGCCACCCGTGTCCCCCTCCCCATGGCACAACGAGGGGGTTGTGCAGGGGGTCCTGGGGTACCCGGAGCCTCTCCCCGAGCATCCGGTTTGGCTCTGCAGAAGCCGCTGCCGGAATTAGAGCGGGATGTTCCGGGTGAGGAAATCCAGCTCCGCAATCCCGTTATCCCGTTGCTGTTATCCCGTTGCTGTTATCCCGTTGTTATCCCGTTGCTGTTATCCCGTTGTTATCCCGTTGCTGTTATCCCGTTAGCGGCCATGAGCGCCGGTGCCGCCCTGACCCCGCACTCACGGAAGTACCGCAGCGTCTCCTCCATCTGCCGGGGCGTGAGCGGGGCCGCGGGCCCCGGGGGGCCGGGGGGGGCACGGAGCCAGTCCTCGTGGTCGTACCCGAAGACGGTGTCGGCCCGCAGCGTGTAACGGGGCAGCGGCTCCCGCAGGAGGCTGCTGAGCTCCACCTCGGGGACATCGCCGCTGCACGGCTCTGGGGGCACCGGGCACGGGCTCAGCAGTGGGGGGCACCGGGAGCTCCCCAGAGACACTCGTGAAGGGACCGGGGGTTGGGGGACCCCCCATAGGGTGGCAAACAGGGGGACCCCCCCCCAGGTCCTAACCTTAACCCCTCTCGCCTCCCCGTTTCCCCCTTTCTGCGGGCAGGGTCCTGCTGCCATCTCCTGGCCACGCTCTGCCCGGCAGAGCAGCGCTGGGCTCAGCGGGAGAGGGGATGCTGTGGGGCGAGGGATGCTGGTGTGGGGTGAGGGATGCTGTGGGGAGAGGGATGCCGTGGGGAGAGAGATGATGCTGTGGGGAGAGGGATGCTGGTGTGGGGTGAGGGATGATGTGGGGAGAGGGATGCTGTGGGGCGAGGGATGCTGGTGTGGGGAGAGGGATGCTGGTGTGGGGTGAGGGATGCTGGTGTGGGGTGAGGGATGCTGTGGGGAGAGGGATGCTGGTGTGGGGAGAAGGATGCTGGTGTGGGGTGAGGGATGCTGGTGTGGGGAGAGGGATGCTGGTGTGGGGTGAGGGATGCTGTGGGGCGAGGGATGCTGCTGTGGGGAGAGGGATGATGTGGGGAGAGGGATGCTGGTGTGGGGAGAAGGATGATGTGGGGAGAGGGATGCCATGGGGCAAGGGATGCTGGTGTGGGGCAAGGGATGCTGTGGGGAGAGGGATGCTGCTGTGGGGAGAGGGATGCCATGGGGCAAGGGATGCTGGTGTGGGGTGAGGGATGCCAGGAGGGTGGCTCAGCTCCAGTCATAGATGGGGACAGGACAAAGGACCAGCCCGGAGCTGCCCCAGCTCCGCATCCCCCTCACCCCACTCCCCACCACAACCCGGCTCTACCCACCAGTGATGGTTGCGGCATCGCAGCATCTGCCTGTGGATGTGGGGCTGGTGTGGGGCAGGGCAGTGACGGGGGAGTCCGGGCTGCGCTGGAGGTGGCCGGGGGGGGTCTCTGGTGGGACCACGGTGTCCAGTTTGGCTGCTGTTACGTGGGGGGCGCCATGGGAGAAGCTCTTTCCACCCTGGCTCCCCGGAGCAGCACTGGGCAGCAGAGTCCCTCCTGCAGCCCCTGCCTGCGGACAAGGAGCCGTTAGGGTGATGCTCTGGGGACCAGGGACACATCCTGAACCCCGCGCTCCGGGTCCTGTCCCCAGGCACGCTGCCCGCTGGTTCAAGGCTCCCTATGGGCAGCATCTGCCCAGCCGGGGCTTGTGGGGTCCTGGACAGCGCGGCCAGGGCCGCGGGTCCCCCCATGGGGACAAGGGGAGCAGGCAGCACCAGGACAGGCCCCACTGCTGCCGAACACGGCGCAGTTCCGGGATGGCGCCGGGTCATCGTACCTGCTCAGCTCCACTACGTGACACGGGGCACTCAGCACCAAAGCAAACACTTGGTGATGTCCGGATCAGCACCGGTGCCGGAGGGGGGAGAGGATGCTCCGAAGGGATGGGGCAGGAGCCTGCGCCCCTCCCCGGGCTCGCTGCCGGGTCCCTGCCCGTGGTAGCGGGCAGAGGAAGGAGCCGCGGAGGTGCTCGGAGCGGGCAGACGCATCGGAGCCTGCGGAGCCCCACCTCGGAGGGCAAAGTTCGGCTGCGAACCTGCTCCCCGCCCGCTGCAGGATGCGGAGCCGGGACCCGCCGCGCCGCCCCGGGCAGGGCTGGGCAGCACCCGCTCCCGGCCCGGCCATAAACACATCACGGGACAGGCCATAAACCAGCGCGTTCCTGCCCCCTCCAGCGCCTCGGCTCCGGCTGCAGCCGCTGCGGGCACCGCTGTGCCCGGCCCGGAGCCCCGTGCCCCATCTCCCCCCCCCCCCCAGCAGGGCCGTGCCAGGGCATCGCCGGTACCTCCGCGGTGCCCCCAAACCCTGCACAGCCGGGAGGCAGCACGGACACCCCCGAGCACGCCCATGGCCCCGGTCTCTGCCCCCCGGCACTGGAACCATCAGGCTCAGGCGGCTCAATCTGCCCGAGGAACAGATCCGCAGCCCCAAACCCGCAGCCCCCCACCCATGGTCCCCAGCGCAGGAAGGGACCCACCGTGCTGCGGGGCTGCCGCTGCCCGCGCTGGCTCCGCGGATGGAGCCCGGTGTGGGTCAGCGCGGGGCCGGGGCTGCCAGAGCCCTGCGCCTGCTCTTGGCCCCGCTCCTGCACTCGTTGTGCCCAGGGAGAGCCGGGTCCGGACCCGTCCGAGCAGCTCCCATCGCACCCGGCCCCTGCCCTTGGGCTGATGCGGGACCTGCCCCATGGGAGCAGGGCGGTGGTGCCGGGGCAGCAGCGGGAGCAGCAGGGCCCGGGGCAGGGGGCAGGCGCAGACCTGAGCCCGGTGCCCTCTGCCCGGTGCCATCGTGCGGCTCCTGCCCTGCCCGTGCAGCCGCGGGTGGCTTCATCCCATGGCTGGGATGTGGGGGCCGCTGCCACCCTGCCCTGGCCCCAGCGCAGGGGGTGTCCCCAGGGGGGCCCTTGTGGAGCCCTCCTGAGCTGGGAACGTCCCTTGAAGTCACAGACATGGCCAGGATGCGGCTCCCGCAGTGCTGGATCCCAGCCCTCAGCAATGGGTCTCTCCATGCACCCAAAGCCATCACCCTGCCCTGCTCATCCTGACGCTGCCCAACTTCCCAGCTGGAACGGGCTCAGTTCCGCTGTGATCCCCAAGCCCGGGTGCTCTGTGCCTGCCACAGCCCTCACTGGGGCTGCCCACACCGTGGGATGCTCTCTGTGCCCAAGGGCTGTGTCCTCAGCTCCCTTCCCCCTGCAGAAACGCCCTCCGCAGCCTCAGCCTCTTCCGCAGAGCAGGAAAACCCTCCCCGCTCCCACGCTGACTTCCTGGTTCAGGCACTGGGGAAGATGGAGCACGGCCGCATCCCAGCTCCTGCGGCCAAACCGCTCTGCAGCTGCGGCCAATCCATCCCTGGGGATCCCGGTCCAGCCGCAGGCCCCCAGCCGCTCACTCCGAGGGAGCTGGAATCCCAATGGAAAACCCCTTATAGGTGTCAGAGTCCCCAAGTGGGAGTGGGGCCATGGAAGTCTCAGCACCTTCCCCACTGAGAAGACCCCAGGGTTTGAGGGGCACATCCCTGCCCATGGCCCCGGGTGCTGCAGGACGCGGTCCCTCCTGGGGCAGGTGCTCAGTGTCCTGCTCCCCCTGCACAGGGGCCCGTTCCCGTTGTCACTGCTCCAGCTCCTGCTCTGGCAGCGCCTCCCTGGTCCCAGCCTTGTCCCGAAGCTGCCCTCCGGAAGCGCGCTCGGCTCTGCCCGGGAAGCAGCTGCCGTGCTCCTCATCCCTATGGCAGGGCCAGGGCAGGAAGCGCGGCCGCATCCCTCCTGCGCCGGGGCTGAGCTCAGCACAGGAGCCATGGGGCAGGGATGGAGCCGGCCCCGCTTCCCAGAGCGGCTCCTGCCAGGCCTCACCATGGCCAAGCACGGTCCTGCTGTGCCCTGTGCTGTACCCACCTCCCAGCGCGATCCCTCCTGGCACAGGCGACGCTTCCCATTGCGCTCCTGGGCACGGCTGAGCCAAGAGCATTTCCTCTGCCATCTGCTGCCGTGCTGGGCAGGAGGCAGCCCGGGTTGATGGAGGCAATGCCACCGTTCACCTGGCCCCATCCAGGCTCCGCTCCATCACTCAGAGCAGCTCGATCCTGACCAGCACCTCAGTAAAGAGGAGATGCTGCTGGTGCTGCCTAATTAGCACGACTCTTAATTACAGGGAGGTTGCAGCTCCTGACAGAGCAGAGGTGCCTGGTGACAGGCACGGGGCTGCCAGAGGTGACCTGTGCCTTGCTGAGCAGCATCCTCAGCCACCACCTGAGCCCTGGGCCAGGCAACGTGGGTGCAAAGGATGGAATGAGCTCCCACAAGGAGGGCGCTGGTGACCCGCAGCCCGGCCACCCCAATGGGGCTCGGGGACAGAAGAACAGGCTCAGGGCACCACGGGGCTGGGGGGTTATTTTATTCTTTGCTTTGGTCTATACAAAAACAACTTACAGAAATAATAAACTCTTCCATTCCTGCACCACGCTCCTGTAAGCGTCCATCCCCTTCCAGTGGAAGCGTTAAACCACCATCTAGAGCCTCTTTAGAACATGTGTTAGAGAAGGGAGCGGGTTGGGGGGGACAGGAACACACCACTCACCAAAAAGAAGGGAAAGGGGTTAAAATGTGCAACAGAGATCAGTAACAAGGACACGGTTCCTAATGCGGGATCACTCCTATACGGGTCCTGGGGTGGGGGGGATAGGCAGGTACAGAGTCAGCTCCCCAACGGCTGATGGGAAAGAGACATCCCGATGGCTAAAAGGAAGGTCCTGGGACAGGGCACGCTTTGCTTTCAGCAAACGGGGTTGGCCTGATTTGGGTTTGGGTTCGCAGAGAACAAAGGGGTTTCCCATGTTAGATTCCATCCCTCGAACACCAACAGGGGGAACAAGCAGCGGGGTGTGGGGGGGGTGTTGGAAAGCACAAACTTAAAGGTGGCAAAAGCCATTGGCACCATATTAAAAATACAAAAGAAATCTCTAGTCATAGAAAAAGGACTATTGTGGCAACGGAAGGTCGCAGACGGGGCAGGGCTTGTGGGCCTTAAAGCTTCAGAAACAGGATCTTGGATGCTGGATGCGGCAGGAGGTGCGTGAAGAAGTCCCAGGGGGAAAGGACCTCCTCCGCAGCCCCACAGCCAAGAAAAGACATCGAAAACCAAAGCCTCTGGTGGGAATGGAAAAGTTTTGTCTTCTCAGGCACTTCTGTCTCCCAAGTCCTTCTTGCAGATGCTCAGCCTGGGGCCACCCTCTTCTGTACGGAGAAAACACCTGCACGGGGCACGGAGAGCTCCTGTTACTGAGCTGAAACCTGGGGGCCACCAAAGCCCATGGGACAATGGGGACGCCGACCCCATTGGCACCGGGGACCCCATGGCCCTGCCATGCACAGGGCAGCGGTACCTGGTGCGGGGCACGTTAGGCCAGCATGTGGTCAGCAAAGGGCGCTCGGACGCCGTCGCTGTAGGCGTCCATGGGGTAGTCCCCGTCCATGTCCATGTGCATGTCGATGGGGTCCAGGGGGATGTCACCCGAGTACATGGGGCGATAGCCGGGGTCCAGCTCTGCGGGAAGGGATGGGGCAACCTCAGCTCCCATCAGTGAGCGGCTTCTCCAAGCCCAGACCCCCTCCTGGTCCCCCTGCCCGCAGCACCCACAATGGACCCAAGCGTCACCGATGGCCCCACGCGCCAGGGCCAGCATCCTGCTGAGCATCCCCAGCAGGCCAGGCTGGTGCTGCACCAGCAGCTACCCAAGAAAGGGTTTGGAACCAGCCTGGTTTGGTGAGAGGAGGCCAATGCCCCACCAGAGCACAGCCACGAGGAGCCCCGCAGGAAGAGCCGGCGCCGCACTCACCATCTGAGTAGGGCTCGTTGATGGGGATCATGCTCTGAGCCTACAAGAGAAGGGGACACAAGTGAAGGGGGATTCGTGTTCACGTGTGCCCAAGGCCCAGCCCCATCCCAGGGAGCACCCAGCGCTGCTGGCGAGCTCGGGATGCAGCCCGTCCACCCCGCACCCCCTTTTTCCAGTCGCTCCCATCCACGGTTGGCTGCTGGAGCCGGGACGGGTCCATCCGCAGGGACAAAACGGGCTCCCTGGGGGATGCTCACCGCCTCCCAGGCTGCGGGGTCGTGCTTGAAGAGGGAGTTGGTGAGCTCCACGGAGACGCGCTTCCTGTAGTCGGGGTTCTTGTCCTCGGAGATGCGGAAGAGCACGGCAGCGGCGTAGGTGGCTGCAGGGCAAGGGCAGCAGGCTCAGCACCCTAAAGCACTGCGAGCTGGGGGGATACCCGGCAGCACAGAGCCCCCCCCCAACCCTGGCACTCACCCGTCCCCTCGTTCCTGGAGTGCAGCAGCTCCATGAGGGGAGCCGAGGCCCCCTCAGCATCGATGGCGTCTGCTGCCTCCTTGTCCTGCGCCAGCTCGCACAGCACCCCGGCCGCCACGCGCTGGATGTTCTCCACCGGCGAGTAGAGGAGCTGTCGGGGTTGGTGAGGAGCACCATGAGGGGAAGCAGGCAGCGGGGAGCTGCGGGCTCCTGACGGGCTCCCACAGCGGCAGCGCTGGCAGCGAGCACCGGGGTCCCTGGGTGGTGACAAAGAGCAGCCCCGTGCCCCCCCAGCCCCTGACCTGCACGAAGAGAGGGATGGTGTTGAGGCGGAAGATCTCCATGCGGTTCATGGGGTCCCGGGCCAGGATGTGCAGTGCCCCTGTGCATCCCTCCACGATCTCCTCCATCTTCACTCCGTCCTGCCAGGGGACAAGGGCTCAGCCAGGGCCATGGAGCAGCCGGAGCAGAACCAGCGCCAGGGCACAACCCCCCCCTGAGCATGAGCCAACCCCCCCCACCAGGGATGGGTTGGTTTTGGGGGCACCAGAGGGGTCTCACCGTGTAGGGCTGCTGCGTGCCGGCGGCCACGTGCCGCTGGGCATCCTGGTGAGCCTTGACCAGCAGCTGGACCAGGCGTGGGATGACGGCGGCCTCCTGCAGCGGGGCATGGTTGGCCGGGCACAGGGCCAGGTTGCGGATCAGGCCTATGGTAGCCTGGAGGAGAGGAGAAAGGGGTGAGGGGGGGGGGAAGAGAGATGGGTCTCAACCGTGGATCAGGGCAGCGTGTGCTTCCCATGGGAACCCATCAGCACGGAGCTTCCTCCTTGCTCATCCCACCCCATCCTCCTGCATGACTTCAGCTTCCTCCCACCGGGGCGAGTATTGATCCGAGCCAGCAGCCAGCACGAGCTCACTTCCTCCATTAGCTGCCATCAGGGATGTGCAGCTCACCGTGCCGCATGCAGCCACCACCGCTCCCCGCACAGCACCGGCCACAGAGCCCTCAGCACCACATCCCGGCACGGAGCGGCAGCCGGCGCCCAGCTCCAGCCCCTCACCTTGACCAGTGGCCACTGGTTGGGCTGGTTGAGGAGCTTGACGATGGCGGGGATGCCGTAGTTGAGCCGCACCGAGTTCTGCGCCATCTCGGCCTCGGGGTGCCGGCTGGTGAGGTGCCGCAGCGCGCACACGGCCGGCTCGGTGATGTCCTCCTTGTCGCCCGCCCGCAGGATGGTGTGGATGAGGGCTTCCACCCCGTTCGACTGCGTCACCAGGGTCTTGTTCTTGCTGTTGTTGCAGGTCAGGTTGGAGAGGGTGCCGGTGGCGCAGGTCAGCACGTTCACGTCGTCGGAGCTCAGCTGGTTCACCAGGATCTTGAGGACCCCGTCCAGGCCCTCCTGCAGGAGCAGGGATGGGAGGTTGGAGCAGCCTCCGTGCTGCAGGCTCTTGTCCAGGCGTGGGGAGGCAGAGCTGCCCCGCAGCACGCCATGGACCGGAGCAGGCAGTGATGGAGGAGATGCAGCCTTTGCACACCCCCGGTCCCCCGAGCTGCTTGCCCGCAGTGCTCCCGGCACGCGCTGCTCCATTGGGAATTCAATGTCTCCAGCAGCATTTCCCTGCTGGGAACTGCAAACAATGCATCCCCGGGTGACCCGGTCCCAGCCCCGCCGCAGGCAGGGGCAGGAAGGAGTTAAAGGCACCACGGTCCCGTCCCCCCCCGCAGCTGAGCAGGGATGGTTCAGCGCCAGCACAAATAGTTTCCAGGCTGCATCAGGCTCTAATCTGCCCGGAGGAGCCCCAGCAGCTGGGGATCGCATCAGGAGGCGGCAATGGGCTGCGAGAGCAACCCCAGAGCAGGGCTCAGGGTCACCCTCACCCGGTCCCCCATGGGCAGACATCTCCACAGCAGCTCCTTGGGCAGCACCAAGTGGGTGGCTGGGGTCCAAGGCAGGGCCAGCACCAGCCCTGGTGATGCTGCCCCCCCATCACAGATAAACGGGGGTGGCCTTGGCAGCAGCAGCCCCCAGACTGGGTGCTGGAGCACAGGGCAGGGTCCCGCACGCTCACCTGCTTGGTGGCCACATCAGACAGGTTCCGCAGGGTCCAGAGGCAGTTCTGGACCAGCCTGGGGCTGGAGCTGGTCAGGTGCTTGCCCAGCGCCTGCATGCCGCCTGCCAGGGAGGAGACCCCAGCGTCAACACCCAAAGGAGAAGGGGGAGGCAATGGGTTTGCACGGCGAGAGCAGCCCATAAACGATGCTCCTAATGCGGGATGCAGCCTCAGAGGCTAAATGCAGCGCAGGGAGACAGCTCCCAGGCAGCCAGGCCAGATCCTGCTCGCACACAGTGCCAGGGCAGCACCTCAGCAGCCGTTCAGAGCATCACCCCGGCACCCCCCTGCCCCACCTCCTGCCCCACACCGGCAGGGCAGCCCCTCTTACCAGCCTCAACAATAGCGGGCTTGTTGCTGGGACACACCGAGAGCACCTTCAGCACCCGGCTCGTGGTCCAGAGCAGCTTCTCGTAGTTGTAGCTGCGCATGATCTGCACCAGGGCCTGGGGGCCTCCGTTGGCCAGGATTATCAGCTGCAAGACAAGCACCATGGGCAGGGTGTGCGGGACACACACTGCCATCACCCCCGTGAGAGCAGGGCATCAGCCCGCAGGGAGCGAGGATGGGCAATCACCCCGCTCCTCCCTCCCTTCTGTAGGACCCCCCCGGGCCCCACCTTGCTCTCCTGGTTGCCGTAGGCGAGGAGCTGAAGGCAGTCGGTGGTGATGGCCAGGAACTTGGGGTTGTTCTTGTTGAGCAGAGGGACCATCTTCTGCAAGCCGTCGGCCAGGCGCACGGCCATCTTGGCCCCTTCCTGGTACAGCAGCAGGTTGTGCAGGGTGGTGATGGCGTAGAAGAGGACCGACTCGACCGGCGAGCTGCAGGCAGCAGCCCGGAGCCACGTCAGCTCGCCACAGCCCCGGCTCCCACCCAGCGCCCTCCCGCAGCACCGGATGCGAGCCCAACCGTGCCACGGGCAGGGACACCGAGGGAGCCCCATCCCTATGGACAAGGCAATGGGGGGGCTGCTCCCCTCCTCCTGCCGCCACACAGGCTCCAAAGGCAGCAACCCCTGGGGCTCCCATAGGCTGAAAGGTTCCAGGTCTCCCATTCCCTTGGTTTTGGTGCGAGCAGGAGGCAGCAGGAGCCCTCCCTTCCTCTACCCCCAGCCCAGGATGGGGGGGGGGACCTTTTGTGCTCCCGACCAGCAGCCTCCTACCTCAGCATCCTGACGAGGGCCGGGATGCCGCCGGACTTGAAGATGGAGAGCAGGCCCTCGCGGTGGTGCGAGAGGTTGTGCAGGATGCTGGTGGTGCAGCGCGCCGTGTCCAGGTCGCTGGTGCTCTGCATGGTGCGCACCACGGCCGCCACGATCTGCGGCGACTGCATCAGGGCACGGCGCGAGGCCTCCTTCTTGGAGAGCTGGTTCACGATCATGGCTGCTTTGCTGACAACCACCTGCGGGAGAGAAGCTGCTGGTGGGAAGGGGTCCCGCTGCCGCCCATCCCCGCAGGGACAGGAGGGATCCACGGGCAGCGTGGTGCTGGGGCAGCAGCACCGGCACGGATGAGGACCGCTGGTTGTAACAGCGCTCATCCGCGCTGCTCCGGGAGCCACGCTGCAGTGCGAACAATGGGGGGTCCATGCAGCACCAGCATGCTGCAGGGATGGGCTGCAGCACCGAGAGCTGGCGTCTGCGCAAGGCCAGGGCAGGAGAGCTGCATCCCGAGCAGCAAGGATGGGATGCGAGCGGACGGAGCTGGGTTCCATCCTTCTGCGGGGATTGCAGAGCTCTGCCAAGGAGCCCCATGAGGACGGGAGCTCATCTGTGCTGGGAGCCCGGCGCCAGCCAAGCCGCTTCCTTACCGGGTCCTCATCGTTGAGCAGCTTGGTGAGCTCGGGGATGGCGCGCGTGGCCAGCTCGGCGTCGTCCTGGTAGTTGATGAGGTGCACGATGGCCGATTTCAGCATCTGCGAGGGCTCGGCCAGGCGCTGCACGTTGGTCTGCTGCCCCTCGAGCTGCGTGCTGAGCAGCAGCGAGCGGTCCTCCACCGTCTCCGGGTACATGGCAGCACGGACGCGCTGCGCCCGGGTCATGGCCAGCTGAGCCTCCATGTCCGCTGCGGGGGGCAAGGAGGAGCAGCGTCAGAGCCGGGCTCCCCCACCGCCGCTTCCCCATCTCGATGCGCTGAGCATCGCCGCAAGGAGCTGGTGCTTCAAAGCGGGCACAGATACGGCAGCGCGGAGGTAACGCAACGCTCAGTGAGGCAGCGTGAGGAGGCACTCGTCTCACAAGGCCCGTTCATTAAGAAAATGAAGGATATTTGCAACTTGGACAAGCTGGGGATTAGGAGGAGGACACAGAGGCCTCCCCTGTAACACCGGGATGAGAGTGAGCTGTGCGGCAGCGATGCTGCAGCAGTGTCCCCGTCACTGCGGCACGGGTACCACTTGGTCCCCAGGGGTGCTGGCAACCAAACCTCCCATGGCCCATCCACACGGGGGATGCGTGGAGGCAAACAGAGCCCTCTTTTATGGGCTGAAGCTGTGGGAAGCATCTCCTTTAGCTCCGGGGGCTGTGTCTCTGCCTGCTTTGCCCTCGCAGACAGGCCAAGCAGGCAGAGCTGGAGCACAGGCTGGCAGCTCGGAGCCAGCGCTCCCGCGTGGGCAGCAGAGCAGACGCCGATCCGTGGGCCGGGATCAGCTGTTCGCAGCTCGATCCAAGGCGGATGTGCGCGCAGAGCTCAGCACCGCGGGCTGGCTGCGTGCCACCCCACAGCCCCAGCGCGGGGCAGGACAGGAGGGAGCAGATTTCAGCAGCTCCCGGGGTGTGGAAGGCGGCGTGGAGCAGTGCCCAGAATGAGCACGGCTCCCGGGGGAGGCGAAGGCAGGCAGGAGCTGAGCAGCCAAGGCTGCAGGCGTGCCCGGTCCCGCAGCCCATACCTTGTGCTTGGCTCTGGTTCTGGCTCCCTCCCTGGCAGTAGCTGGTGGTGGTCGTCTTCTTGATGGTGTACTGCTTCCCATAGAGCTCCTCCTCGTCCCCGAGGCACTTGCTGCTGACCGAGGGCACCTGGGTGTTGACTCCGGAGTGGATGCCCGAGTCGTAGGTGTAGGTTTGCTGCCACTCCGTCACCTTGATGGGCTGCTCCATCATGTTCATCACCTCCATGGCTGCTCTGCGGGGCAGGCAGGGGAGGAGTGAGTCCTGCGGCAGCCCCCAGCCCCACGCAGCCCCAGCAGATGCCAATCTGCCCCTCCGCCCGGCGCCGGATGAAAGCAGCGCGGGGATGACGAACCCACAGCTCAGCACTTTGCTGCTCGTGTTCAGACACGACCGCGCCTGGCGCAGCGTCAGCACCGCCTCGGCGGGGAAGGTGCGAGCGCAGGGACCCGCAGCCAGGACCCGGCTCCAGCCCCACCACTTGTACAGAGCGGCCTCAGAGCCAGGGGCTGCAGCGCCAAGGAGCTCTTAGAAGCCCTCTGGGATGCTCCCAGATCACCTAAAGATACCCAGGGGAAGCTCTCCTGCGGGCGCTCAGCACCACGAGCACGCGTGGCGCGGTCCCGTGCTGCGCTGAGCACCACACTGTGGCGGCAGGACAGGGCAGCCCAGCGCACCCCAAACTCAGGACCAGGCTGCTTTCGAGCAGGGCTGCGTTTCCCTTCTCTTTGCTAAGGAGGATGGCTCCCGGAGGAACCCCTGAGCTCACAGGCAGGCGGAAGCTGCAGGGCTGTGAGTCACCAGCCCCACATCCAGCCCCCGGCACGGCCAGGAGGGGAGGGATGGGGGGGACGACACGACACAGACAGCACCATCCAGCCCCACAGCGGGATTCCTGCCCCTTCCTCCGGCGGCGCAAGGGTGGGGATGACTCAGAGTTTCAGAGGCGAGATAAGCTTGAAGGGAGCAGCTGCACCCGGCCGCGCTTCCCAACAGGCGTAATTACCACCTCCACCAGCTCTGATTCATGCAGCAACCTGGACCGGGGCGGCCACGAGCCCCTGGATGCGCTCCAGACCCCGGGACCAGCCGGGCCGGTGCGGCAGCCTCGGGCCTTAGCACCCTGCTTGGGGTTGGAAGGGGAAGGGGTTGAGCCCCCCCAGCAGCCCCCCACCACCCGGCAGCTGAGTCAGGGCGTCGGGTGGCGGCCGGGGACGCGGCGTGCGTGGGGCGCGCGGTGGGGCACGGCAGGGCACGGCGCGCACGGGCTTGGCACAGCTCGCCCCAGCGCTGCCGGCTGTTCCCAAGGAGCGGCCGAGCTCGCAGGGAAAAACCCCAGCCTGGCACAAACACTGGAGCCACATCACACATCCCACCGTGAGAGCATCCCACCGTGAGAGCATCCCACCATGAGCGCACCTTACATCCCACTGCGTGAGCACCCTGCATCCCACCATGCGAGCATCCCGCATCCCACTATGAGCGCACCTTACATCCCACTGCGCAAGCACCCTGCATCCCACCATGCAAGCATCCCGCATCCCACTATGAGCGCACCTTACATCCCACTGCGCAAGCACCCTGCATCCCACCATGCAAGCATCCTGCATCCCACTATGCGAGCATCCCGCATCCCACTGCTGCATCCTGCATCCCACCCTGTCAGCATCCCACATCCCACCATGCGAGCACCTTGCATCCCACCCTGTGAGCATCCCGCATCCCACCAATGCATTCTGCATCCCACTCTGCAAGCACCCTGCATCCCACCCTATGAACATCCCGCATCTCACTGATGCTTTCTGCATCCCACCCTGTGAGCATCCCGCATCCCACTGATGCATTCTGCATCCCACCCTGCGAGCACCCTGCATCCCACCGATGCATTCTGCCTCCCACCCTGTCAGCATCCCACATCCCACCATGCGAGCACCTTGCATCCCACCCTGTGAGCATCCTGCATCCCACCAATGCATCCCGCATCCCACTGATGCATTCTGCATCCCACCCTGCGAGCACCCTGCATCCCACCGATGCATTCTGCCTCCCACCCTGTCAGCATCCCACATCCCACCATGCGAGCACCTTGCATCCCACCCTGTGGGCATCCTGCATCCCACCAATGCATTCTGCATCCCACCCTGTGAGCATCCCGCATCCCACCATGGGCACCCCCAGCCACCTCCCCAGCACCGCTGCTGGGCCCTGCTCCTGCCAGTTCAGTGTTCTTGAGCTGTCAAGCAGCAATCACAGCCTAAGAACTGCTCTGGCTTTAATGTGCCCTGCATTATGCATGCTCGCAAGGCAGCAGGACCTGGACCCGCTAATGGAGGCCAGCCAGGGCACATCATTCCCATGCAGGGTGTGGGCAGGAGCCGGGGTTCCCATTCAGCGCATGACGCCCGTGTCCGCTCCCCACCCTGTGCCCCAGCAGGGCTTGGCCAGGAGAGCCCCAGTGCCAAGCTGGGAGTGCCCCAGCACCACACACCCTGTGTGTATCCCAGAGCTGCTGCCTCGGCAGTTGGGAGAGCAAATCCTCCCCCATTGGAACGCCCTGGCCATGGGGGGCAGAGCCTCCAAACTATGGGGAAGCCAAAGGAAAGCAATGATAAGCCCTGCCCAAGGAAGGCCGCGGGCAGGAGAGCGCACTGCTGGCACTGGTGGCCTTGGTGCTGCTGCCATGGCAGCTCCCAGCCACGCTGCCCTGAACAGGCTGGGCAAGGGGAGAGCAGAGCCAAGGGCAGGGAAGCTCCTGCAGCACACGGGGGGGGTATAAGGACCCCGAGCATCCCCAAAGCCAGAGCAGGGACCCCCAGGCAGCAGGGAACCAGCACTGGAGAGGGGCAGGCTGTGCCTGCATCGCAGCGGCTGCTGGCATCTGCTCCACATCACACAGGCATTTGATAGGCTCTTAATTCTCCAAACCTGTGTGAGCCCAGCTCAGACACCGGCCCCGGCTCCTCGCAGCTCCCTCCCTGCATTATGCATGAGCCACATGAGCCATCCCCCTCCGTCTGCACCACGAGGACATCAAACGCCAGCAAAGCTCCTCCGAGCCCAGACACAAGCTCAGGTGATGATGGGCTCCAGACAAGGAGAGTGGGTCCAAGCTAATGAGCACCGGGTTAGAGGCGTCGGTGCCCTGCAGCAGATGCAGAGGGGGCACAGGGTGGGTGCTGCACAGCACAGGCAGGATCCCTCCCCAGGAGGGACCATGGGCACCTCATTTAATGCAGAACCCATCGTTCCCCTGCAGCATCAGCACAGCCGGTGGCACCCGAGGTGATGGGGCCAGGGGAGCAAACGTTGGATGCTCCAGCAGCAAGCAGGGAGGTTTCCGCTGAGCCAAGCATCCTCTGCTCATCACTCAGTAAGGGCCAGACACCCAACATAAGCTTCGCCCCCATGCTCTATAACAGGGCTCTGTCCTCAGATGTCCTCCCTCCTCCTCCTCTGAGGGACCAGAGGATGCCGGTTGTGCCGGGGCTCACCCGTGATGCTTTTGGTGGTGAATGGATGCAGCGGGGCAGGGCCCCCACAGACAGCAAAGGGGAGGGCAGCAGGGGGTGTTTGGGGTCCAGGGGAGAACACTTGCCCTGGAGGGGTCAGCCGTGAGGTATACTGGGCTGTAGGTAGGACAAGTGCTGCTCTTCCCTCCCTCATCCACAGGATGTTATTGGACGTTATGGAGCACAGCAAGGGCAGAGCGACACCACCCAGCCCCAGCTGAGCCCACCCCCAAGCCTGCAGGGAGCCAGGACTCAGCCCCAGGAACAGTGGGACCCCCCCCCCCAGGAGCCAGCAAGGCAGATATGGGGCACCCCAAAGAGCGGGTCTGGGGGAGGACAGACCTCGAGCACCACGATGGGGACAGGGCCAAGCCAATAAAGGGGCTTCAGCCAGTGCCATGCAGCAGAGAGCCAGGAGAAGGTTAATGCCTCTCCCACCACTTCCCGCAGCCAGGAATGCCAGGGAAGGCAGAGGCAGCTCCCACGGCACCAGAGCCATTTGATGAGCATCCAGCAGCACCGTCCCTCCCCACAGCGCCTGCGGAGGAAGGATCTGGGAACGGCAGCCCCAGGCTGAGCCACCCAGACCAGCAGCGGGGAGGCCACAAGCACTGCTTGGTGCAGGAAGAGCCATTGCCCAGGGACCTCGTGGGGAGCAGCAGCGCTTCCCCCCCCAAAGCGAGCAGATGGGGGGCACAGAGCAGGTTTGGGGGGCTGAGATCACATCGTGCTTCCCAGTCCAGAGCATCCTTGCGCCCATTCTTCCCATGGAGCAGTGGAGCTGCAGTGACCCCCAAAGAGGCTGTGCCTGGAACTGGAGCCACTTCAGCTCTTAAGGAGAGGGAAGAGGCAGTGGCAGCAACTCAACAAATGCAGTGTGAGAACAGAGTCTATTTTAGAAGCACTCGGGCTACAACGGGAACGATCTCCGGTCCCCAGCACCCTGCTGGAGCGGTGACCCCTGCTCGAACAGAGCCACATCGACACCCAGCAGCACTGGAGCCCTCCAAGGGACAAGGTCCCCCATCACCATCACCCCATCGCTAAGGAAGCTCCTGCAGCAGCCCCAGCACCGCACAAAAGCTGTGCTGGCTTTGAAGAGGATCCCTCGCAGGAACACGCAGCGGGAGGAGGCAGAGAAAGGAGCTTTTCAGGAGCATCAATGGGAAGCGTTAGAGTCAGAGCCCGGCTACCACAAGCCCTTTCAATGGGGCTTTACAGTGAAGATAAGTGGGTTTCAAAGGGGGAACAAGAGCAGTTTGAAGTTTAATGAGGAGGAGAGGGCAACAGGGGATCGGCCTCTTGTTGGAGACTGAGAGCTGACTGCAATGGCACGAGGCTGCCCTGGACCTGCACACAAAGGAGCTGGTGGCCTTTGTTGCCTGACAGAGGTACCAGCAGCTCTGGCCACCCCACCAGCTCTGACAGCATCAGGTCCCTGAGGACAGGGATGGGTGGAAGCTGCTCTATAGACCTGTGCTCTCACCCCCTGGTTATTCTTTGGGTGCTCCTGAGGAGGTTAAGCTTGAGCAGAGCTCCTGCTCCCACCATCCAGGGGTACCACAGCCCGTGGGCATGGTGCCACCAGCCCCTGGCAGCATCCCCAGCGGGACCCGCTCTGCTCCTGCTCTCCATCACCTGCTCCCTGCACCCGCATCAACCGCTCCCGACAGCCCTGGCACACGCCGAGCCCAGGCTGGAGGGTCCTGGCACTTCACGCCATGACGAGTTATCACCCATCGCCCCTTGTGAGAGCGGGCACAGCACCAGGCATGACAGCCACCGACCTGTGCGGGAGCTGCACCAAGGCACCATCTGCTGCACCACGGCCACCGCGCGCTCCCCACACCGTGCCCCACTGCAGCCCAGCATCACCTCCCTGCCCCACATGCGCTTCTGACCACTAGCACGGACCCAGCAGCCTTGATGTGGGATCAGGTCCCCTTCTCTTGTGCTGCCTCTGCTCCCATGGGGGCAGCCCCACACCAGGGATCCTGTCTCAAGGAGGCTTTTCCCATGGGCACGGACGTGCTGAAGACCCACGGCAGGCTCTCTGGCAGCCCCACATCTTCTCTCCCCACGTCCAACACTACCATCTGCAGAGGCATCGGGAAGACCCACACAGACACATCCCCTCCTCAGTTCAAGCTTGCTGATCTCATTAGAAACACTGCCACTTGTCCATGGCAATTACCCACCATAGCTCCATCTGCATTAAAAGAAAAAACACACAAACCCCATTATTTTGCTTTCAAGCGCACAAAGAACAAATCGTCCTTTAAGAACACGATAATTGCAGGCTTTAAATTTAGGCTTTGAGCCTCCCAGCCTGTTCCCAGCTCCCATCACGAAACACTGGGGTTTTGCCACCTCGGCCCCGGCGGAGCCGAGGCGGTGGCAGGGACCCTGCGCTTCCCTTCTCCATCCAACTGCATTCCACGGGTAAAGTTCAGAGGCTTCACAAGGAATTATCAGCGGCACCCGTCAGCACCCGGCCTGTCGGAGCAAGTTACGGGTTTGTCACCGGGGCTCTGCCCGCGCGTCACAGCCATTACAACAGCGCTGGGGCAGCACCAAAGCTCTCTCCCACACGCCTGATGCAGCCATTCCCGGCCCTGGTGGCAAAGGGGTTTGGGAGCTGAGTGGCCGAGGTGCGTGGAGGTGCCCTGGGGTCTGCCAGCAGCGGAGCCCCCCAGGGCTGGCCGGTTGGGAAGGGTATTTCAAGCCTCTCCTTATAGAAACAGCTTCATCTCCCCTGCGCGCAGCCCTGGGGAAGCCGGGTTGAGGAGCTCTGCCCATTGAGGCACCTGCACAGCACCAGACCCAGCCCAGTTTAAGCACAGGCATTGCTTAGGCCAAGTTTAAAGGCTTCTTTGGAGAGGGAGCACCTCTGCCTCCACACCCCTGCTGGCCTCCAGTGCTTCAAACAGCATCCATAGGAAACAGGGGTGAACCCAACCCTCCCATCGCAGGGATTCGAGGCACCAGCACAGCCCCGGCGAGCTGCTTCCATCCACACAGACCCCCACAGTTACATGGGGCCGAGAGGCACCTCCCAAGCCCCACACCCCCAGTCTAGGTGAGAAAGCACCACCAAAAAGGAAGGCAAAAGCTCAAGTCCAAAGCAGCCTGAGCTGTTTTAACAGACATTAAATGTCCTTTTAAGTTGTGTTAATTAGAAGCCAGTCTCATTTAAACCCTGCAGACGAGCAGCAGCCTGGGTACAGATGCTGCAATTAAAGCCTTGCAAGTTCTCTGCAAAGCACCTCCGGGCCTGCGGATGGGCCCAGGGCAGCTCCGCTCCCGGGGGCTCCCCCATTCGCACCCGGCTCCGAAACCCTGGAGAGCTGGAAGCAGGATGGAAAGCCAGATCCCATGGAGCGCTCCCACACCAAACCACAGCCTCGAAGGGAAACCAGCATCCCGGGAACAGCCCCAGCCGAGAGCCGTGCAGCTGCACCCGCCTGCCCCACAGAGCAGGATTCCAATGGGGAAACAAAGGGGACACTTAATGGGATTAGGGCAGCAGCGAGTATGACACTGAACACCAGCACCGGGACCAGGGGGATGACCCTCCAAGGTCCCCGGCTGCAGCCAAGCCACGGCAGTGCCACCATGGCTGAGCACAGGGCACGGTGCATGGGTCACTCCGTGCCCAGCCCCGGCAGAACCCCCCCAGCAGCCGGGCTCGGCCCCACCGGGATGCAGGCGCTTCCTGGAGCCGGCAAGGACGCTCCACCTCGCCCAGACAATAGGCTGAGAACGCCATTGTCTGGAAGCCAGGGCCCTGCCGTGGCAGCCCCACCTTCCCACAGCACCCCATTAGCACCCCCGAGTGCTGGGGACCCACATCTCCCCTAGGAGCCGACCCCTGAGGAGGGGAAACCACCCCTTGGCCACTGGCGCCGGGAGCCTTGGCCATTCCTACCCAGACAGCCAACTTTGAGCCAAATCAGCAGTAAAATGGGTTTTTCATGAGACTTTACAGAAAGCCTCCAAAGCGATGAGCGATTACAGGCTTCAGATGTGCGGAGCCAGTTCCGTGGGGTGCCCAGCGCACCGCCTGGGTGACATTGACACAGCACCCCCAAGGACACCAAAAGGGACCCTAAAGCCTCCCCGGCCCCGTTACCGGCTGGGCCGGACCCGAGTGCGGGGCCAGGAGCGGAGCCTTGGGCACAGCGCCCGCCCCGGCTGCGGTGACAGCTCCCGGCCCCGCTCCAGCCCCGCGGTACCCGGGGGGGGGGTGTGAAGACGCTTTGCCCCCGGCACCAGCCAGCCCCACGGCAGAAGGCGCCGAGAGCAGCGGGCGCCGAAGCCAGGACGGTGCGGGCTGGAGCAGGAGGTGCGGCGGCTGCTGGGGATGAAGCCAGCTGGGTCATGGTCCCCTCCACACGGGGATGGTGGCAGGGAACGGTCACCAAAGCCATGGGGCTTGCCCGAGGTGCTAAGGAAGGGAAACGCTGTGGCCTAAGTGAGGGCAGCCGCCACCTTCCCACCCGTGCGGGGACAACGCCAAGACAGGACCGAGGCCTCTCGGCAAGGGCTCTCCCTCCTCTCCCGGCACCGACGTCCAAGCTGCACCGGGCAGCTCCCAGCGCCTTTCACCGTTGCCCCTTCCTCTGCGAACCCGATTCACGAAGCCAAAGCGAGGAGCGGGCGCGCTCCTCTCCCACCGCCGCGGGCTCACCCTGGAGGGCTCCACCGGGACCCCCCTCTGGGCTGCGCTGATCCCGGGCCACCGAAGCCCCCCCCCCCCCAAGCCCTCGGGCAGCGCCGGGCACCGCAGGGCTCCGGGGCGGACCCGGCAGCGCGGCCGCCACCGGGGAGCGGGGCCCGGGACAGCGCCCGCGGGGCCTCGCCCCAGGGACCCGCCCGACCGGATCCGCGCAGGCTGCGCCCTCCCCGGCCGCACGCACACGGGACCGGCGGAACTCGGGGCTCCGCTGCTGCGGAGGGGTTGGGGGGGGGGGGGGGTGGCACCGACGGACCTGCCCCGGACAGCGGGACCGAGCCGCGACCCCCGACCCGGCTCCGATCCCGGTCCCGATCCCGATCCCGATCCCGATCCCGATCCCGATCCCGATCCCGGTCCCGGTCCCGATCCCGGTCCCCTCTCACCTGCGCGCGCGCGACCCCAGCGCGAGCTCTGCCGCCCGCCCCGCTCCGGCCCGAACAAAAGCCGAGCAGCGCCCGCGCCAGCCCCGCCCCGCCCCGCCCTGCCTCGCCCCGCCCCAAGCCCCGCCCCTTATGGAGTTTCCGCGTTCCTATTGGACACTCGACGCGCCCGTCAACAGCGGCCGCCTCCTGGCCACGCCCCCCCGCCGGACGTGTTTATCCGCTCCCTATTGGCGGGGGCGCGGCCGCCCCGCCTGTGGCCGGCAGGTGATTGGGCAGCGGGGCGGGAATCACCTGGGTGACGTCACCGGGCGCGGCGAGGCACGTGCGGGGGGGGGGGGAGCGCGGGGACCCCCATGTGCGGGGATCCCCCCCCAGGTCCCCCCAAGGCTCCAGCATCGCCCTGAGGGCTCCGAGCGGGCAGGGCCGTGGTCAGGGTCCGGCTCAGCCCTGCGGCCCCCCTGGGGTCCCCCGGTGCTGCCGGGCCATGGTGGCGCCATGCGGGCACCCCTGCCCCGGGCGTGGCGGTGGCAGCGCTGCGTGCCCGGGTGGGTTAAGAACGGAGCAGGGCCCGTTCCCCGCGGAGGGAACCCGAGGCCGGAGCCGGGCAGGGGCAGCGAGAGGCGCTGGGGAAGGGCTGGGGCGGTGACAGCGCCCTGCGTCACCCGGCCCTGGCCAGACTGGTCCAGCCGGGTGCTGCTGCCGCGTCCCGGCTCACCCGGCTCCGCGCCGGCCCCAGGCGAAGCCTCGTCAGCCCGAGTCAGGAGTGAGCGCCCAGCAGCAGGGCAGGGCCCAGCCCATGGTGGGGATCGTCCAGCCGCCAGCCCCCCCAGAGCTGGGGACGCATCCTGCACCCCCAGCACCAGCCCTGCGCGGGTCTGTGCCGCAGCTGCCTGCCAGCGCTGACTCAGTTGGGGAATAGCAGCTCTGAAGGGAGGTGAGAGACGGAGCTTCCACCGCCCCTGCAAGGAGCTGGGATCTCATCCCTGTGTGTGGAGCTGGGGAGCCAGAGCACAGCGAGAGCCCTTCCAGCATGGGGAGGAAAGTGGCACAGCACACAGCATGGCATGGCACAACACACAGCATGGCACGGCACAGCACACAGCATGGCACAGCACACAGCATGGCATGGCACAGAACACAGCATGGCACAGCACACAGCATGGCATGGCACAGCACACAGCATGGCATGGCACAACACACAGCATGGCATGGCACAGCACACAGCATGGCACGGCACAGCACACAGCATGGCACGGCACAGCACACAGCATGGCACAGCACACAGCATGGCATGGCATGGCACAGCACACAGCATGGCACGGCACAGCACACAGCATGGCACAGCACACAGCATGGCATGGCACAACACACAGCATGGCATGGCACAGCACAGCACACAGCATGGCATGCCAAGATGACAGCCAAAACACTCATGTTCCTCCTTGGCCAAGGTCAGGGGAGTCAGGGCAGCTCAGTGCTGCCTGTATGGTGCTAACCCATGGAGTACTGCAGGCTCAGTAGCCCTCCAGTATAACCCAGTACACTGCAGGCTCAGTATCCCTCCAGTATAACCCAGCACACTGCAGGCTCAGTATCCCTCCAGTATAACCCAGTACACTGCAGGCTCAGTATCCCTCCAGTATAACCCAGTACACTGCAGGCTCAGTAGCCCTCCAATATAACCCAGCACACTGCAGGCTCAGTAGCCCTCCAGTATAACCCAGTACACTGCAGGCCCTGCATCCCACCTCCATCCCCTGCTCATGCCCCTGCATCCCACCCCTGCACTCCATGGGGAACGGTGACTGTGACCACAGCTCAACCACTGCTGGGTCACGCCAGTTGCAGAGCGCTACCGGGAGCGCTGGCCCCAGTGGTGCAGGGGGGAGCAGGAAGGGGACCCAGGAGAGCCGGCCTGGGACTCTGAGCGGCTTCACCCGGTGCCAGCAGAGGAGCAGGAGCAAGGAACCGTGTCCCACAACGTGAGCCCAGGGCCACGGTGCCCAGGAGCGCGTCAGAGCAGGGCGGAGGCCGGTTGGGAGCATCGAGCCTTTGGCCCCTGGGCCGAGCCCCAGCTCCACTCCCATGGGTGACGAACCCCGATCCTCCCCGTCCAGGCACAGCCCTGCCCTGCGCAGGGGGCAAGGGGCTGCCCCCCCCCCCCAGCGCTGTCCCGAGCCCCGAGCCCTGCAGTGGGTCTGGGGGCTCAGCCCCATCCCTGCTCCCAGCGCGGAGCTGGGAAAGCCCTGGGAAATGGGAGCTGCGGGGCCGGGCAGGGCGGGTCCTGGCAGCCTCCCCGCCACCCCCTTCCTTCCATTCCATTCCCTTCCCTGCCCTGCCCTGCCCCGGGGCCAACGCCGTGATTCACCCTCTCGGTTTCAGTCCTCGCAGCCAACAGCTTCCATGGGAGCAGGAACGCGCCCCGGTGCTGCCCTGTGCCCCGTGCCCGGGGCACGCACGGGCCCGCAGCCCCTGGAGCGGCTCCGAAACAGGCTCCAAACCGCCCGGCGGGAGGGGGGCATCACCCCCCCCCCCAGGCACCCTGGGACAGAGGCAGGGGCCACGCTGCACCCTCCGGGCCAGCCGCAGCACCAGGCACCCCCAGTGACCGGTGTCGGGATGATGCAACCCCAAACCAAGCAGCAGGTGATGCACATCGCCCCCAGGCACCCATCCTGCCCCCCTGCAGCCCCCCCCCAGCCCCATTCACTGTTCCCATCATGTGGTCAGGACCCTGCCAAGCCCCACAAGAGGCTCCCATGGCCCCCAAGCCACGCAAGGCTCCCTGTGGGGTCTCCCCTACTCGATGGGGGCATCCAGTCCCCCAACCCATCCCGGCCCATAGGATAGCCCAGTGCCAGGGAGTCCCCAGGCGGAGGCAGCCATGAAAAGACTGGTCCAGACTTTATTAAAAGTAAATATTTAGGACTAAAAAGCACCCGTGCAGGTCAGGAAGTATTAAATTAACGGAGCTTGAGGCTACAGAGGGCTGGTGGGGGGAGAACTCAAGGCACACATAGGGCATGGGCGATGCGGCCTCGCCAGGCACCATGGGGACGCCAGCACACCGGGATCCCCATCCCATCACTGGGACATGGGGTCCAAAGGGACCCTGGAAGGAGCCCTGGGATGGGGCAGCACCGTGCATTGCTCCCGGAGCAGGGCAGCCCCTTGAGACAACATGGAGCAGTGTCCCCAGGCCCTGGGAAGGAGCTGATGGACACAGTGACCCCGGTGCTGTGGGTTACCATCAGGCTCCTAGGGACAAGGGTGGCCCCGGGGGGAGCTCGTGGGCAGGCAGGAAGGTTCAGCGGTGCCGATGCTCCATTGACAGGCATGGGGCTGCGCTCAGCACAGGGATGCCCGGGCGGCAGAGGCAGCGCTGCCGCAGGGCTCTGGGCAGGATCAGCCCTTCCCTGCAAGCCCAAGGTTTCCGCGGGGGGGCCGTCAGGAGCTCAGGGCCACCAGCACCATCCAGCTCTGCCAGGGCCGTGCCCCTTCGCCTGGCTCACGACAGGGTCTCTGCAAACATGGAGGGCTCGGTGGCACCGGGGAGCAGGCGCCCCTGCCCCATGGCGCGGCCCCTTGTCCCAGCATCACAAACCTTGGTCAGCTTTGTCCCCTTTGGTCCTGGGCTCCTGCCACCACTCAGCAAAGAAGCCCTCCTCGTAGTCACCTTCACCCTCAAACTCACCATCAGAGGGCAGGTCCCGCACCTCCAGCCCCTCATCCCCATCCACCTCCATCTGCAACGTGGGGTGGGCAGGGGGAGGCATTGGATCAGCCCCCCCCCCGCCTGAGTAAAAGCCCTCCCCAGGGGTACCCACAGCACCCACCCGCACCCCAAAGCGTGGCCATCGTTTACCTCATCATCAGCCTGCAGGTACTGCCTGGCGAAGTCCAGCATCATCTTCTGCGTGGCCGTCTGGTTGTGGTAGTGCACGGCTTCCTGGGCACAGCGTGGAGCGAGGCCTGGGTCAGCCCCTCCGTCCCCACCGGAGCCATGGGACATGGGGCTCAGGATGGTGGGGGGGGGGGGTCCTCACCGGCCGTGGCTCGAAGTCCTCCTCACGCAGGCGCCAGCGCTCGCGGTGGAAGCGGTAATAGACGAGGTTCTGCTGCATCACGGTGTCCCCCGGGTCGAAGAGCATGTAGCTGGCGACGCTGCGCACCGCATCCTGCACGTCGTTCACTGTGGGGAGCAGCGCCCAGAGCCGGTGACACCCAGCCCAGGGACCCGCAGCACCCCGGGGCTGCCCTGTCCTCCCCACCATCACTCACACTTGTAGTAGGCGAACTGCAGGTAGTGGTACATGGTGGCCACAAACTTCTCCACGAAGTAGCCCCCCACGTTGGGGGTGAGCTCGGTCTCGCAGTCCACCTTGCACTGCAGCACGCTCACAAAGTGGTCTGGGGGGGTGTGGGGTGTGAAGCATCACGTTCTGCACCCCATTGCCCCCCCACCCCGGTCCCAACCCGCTGTCCCCCGGCCCCATAGCGAGTCACCTGCAATAGCAGGGTAGAAGTCCTTGAAGTCCTGCAGCTCGTAGGCTCCCTCGCAGCCGGCCAGGCAGTCCTCGTACGCCCGGTAGTACTGAGCCAGCGCCTGCTCCATGTCGGCCGCGCTGCTCCGGAAGTCGCCGTTGTTGTAGAGCTTCACCGACCGCACGAATGTCGGCTGCGGGAGGTCAGGGACCGGGGCTCAGGATGCTCCCAAAGGGCTTGGCAGGACCAGGCGTTGGCAGCCCCAGGAGACCCAGCCCTAACCCCATGGCCCTCCTCACCTCGTAGGGCTGAGCCTCCAGGTCCACCAGGTATTCATCCACATCCAGCATCGTCCTGTAATAGTTCAGGTACCTCAAGGTCATCTCGTGCTTGGGGTTCTTCTGCAGGAAGGTGTGGGCAGCGGACACGGCCTTCTCGAGCTTATTTGACTGGGGAAGGGGGAAGAGGCAGGGTGGGGACAGGTCAACCCCTCAGGAACCCCACATCCACGTGGTGCGGGTTGGATCCATGCATCCCGGGAGAGCCTCCTGCTTTACGAGCACTGGGATGGCAGCTTCAGGGGAGTGAGACTTGGTGGGGCGAAGGAGCCATCAATGAGATGGGTTTGGGCCAGAGCGAGCAAGAGGAAAAGGCATTAAGAATCTAGGCCAGGCTGTCCCCTGCCCCTGCCAGCACTGAGCATTAAACCAGGATCCACAGCTCAGCACCGTGCCTGGGGAGGGGAGAGGCCCCCACCAGAGAGCTTGGGCAGGGTCACCCGGGCCGATGCATCCGAAACCTCCCTCCATGTCTGCACCGCGAGCCCAGGCAAGGGCTTCTCCCTGCTGAGGCATCCAGACACGTCCTGCAGCAACCACAGTGGCTCTGGTCCTGCCAGCTCAGGCTGCTTGGCCAGGGGGACGCCGGGGCACCAGGGGGACACAAGGTGGAATGGGGTGGATGCAACCACAGGGGCCCAGTCCCAGGCACTCCCCTCACGTCCTGATGCATCCCAGATGATGCTGACGTGCCGTGGCACAGGGGCAGGATGGAGGAGCCAAGGGGGGGATGCCAGGTGGGGGGTGCAGGACAGGAAAGCAAATGACAGCAGGGTGCAGGATAGAAGGGAATGGGGTTCAGGGGGTGCGGGCTGGGAGTGAAGGGTGGGGAATGCAGGATGGGGGTGTCAAAGAGGAGGACAAGGGGTGCAGGATGAGTGTGCAGAGCTGGGGGGATGCAGGGTGAAGGGTAAAAGAGGAGGCACAGACCAGGGCAGTGCAGGATGGAGGCACAGGAACACCCCCCCACCACCACCACTTCCTCCTTCTTCCCACCAGCCGCATTGCGCGGCATTTGCGCGCCCCCGGCTCACCTTGAAGAGCGCGTAGTGCAGGTACTGGTAGGGCAGGCGGCGCTGGAAGTCGCGCAGCGTCTGCGCGGGCGGGTAGCGCAGCTGGAACACGGGCAGGTCGCGCTTGCAGGCGCGCAGGCAGCCTGCGCGGCGCAGCAGCTGCCCGAAGAGCTGCATCTCCCGCTCCCACTCCCGGGCCGCGGGGTCCCCATCGGCGGGGGGCTCCCCGGCGGGGCCCGGCTCCGCGCAGCGCCGGTGGCAATGCGCTTCGCTGTCGCGCAGCAGCCGGTGCAGGCGCAGGCTCGCCTCCAGCTCCCGGGCGCTCTCTGCCCACTGCGCACCCGCGTATTGCTCCAGCGCCCGCGCGTAGGCTCGCTGCAGCGGCTCCAGCGCGTCCGCGGGGAACCCGCGCACGCTGTACTCCTCGTACTGCGCCGCGCACGGCCCCCCCGCCGCCACCACCAGCAGCAGCAGCAGCGCCAGCGCCGCGCCGCCCATCCCCGCCGCCTCCGCCGCCGCGCAATGCCCGCGCAGCGCCGCGCACCGCTCCGCGCAGGGGGGCGGGCGGCGGGGAAGGGGCGGTGCGCGGCGGGCGCGCAGGGTCTTAGTGCGGCTCTGCGCGGCCGGCGCAGCGCAACACGGGGCGTGCTCGGTGCTGCGCGGCTCCCGTGTGTTCCCTCCCGCACCCCGCGCTGTCGCGGGGTGAAGGGGGTCACTCTGCGCCCCGCACTGCGGGCTCCGGGGCTGCAGGACCCCGGCGATGTGCTCGGCGCTGCCCTGTGGAGCGGGATGTGCTGCGTGTGCCCTGTGCTGCAGCTCAGAGCATCCCGCACCCTGTGCTGGACCCCGGAGCACCCCGGGGTGCTGGGCTCTGCCAAACCCGTGCAGTGGCCCCATCCCAGCGCTGGTGGCTGGTGCCAAGCTGGTGGCCACAGAGCCGGTGCCGTGCCAGCCCCTAGCACTGCCCCGAGCCAGCCTTGGCATGGCCACGCTGGCCGCAGCCCAAACCCAGCGCCTTGCTGCCGGCTGGCCAGTGGCACTGAGGGATGTCACAGCGTGGGGCAGGAGCCAGGACACTGCTGAGGCTTCTTCCTGCTCCCACAAGCTCCACAGGATGCAGGCCGGGCGCTGCGTGCACCCTGAGCCCCGGCTCCAGGGGGGTGCTTGAGGTTTTGTCCTCACCCGGGGTGCTGCCCCTCGGAGAACCCGGGTTTTGGTTCGGGTTGTCTTGAATTCCCATCTGGGACTTGCCAAGGGCTCTTATCACGGTGCCCATCACGTTTGGGTTTGGGGAGGTGGGGATGCAGGGGCAACGCGTACGGGTGCATTTGGTGCTGCTGCTATCGGGGAAAGGCTTTTGGGGGGGGTATTTTTAACCATCAGCACCCAATAAAAGCAGATTGAGGAGTAGGAGGTGTTACTGAAACACTGAATCCCTCGGATTCCCTCTGCCAGGGGACTGAGCAGCAGCATCCGGAGCTGGGGGAGCGATGGCTCCGGCGGGAAGAGGCAGCAGCGCTAGGACCCGGCACAAACTCGCTTCCAAGCAGCTCCCGCGGGGCTCTTCCTTTGCGGAAAAGAAAGGAAAACACAAAAAGGAGAGGAAAAAAAAACCCTCACCCCGACCCGTCCTGCGGGAGCTGCCCTGGAGCTTCCCCTGGGGCTTCCCAGCGCTGCCCGCTTGTGGAATCGCCCCGGTGTGGGGGGGGACGGGACTGGCGTTGGGATCGTGGCTGAGGAAGCGGCAGGCCCGGACACGTGTACAGAAATTCCGGGCAGGAATCCCACGGGAAGGGGCGGCCGAGCTGAGCAGGCCCCGTCCCTCCGCCTCCCGCTGCCTTTCCGCCGGCTGCAGCCTCCCAGCGCCATGGCCCCCGGCAGCGTCTTCCTCCTCCTCCTCCTCCTCCTCAGCATCCTGGGGGTGCCGGGGCTGGGCGACCCCGGCCCGCTGGAAGACGTGGTGATAGACAGATACTACATCCCCAAAATCTGCCTGCGGGAGGCCCAGATGGGGGATTTCATTCGCTACCACTACAATGGGACCTTTAAAGACGGCCAAAAGTTTGACTCCAGGTACAGCCCTCGGCTCCTCACCACTGCATGCGGTGCCGGGGGGGACCCCTGCATGCCTTGCGTCCCCAAGGGGCAGCAGGGGAGGGACAGGCTCCGGGGCAGCCCCATGCTTGGAGCCCAAGGAAGGCTTTTGGTGGGTGCTGGGGGCGAGGGCAGGGAGCCTGAGGGTTCTGCTGCGCCCCATGAAGCAGCAGCCCCTGCCCATCGGTGCCTGCACGCCCTCAGCCCCAGGCACGGGCAGGATCTGTCCCTGAGGGAGGCATTTTGCGCTCAGGACATGTATTTGCATGTGCAGGGGCAGGGAAGCACTGGAAGCCCTTTGAAACGTGGCAGCAGTGAAACCCGTTCATTACCTAAGAGGCTTTGCTCTGGCCGGACTTGGTTTTCCTCAGCCTGGGCACCGATCCTGCTCTGCTCCCAGTGGCTGCCGAGCAGTTTGTGTCGGGGCAGTCCCTGCTCTGCAGCACCGGGAGCAAGGGGAGAGTGAGGGACACAACCAAAGGGCAGAGACAGAGGGTGCAGGAGCAAAAGCTTTCCACACAGACGCGTTTAAGAGGAAAGCAAAGGGATGCTGCTCCGGTTTAATGTGTCTTTAGTGGGAGCATGAACGGGGGAGAAAGTAACTGGGTGATGAGATTCACCTTCTGCTGTGCACACCCCACATGCATTGGGAGCCTGGGGACATTCCCTGCTAAAGGAACTCCTTGTCTTGACTGCAGGGTGGCAGCATGAGCTGCACATGGGGGGGGACGGAGGGTTCACTTTATCCTAAACGGCCCCAGTTGCTTCTTGCAGTATTGTCAGGTTTACAAATAAAGCCGGATTTGCAATGGAAGGATGAGGCCTGGGCTCTTTCCTTCCCTCCTTGCTCCATAGAGCTCCAAACACGCTGTATGCAAAGGGGTTTGGAAGCGGCAGAAAGCCCTGGAGCTGCCGCATCCAGCTCCATGGATGAGGATGGTGTCGAAGAGTTTGGTACCAATGGGAAGCATCACCCATGTCCTTTGCACCCAGAGGGTCCCATCTGCACTCCCCTGCCTGCAGGGCGCTGGGTGCGCAGGTCAGGATGCAGCTCCACCGCAGGCAGTGCAGGATTGAGCCCATCAGCATCAATGGTTTTGGGCTGCGGGCTCTGCAGCAGCGCAGGGACCCACCGCGAGGCTGCCCTGTGTTCGCATGGTTGGGGTCCTGATGCACCCCAAACCCTGGGTGCTGAGCACTCGGCTCCCCCAGCACCAGCAGCATCAGGGGCTTCCCCCCATCCCGCACCCCTGACGGCTCTGCCCCTTCACCCAGCTACGACCGAGGGGCCACGGTGGCCGGCGTGGTGGGTGTCGGGCGCCTCATCACGGGCATGGACCGGGGGCTGCAGGGCATGTGCGTCAACGAGCGGCGTCACCTCATCGTGCCCCCCCACCTCGGCTACGGCAGCATCGGTGTGGGTACGTGGGGCTGGGGGGGGGCCTGCATAGGCTTTGCTGGGAGCGGGGGTCCTGACCTAAGCTGCTCTGTCCTCGCTGCTGCCCCTTTAGCGGGGCTGATCCCCCCAGATGCCACCTTGTACTTCGATGTGGTCATGCTGGACATCTGGAACAAGAAGGACAAGCTGCAGGTCACCTCCTTGTCCAGACCCCTGCACTGCAACCGCACCGTGGAGAACTCGGACTTCGTGCGCTACCACTACAACGGCACGCTGCTGGATGGCACCCCCTTCGACTCCAGGTACAGGGCACCGGGATGCTGCAGGTGGATGCAGCCTCTGCCCTGGGGATGGGGGCACTGGGAGGGCAGGGACCAGCAGGTGCTGGACATGGGGGCTCAAGCTGCACCCCGGCCACAGCAGCCTCCCCCTGTGATTTCCCTCCCTGCATCCCGGCAGGGCCGGTGCAGCTCCGTGATCCCAAACCAGCTTCCCACATGGCACCGTCCCCACTCTTATTCCTCCCCACCAGCTACAGCAAGAACAGCACCTACGACACCTACGTGGGCACGGGCTGGCTGATCAAGGGCATGGACCAGGGGCTGCTGGGCATGTGCGCCGGGGAGAAGAGGAGCATCATCATCCCGCCGTTCCTCGCCTATGGGGAGAAGGGCTATGGTGGGTCGGGCATCGCCCCCTTCCCTCCCGCCCCTGTGCGCCAGGCCCCGGCGCGGGCTGATCCGTGTCCCCTCCTCAGGGTCCGTGATCCCGCCGCAGGCGTCGCTGGTGTTCAGCGTGCTGCTGGTGGACTTCCACAACCCCAAGGACGGGGTGTCCCTGCAGCACCTCGAGGTGCCCGAGCCCTGCAAGCGCCGCGCTGCGAGCGGGGACTTCGTCCGCTACCACTACAACGGGACATTGATGGACGGGACGCTCTTTGACTCCAGGTGTGGGGAGGGAAGTGGGGAGTCCCTGAGCCCGCCCTCTCCATCCCCGTGCTCAGCAGCATGGAAAAGCTGGAGAACTGATGGAGGAGAGGGTGGGAAGGGCACAAAACCGGCTGCAAAGGACAACCCCTGTTTGCTGCGGAGGGTTTGGCTCCGGGGGAGCGGGGCAGAGGCTGGGACAAGAGGTGCGGGAGCAGGGCTGAGATCACCCCAGGCTCTGCTCCTGTCCCCGCAGCTACTCCCGCAACCACACGTACAACACCTACATCGGGAAGGGCTACATCATCCCCGGCATGGACCAGGGCCTGCAGGGGGTCTGCATGGGGGAGAGGCTGCGCGTGGTCATCCCCCCACACCTGGCCTATGGGGAGAACGGAGCAGGTAAAGCACCGGCTCCAGCACCACGCGCTGCGGCATCCCCTCCTTCAGCCCTGCGCATCCCACACCATGGGAAAAGCTCTGACCAGGTGGGACCACCACCATCCCCAGGGCTCTGGGTGTCGTGGGGGGGCAGGGCTGACACCAACACGTGCCGAGGGATGGATGCGCTATGGGGAGATGCAGGAAAGGGCTTTACCGCGGGGCTCCCGCAGCTCCCCTCATCCTCCCCTTCCAGGGAACAAGATTCCCGGCTCAGCCGTGCTCATCTTCGACGTCCACATCATTGACTTCCACAACCCCGAGGACCCGGTGGAGATGGAGACCTTGTACCGGCCGGAGGGCTGCAACCTCACCACCCGCCCCCGGGACTTCATCCGCTACCACTACAACTGCTCCTTGCTGGACGGCACCAAGCTCTTCTCCTCGTGCGTGCTGGGACGCATCCTGCCGGTGCTGGGCTGGGGCGAGGACAGGCGCCGGTGCAGCAGCCCCGTGCCACGGGGCAGCACTGGCGCATCGGCAGCACGGCCATGGGGCAGAGCAGGGTGGTTTGGGGGGCACAGCGGGATGGAGCACAGGGGACGGGGACCAAGGGGTCTTCTCTGTGCCTGCTGCAGCCACGACTACGAGAAGCCGCAGGAGGTGACCCTGGGCACCAACAAAGTGATCGAAGGCTTGAACCGGGGCCTCCTGGATATGTGCGTAGGGGAGCGGAGGGTGCTCATCGTCCCCCCTCACCTGGGACACGGCGAGAGCGGAGGTAGGAAGCATCCTGCGCGCAGCCGGGGGGCCCGGGGTCCTTTCCCCCATCACCCGATGGGCGCTGGAGGCTTTCGCCCATCGGGATCCTTCGTGGGGTTTTGCAGCCCGGGGGGTGCCGGGCAGCGCCGTGCTCCGCTTCGAGGTGGAGCTGATCTCCATGGAGGAGGGCGTTCCCGAGGGATACCTCTTCATCTGGCACGGGGAGCCCCCGGCCGGCCTCTACGAACAGATGGACCTCAACAAGGACGGGGAAATCCCGGCTGAGGAGGTGAGTGAGGGCCCCGAGTGCCCCCGGGTGATGGGTGCAGGAGGACACCGGGGACCCCACGGCGGGGAGCAGCATCCCAGGGATGCCGGAGCCAGGCACCCAGGGCCGCGCAGGAGGGAGCCGGGTGCGCGGAGCGAAGCAGCTTCTCCCCCTGTCCCCGCTGCAGTTCTCCACCTTCATCAAGAGCCAGGTGGCGGAAGGGAAGGGGCGGCTCATGCCCGGCTCCGACCCGGACAAAGTCATCGCCGACATGTTCAGGAACCAGGACCGCAACCAGGACGGGAGGATCAGCCCCGAGGAGCTGAAGCTGAAGTCGGATGAGGACCAGGAGAAGATCCACGAGGAGCTCTGAGGAGCAGCTCC
Organism: Pezoporus occidentalis; assembly: GCF_034315485.1. Classification (NCBI taxonomy): domain Eukaryota; kingdom Metazoa; phylum Chordata; class Aves; order Psittaciformes; family Psittacidae; genus Pezoporus; species Pezoporus occidentalis. The sequence goes on from NW_026914986.1 coordinate 52,523, forward strand.
TGCTCTTCCCTCACACAGGACTCGTCCTGGCCATGCCCTGGCCGGTCCCCCCCTCCCCAGGAACCTGCCCTTGCCCTTCCCCAGCCCTTCCAGGGGAGAGCATTTGGGGGTTCCCCCCCCCATCCATTAACTGAGGGGCTTTGGATGCTCCTTTGGGCAGGAAAACACCGAGCCCCAGCAAATAAACCCAGGCAAGAAGGTGGGAAACACCCCCACGGGGTCTGCATCCACCCCGGGGACAGCAGCGCCCGCATCCCCGTCCCCTTGCGCCCTGCACATGGTACCTCTGCTGTGGAGCCAGACCCTGGAGCCCTTCCCTGCTGCCAAACCCCACTCTGCCCCCCTGCTCCCAGCTCCCCACAGGGTAGCAGCATCCCCATCCCCATCCCCTTCCTCCCCAGCCAGTAACTGCATGTCCTGCTCCATGTGCTGCACCCATGGCAGGCAGGAGGGAGCTGCCTCTCGCTGCTGCAGCAGCACGGTGTGGTTTGGGGCTGAGCCTTTAATGCTCCAGCCCCTGCTCCCCCCAGCATCCTCTCTGGGACAAGAGGCTGGAAGGGGCTCAGGTCCCAGGGCAAAACCCCAAGGTCCCGCAGGCATTTGCTGCTCCAGAAAACCCAGCACCCCCCAAGGCAGCAGGGAGCTGGCAAAGCCCTTGTTTGCCTTTGGGAGCAGGAAACCAGAAACGGCCCTCAGGGAGCAGCATCCTCCCTGCCCTGCAGCAGCGGCCCTCACGGATGAGAGCAATCAGCCCAAAACTGCCTCTAAAAGTGTCTTGCAGGTCAAAGGGATGCAAGAAGAGAAGAGTGCAACGGGTCCCAGAGAGCTCCTCCACCGAGTGCTGCCTTCCACCAAATAAATCATCTCTACTGGTTTCCAAGGAGTTTGCTTTGTGCCACGTTACTTTGCCATGGAACATTCCTCATGCAGGGGGGGTTCCAGGCTCCAGCACTGCTGGGTCAGGCAGGATTGGAACCAAACCTCCTGGGATGCTCCAGCACAGGGGGATGATGCTGCAGTGCCCGGTGGCTCCATCCGGGATGGCGATACCTGGAGCTGGGAGCAGAGATGCAGCAGCCCTGGCACTGAAAGCTGAAACGGAGCGAGAGGAACAGCAAGGCTGGGAGCTGCAGGGTGTCCATGGGGCACATGGGGTGGGTGATGCTACCCCTGGAGCTCAGCCGGGCACTTGGAAGCCCAGAGACAACAGAAGAGACTTGTTTTCACAGGGAGGAAATTAAACCACTTCCATCTGTCCTCAGACTACAGCAAATGATCTCCACTTCCATGCTTGACCACTGCAGCAAGTGTGGAGCATCTCTACCTGAGACATAAAAGGGGTTGTCCGAGTGGGATGAAGCCTGAATGGGATGAAGTCTGAATGGGATACACAGTCTGAATGGGATGAAGTCCCAGTCTGAACGGGATGAAGTCCAAGTGGGATGAAGCCTGAATAGGATGAAGTCTGGGTAGGATATGCAGTCTGAATGGGATGAAGTCTGAGTGGGAAGCAGCAGATGTGGGCAATGTGGGGTGAAGGCAGTGGAGCAGCTTCCTCCACCTCCAGGGCTGCCCAAAGGGGGTGAGTGAGGTCGGGATGTGCAAAGGGGCAGGAGCCAGCCCAGCATCAGGATGTAGGTAGCAGAAGATCAACTCCAGCTCTGCCCGGGGCAGGACACCTGGAGCCTTCCCAGCTCACGTCTCCGTAAGGATGTAGCGGAGGATCCCGTTGGCCACGTCCAGCGTCTCGTCTCTCTCCAGCACGATGTCGTAGGCATCCAGGTACTTCCCCCTCCGCTCCTCCACCTACAGCAATGGGATGGAGCAGGGAGGACTGAGAATGAAGCTGCTGCACCCACAGCACCTCCTGATGCTACCACAGAGAGGGGTCAGGGACCACAGCGATGATGCTCCCCCCGTCACTGGGGCAGCTCCTCTTTAGGGCTCTCTTAAGGACGACGGGGGATCAAGGAACTGCTTCTCACTCCCACCTTGTCATTGAGGAAGCCAATCTTGAGGATGTTCTCCACGCTGGGAACACCGTCTGCCATGGTCAGGTCGCCCATGGAGTCCCCCAGCAGGATGATGCTCGTCCTGGTGCTCAGCTGCTGGAAGTACTCCGTGCCCTGCAGGACGCTGTTGTTCTTGTTGTAGGTGTGGATGAGAGGTCCCTTGAAGCGCGTGAGGACTCCCTGTGCAAACAGGACAAACCCCTCCATGGGCCACAGCTCCCTTCCTGGAATGGGGATGCTCCCAGGGCAGCGGCCCTCATCTCCGGGATACCCCAAGGAAAACCCAGCAGCCCTGGAACAAGGAGATGGCCCCAGCAGTCAGCTCCATCCACAGGGATCAAACAGGCAGCTTTGAACCTAGCGGTGCCTTTAAACACATCGCAGCCCTCGGTCCCAGCTGGGGCCTCCTCTCCGCATCCCCACACGCACGCGATGCAGGAACTCACATCCCCATCAAAGTCCATGTAGTTGGAGACCACGTTGATGTTCGCGTGGAAGACGTTGGCCTGACGGAGGATCTCCTCAAGGACGTCCCCGACGCCAGCGGAGAAGATGAACAGGGGCACGCTGTGCTCGTGCAGCTGATCAAACAATTCCTTGAATCCATCCCTGGAGCAGAGGTGCCCGTTACAGGGTATCCCGTTCACCCCGGTGTGACAGCCCCAGAATGCCAGGACACGATTTCCATGCAGAAGGAGAACTTGGGCTCGGGAAAGCCCGGAGGAATGGAGCCATCTCTCCTCTGGGACTGGCAGCTCCTTCAAGCCAAGCCAGTTTTAGGACCATCACCAGCAGGGCCAGCTTTAATAGTGAGCGTTAGCACAACGGTTTTGTGCTCTGGGTAACATCTGATGCTGAGCCAAGGGCCTGGATAATGCCCAGCAGTGGAGAGGGGAGCTGCCCCCATACCCTGCCTGCTGCCGGTGCCTGCAGCCCGTACCTGAGCATCACTCCCGACTCCCTGACGATCTGGGCTATGTCCCCCTTCCGGATGTTCTGCTGTGTCAGGAGCTCATGGACCCTGCTCCACCTGGGGAGAGGCAGAGGAAGGAGCTTCCCAAAGCACCCTTTGGGCAATGAAAGCTCCCGGCGCTGCCACCGAGCGCAGGGACACCTCGAGCCCGTGTCCTGTAGAACCCAGGCACAAGCAGCTGCCGGGACAAGGCGAAGCTCGCCCCATCCAAGCACTCACCACTCCACCATGAGGGGCCGTTTCTCTTCCAGGGTGCGGTTGGGATCGATTTCTATGGGATAGTAATAGTGCAGCAGATCCTTTAGCTGGCGGTGGAGAGATGGAAAAGAGCGGAGTGAACGTCCTGCCTGAAGAGGCTGAGCCACAGCGAGCAGGCAGACTAAAACCTCCCTTCGTAACCTCTCCTTCCATCAGCAGTGGCTGAGGCACAGCCTGGGGAGCTGCCACAGGACCCCTGCAGCCTCCTGATGATGGGTGATAGGCGCAAAGCCCACAGCGCCGAGCAGCAGCAGGCACCCACCTTCTTCCTGCCGTCCTCGCTGATAACGCGGCTGTCGTTGAGGATATCTGCGAGGACAGTGAGGAGCCGGTGCTGCAGCCCAGCAGCACCCGAAGGCTTCCCAAGAGGCGGCTGCCCTGCAGCCCCAGCCCCAGCTCTTCCCAAAGGCGAGCCCTGCGTGGCACGGTGCCGACCACAGGCGCTATGAGAGCAGCATCAGCGCTGGTGAGGAGACAGCGAGGAGGAGAAGCAGCAAGGCCGGGGGGGGGCAGCTTCTGCAGGGCTGCCCAAGGAGAGGGGAGGAGCGGGTGGGCTCGGCAGAGGTGCGAGGAGGAGAACGGGAGGCACAGAGCCCGAGAGCACAAACACGGGAAGCAAACAGCACCAGCGCCAAGGGCTCGGACTCACTGTGCGAGGTGGGGCAGCGCCGGCCGTTGCACCCGAACCTGCTCAGGGTCATGTCGAAGTCAGAAATGACCTGGGGGGTGAGAGGAGCCCGGACCGGTGTGAGGCAGCGCGTTCTGCCCTGGCCGACTCAGCCAAGGCGCTGCGAGGGTGCAAGGTCCAGGGCAGGGTGCAGAGCCCAGCGGCCATGGATGCGGATGCTCCTGCCTCCGTGGGGCTGCCAGCCCCATCACCCTCCCGCCCTAGGGCGCCTGTCAGCACCAAACGGCTTCATCCTGCTGACACCGCCGTGGGCAGAGGGGGCTGTTTGGGCACCCGGACATATTCGTATCGTGCATTAACAGGGAAGGAAAGGGCCCATGCAGGGAGAGCCGCCCCCCTGGTCCTGCCTCTCCCCTGGGGCTTCTCCATCTGCGCAGCGTGGGGACGGCGCTCCCGGCACCGGGCTGGGCACGGAGCACCCCAACCCCTCACCGCTTCCCCCCCCCCCGGGGCCGGTACCTGCAGTTTGCTCGCCCCCTGCTCCTTGAGGGACCGGATGATCCCGGCCGCACGCTCCGGGTGCCGGATGAGGACCGTGGCTTTCTCCAGCTCGGGCACCTGCGGGCAGAGACCGCGCTGCGGTGTCCGGGCCCCAGCGCGGCTCCCGGGGCTGCGGTGCCCTCCAGCCCCCGCCGGGCCCCGCTCCCGCAGCCCCGCGCTCACCATCGCTGCGCTCCGGGCAGGGCCGAGCAGCGCCGGGGCCGCGCAACCGCGGGGAGGAGCCGGAGCCGGAGCCGGAGCCGGGGCTGGGGCTGGGGCCGGGGCGTGCGGGGCCGCCTGGAGCCGCTGGGGGCGCGGCGGGGCCGGTGCCCGAGGCTGCGCTTCCCCCGCAGGGCGGTGCGGGGCAGGACGGGGCAAGAGAGGAGGAGCAAAAACCCCAGCGGGGCCCGGGGCACCGAGACACGCACGGGTCGGATTCAGAGCCCGCACCGGCAGCAGCGCGGGACCCCGGGATGGGCTGGGTTGAAGGGAGCTTAAACCCCATCCAGCTCCAACCCCTGCCACGGGCAGGGACCCCTTCCGCTGGAGCAGCTTGCTCCAAGCGCCTGTGTCCAACCTGGCCTTGAACACTGCCAGGGATGGGGCAGCCATTTCCCTCCCAGAGCTGTTTCCTGGTACACCCAGACACGGTGACAAGCAGCCAGCAATGAGCTACAGCAGGATGGGGGTCCCTGTGCCCCACATGCCCTCCTCAGCCCCAGGCGGCTCTTTCCACCCCTCCAAAAGGAGCAGCAGACCCAGCACTTGTGGCTCCATCACTGACATGAGCTAACCTGGGCCCCAGCTTCCTCCTGCATGAGCTGGTTCAGGGGCACTGCAGCAGCCATGGGTGCCTGCACCTGGGGAGCTTTATACCAGTGCTGAATGGCATGAAGGAGCTGCAGGGGAATCTTGAAGCCCTTCTTCCTCAGCCATCAATGGGGCCTGGTCCAGCACAGCCTGGGCTATGGGGCAGCCATGGATCAGGGGCTGGGGGGGGGCAGGACCCTGTTCCCAGGCACTGCTGCCCTGGTTCCCTGAGTTTGTGACCTCATCATGGAGCATGTTCTAGAACCACCGGGCAGGGGTGATGTTGGAGGGACAAAGATAAAGACCCTGAGAGAGGCACCTCCCACGGCCGCAGGCTTCACCATGGGAGACAGGTTGGTGTCCACCAAATGCTCACCCTCACACATGGAGAGGAAGATGAGTGCTATGGCTTGCACCATCTTCAATGAACTTCGTCTCGAGGGGAAACTCTGTGATGTGATCATCAGCGTGGATGGGATCGAATTTAATGCCCACAAGAACATCCTCTGCAGCTGCAGCCACTATTTCAGGTTGGTCAGAGCGGATGGGTGGCATTTCCTAGCCTGGGCCGTGCTTCCATCACTAATGAAACATGGATAAAACCACACGGCCTCCCAGCATGGCTACTGCTGGTACCCAAATGGGTGCCCAGGGGATAACGGGCAGGGTTTAACCCAGCAAAGCTGGTTTTGCCTCCAGCACTGCTTGTTTTTTTTCCAGGGCTTTGTTCACCAGCAGCTGGAACAGGGCCGAGAAGACGGTGTACAAAATCCCCGGGATTTCACCCGAAATGATGAGGCTCATTATCGATTACGCCTACACCCGGACCGTTCAGGTCACCATGGAGAACGTGGAAAGCCTGCTCGTCGCCGCAGACCAGCTCAACATCATGGGCATCATTCGGCTGTGCTGCGAGTTCCTAAAGTCCCAGCTCTGCTTTGAGAACTGCATCGGCATCTACAGGCTCACAGAACACTACTACTGCCCCGAGCTGCAGGAAGCAGCCTTCCTGTTCATCCTCCATCACTTCGAGGACATCACCAAGGTCTCTGCAGAGTTCCTCGACCTCTCCGTCAGCGAGCTGGATAACATCATCGAGAAGGACGAGCTCAACGCGAGGGATGAGGATGCCGTGTTCAAGGCTATTGTGAAGTGGATTGACCACGACCCCCCGAACCGGCGGCACCACATCGCCAAGCTGCTGAGCAAGGTTGGTGCTGACGCAGGCTCTGCAGGGCCACAGCCGCTCTGCTTGAAGACCCTGGCGCTGGGCTCCGGGCTGAGCTCCCACGTGCCCGTTTCCTCGCGTTCAGCCAGGAGGGACCAAAGCTCACAAGGGACGTTATCCCTGCACACGCAGAGCCTCTGTCTGTGCACGAGCCACGCAAACAGCAGCAGGCATTAGGGCAGTTTGAGTCTGCGAAGAGGAAAGCCCCGTGCCAAAGCAGCAGCAGGCTCCGTGCCATGAAATCAAGCGATTTACCCTTGCACCCCCCTTTCCAGACTAGCTATAAGCGACACATTGAGTTCTCAGGTTCTGTCACAGCAAAACCATTGAGCGCTGCGGCTCTCCCCCATGGGGATGCCGCCCCTAACCCCCCCTTTCTGTGCTTTCCAGGTTCGTCTGGCGCTGATGCAAGCGGAATTCTTCATGAACGACGTCAAGACGCAGGAGTACGTGGTGGAAAGCGAGGACTGCAAAGGCCTCATCATCAACACGCTGACGGAGATGTACCACCTCAGCATGCACGGGCCCCCTTACATGGACTTCGCCAACCCGCTCAGCCGGCCTCGCCTGCCCTACGCCGTCCTGTTCGCCATCGGGGGCTGGAGCGGGGGCAGCCCCACCAACGCCATGGAGACGTACGACGTGCGGGCGGACAAGTGGATGAACGTGACGAGCGAGCGGGAGAGCCCGGTGGCTTACCACGGCACGGCCTATTTGAAAGGCTTCGTCTACGTCGTGGGCGGCTTCGACAGCGTGGATTACTTCAACAACGTCAGGAGGTTCGACCCCCTGCGGAAGACGTGGCACCAGGTCGCGCCCATGCACTCGCGCCGCTGCTACGTCAGCGTCACCGTCCTCGACGGCTTCATCTACGCCATGGGCGGGTTCGACGGCTACACGCGCCTCAACACGGCCGAGCGCTACGAGCCCGAGACGAACCAGTGGACGCTGATCACCCCCATGCGGGCGCAGAGGAGCGACGCCAGTGCCACCACGCTGCATGGGAAGGTAACGGGCACGTTAGCGGGGAGCGGGTCGGGTTGGGGTGAGCGGAGCGGGATGAGGAACCGAGCACGTGCGCAGCATCACACGCACGGCCTGTCCTTTCACATGGCCCAACAGCGAGCACTTGAGCCAGAGCCCCTTGGTGAGCAGCAGCTCAAGGAGGGGATTCTCCCCCTCTGCTGTGCTCTGGGAGAACCCCCCCTGCAGCCCTGATCCAGCACAAGGGGGATATGGAGCTGCTGGAGTGAGTGCAGAGGAGGCCATGGGGATGCTGCGAGGGCTGGAGCAGCTCTGCTCTGGAGCCAGGCTGAGAGAGCTGGGCTGGGGCAGCCTGGACAAGAGAAGGCTCCTGAAGGGGAGACCTGAGAGCAGCTCCAGTGCCTGAAGGGGCTGCAGGAAAGCTGGAGAGGGGCCTGGGACAAGGGATGTAGGGACAGGCCAAGGGGAATGGCTTGAACCTGCCAGAGGGCCTGCCTCAGGCAGTTGGGGAAACACAGGGTCTAAATCCTGCTGGCCTGAAGAACACACTGTGCTTGTACTCCTTCAAAGCCAGGATGCCAGGACCATTCCCACTGAAAACCAAAGCAACCTCCCCCTAAAAACCCCATCCAGCCACGTCACTCGTTTTCCCTTCACGTCCTCCTACCAGGAGAGCCACTGCCCTGCTCACACTGCGCCTTCCTCCCCTGCTCAGGTGTACATATGCGGTGGGTTCAACGGCAACGAGTGCCTGATCACTGCTGAAGTGTACGACGCCAGCACAGAGCAGTGGACCTTCATAGCGCCCATGAGAAGCAGAAGAAGCGGAGTAGGAGTCATCGCGTACCGGAACGAGGTGTATGCGGTAAGGGAGCCCGGTGTCTCTGTCCTCACAGCCCCCAGCACGTGTAGTGCTCCCCCTTTGCTGATCTGCATCTCCTGGACTTCAGTGCTGGCCTTCTGCTTTAAAGTGAGATGTAGGGAAGGAAGGAATAGAATCATGGAAAGGGTTGGGTTGGAAGGGACCTTAAAGCTCCTCCAGCTCCAACCCCTGCCACTGGAGCAGCTTGCTCCAAGCCCCTGTGTCCAACCTGGCCTTGAACACTGCCAGGGATGGGGCAGCCACAGCTTCTCTGGGCACCCTGTGCCAGCGCCTCAGCACCCTCACAGGGAAGAGCTTCTGCCTTATCTCCAATCTAAACTTCCCCCATTTCAGTCTGAACCCATTGGAGCCTCCTGAGAACATCATCACCTGCACGCTTCTGGTTCTGAGAAATGTACAGACTATTTTTAAGCATCCTGCAGCAAAGCAGTGATTTTTGGCTGCTGCCAACAGGTTCAGCAGCACAGAGGCCTCGCTTGGTCCCATTCACCCCAGCCATACACTGCATTTAAACCCTGTAAAGTGCGAAATCTGACAGTTGCACAAAATACTTTTGGATGTTTCAGGAGGAACAAGGGAGCAGCCTGCAATGATCACACGTTTTGAGATGCCACGCTCTCAGCAATGCTCAACTGAGCTCAGCGAGGCACGGCCACTTCCCCTTGTGCAGGAAGTTCTTCCTTGTGAGGGTGCTGAGGCACTGGAATGGGTTACCCAAAGAAGTGGTGAATGCTCCACCCCTGGCAGTGTTCAAGGCCAGGTTGGACAGAGCCTTGGGCAACATGTGTGAGGTGTCCTTGTCCATGGCAGGGGGCTGGAACTGGATGATTTTAAGGTCCTTTCCACCCCAAACTACTCTGTGATTCTGTAACTCTATGTAATGACCCAGCTGGCCGAGCAGGTGAGGAAGAGCCGGGTTCAGCTCCGTGCCTTTGGCATTCACAGGTAGGAGGATTCGACGGAGTGAACCGGCTCCGCAGCGTGGAAGCGTACAACCCCATCAACAACACGTGGCACGCGGTCCCCCCCATGTTCAACCCTCGCAGCAACTTCGGCATCGAGGTGGTGGACGACTTCTTGTACGTGGTTGGGGGCTTCAACGGCTTTACAACGACTTTCAACGCCGAGTGCTACGATGAAAACGCCAACGAGTGGTACGACATCCAGGACATGAGCATATACCGCAGCGCCCTGAGCTGCTGCGTGGTGCCAGGCCTCTCCAACATCAGGGACTACGTTGCCAAGCGAGACGGCATCGTGGACAACTCTTCAAATGAAGTCAGGTTCACTTCTTCAACCAGCAGCCTGCCTGTATAAACAGCTCCATGCAGTGAATAAAGCCCTCTGAGCAGCAAGTGAATGTATTGACTTCTGTTCTATAACAAATCAATAAAATCATAAAGGCCAAAAGAAGGCCTTTCATTCTATGGCACCACAAAGCGTGCGCATCGGCCCCGGCCTCTGCAGCCACTGAGACAATGAAAGGTACAACAAAGGATGCTAGAGAAATAAAAGGTTTATTTTCATTAATCCACCTCTTACAGTGAACTTTAGTACAGTGTATTCAAGGTAAAGAACGTGACAGTAGGGTTTGTTTCAAACCTAGATGCACACACACTACGTTACCTTACTGGAAGCCAGTACAGGCATGCTCCTCCCCAGGCACTCATGGAAGTCTACATTAACACAGGAGAGCACCGCTGCCGTGATCCACAGTGACACGCACCTATGAGGAGCATCTGACTATTAATGGTCTTCAACCACCTCGTTAGTTCCACACTTTACATTCATGTTAGTAACAGGATTAGATCCTCAAGAGCACCTGTTTTAGCAGACTTCCACTTCAGGACTGACAAGTGGAGATATGATGTATACCCTGCGTAACGTGGACACAGCTGGCAATAAATCTAAGCCATACACCACTTACTTGAAGCTTGCTTTTTTAAGCCCACTGAGAGTTACAATGTACTGTTAACTAGGTTGTGTTAAACAGAACCCAAACAGTTGCAATGCTTTGTGACTCAGTTTGTCAGTACAGAGCAGTGGATTCCCTGACACACAAGTTGAGCCAATAGCTCTCATGTTAACATTGACTGTGATGGAGAAAGATGCTGTTGAAAATAGTACTGCAGAATGCTTGGCATGGCTATTCATAATGCATGCTAAAAAGTTGGCATGTCTTCATTACAAACCCAGCGTACTAACAGAGTATTCAGGTAGTTAGAAAATACTATGTACACACGTGGCACCTAGAAATTACTACACTGACTGCCGAGTGTGAGGCAGGATGTGTCCTACTCCACTGATGCTCTGAGCAGGAAGACAGGACATGAAACATGCATTGTGTGGCACATACTCAGTACAGGTGGAGGAGTGTGATTGTCATGAGGAGGAGGGAAAACTCCTCCCAGTGCTCTTTTACGTTAGTAAAGCCAAAAGTTGGCCTTCCAATACTTACTGCATACACACTAGGATCTTGCTGACATGGAACTGGCCACTATAGACACACTGAAAGAATCTCCAGGCTTCTGCTTCTAGGATCATTTTATTGAGAGCCAGCAAGCTACGGCAGTCAGGGGAGTTGTGAGCCTCACAGGTTAGTGGGCTACAACACAGAGCCAATAATGCAGCTCTTCCAAACACCTACATGTGATACAACGGGTAGTTAGAGTTGTCAGTTAAAACCCATGTGCAATGCAATTGGTCCATTTAAAGTCAAGGTTAAAAGACCCCAAAACAAACCCAATGACTTTAAAAATCCATAGAACCAGCATAGCAAGAGTTTGAGCAAGTGCAGCTGTGCCCCTCACTCACCATGCAGACACAGCACACGGGTACAGTGCATCACGGATGGAATCACGGCTGGCATTCCCGTGCTCTGGATGCTAAAGCTGTTTGGACACTATCTTGGAGTGGAATGTTTTTAGTAAACTATGGAGCCTGTGTGTTAGCCAAAAGTTCTCATGGTAAGTGCAGTATCAGTTTTGCTTAGGAAAAGAATGACTGCAGTAAGTTTGTTCTTGTATTGAATTTGGTCGCATGCTGCCACATGTTAAACTAGTCATCTTCCACCAGAAATAACCTTGGGATTTCTCCCTATATATTGTCCATATTAATTGGCAGACCACAAGAGGGCTTTGACAGAGCTGGGCTGGGCTGATATACACCATCCTACAGCTGCTTGTCAAACCCCTACAGCCAAGTCAGCGGGTAGAGCACAAAACCTCTTCTCCATTTTTTCTGTGCAAAGTCTGGTGAAATATCTTGAAATCAGCTCCCACAAATTAAAGTTAAATCAGTGGATTTAGCTCCAGTTCTTAAACTACTCAAGCCAAACCCACAAGAGCTCATGGGCCAAACTCCACTGAGTAAGCCCTTGCTCACAGGCTGATTTGGTAACAGTCACTTCTGGACATCAGCCTTAAACCTGAGCAAGCATTACCTACTTGTTCTCTTAGGCCAGCATCATACAATTTCATCTGCCCTAACAATCTGACAGGCAAAGAAAATACAACAGAGTTACTACAGGTGAGTAAATTGAGACAAACTGTTAGGATTTTCAACTTCTTTTCTTTTTAAACCAAGGCTAGATTCTTCTCTTACAAAAAGACAAGTTACTGATCTCCAAAGTGGCAACTGCAAAGCAGAGCAGAAAGGGTTGTACACATCAGAGAAACCTTGACACACTGTGTGGTTGAAAGACTTACCCAGTGTTTCAGCTCTGATCTAGGTTGGTGCTGAATTGGGAAATGGGAAGTATCAGCTCAGAAAGCTAAACAGTTAAAACAAAACAAAACAAAAAGCCAAACTGTTTAGAAGTTCTTTTGCAAAGAAGTTGCCCCCATCAAAACCACCAGAAAACCATGCTAAGAACCAAAGACAGTAAATACATTCTCCAACAAGGTTTGTCTAGACAAATTCTGGAACACCCTGCTTACTCCTCCCTTTCCCTTCCCTAAGATCCTGAGTTAGCTGCATGTGAACGCCTGGAACATTCAAACGAAGGGAAGGATGGGGAAGAAATGAAGGGAGGAAGGATGCATTCAATCTGCCAGTAACCTCAACCGTCCTGGAGCTCTTGGGATCAGGGAGGAGGAGTGTTCGGTGGGACAGGAACCGTTTACTCTGAAGGAAATCTTCCATTTCTGTTCCTTAGGAGCCCAGCAGGAAGCGAACCAGAGCCAGTCAGGGCACTGGTTTATGTAAAACCCCCTCAGCACACCGAAAGGTATTGAAATCAGCTTCAATCTTCCCACCACACTAAGTGGGGAAATTCACCTGTTGAGACACTACGGAAACTCAAGTGTCTCGCTTCAAGAGGACACCAAGTATGGATTTGTGATGGACCCTGCAGCACGAGGGACAGGGTACCGAAGGCAAAGAGTTCTGATTGTCACAGACAGGCTGGAAACAGGCTCACGGGGGTTCTTCTAATCACCTTTTCATTAGGCTTAAAAGGTGTGCAACACGCGAGGAAGGATCTACAACCAGCTCCGGTTTCAGGCCGTTACTGTGAAACACCCTCATTCTCACTACTCCACACTGACAGCAGGAACCAGTCCGTGCTGGCGGGTGGTACTTTGGTGGTTTTCACTCCTTTTCTCAGGCTGATGTTGACCCCAGTTCCTAACGAAGCTGTCAAAGACAAAGCATCTTCTTTACTGCCTCAAGTTCTCTGCTCTAGCAAGGGTCTTGTGTTCTACCAACCATCCATTCACAAGCAAACGCTGCAGCCTCTCTACAACAGACAAATACAAAATATTGAATACACATAGAAACATCCTGCAGTAAGTTGGCAAGGAAAGATTGTGCTTTTGTTTTCATATATAGACATAACTATTGCACTTGCCTCCAGCGTGGGAAAGCGAAGTACATGAACACAAACTGCATGTGAAGTTTAGTCACTGAGGAGGAGAGACTCAAAGGAATGTCAATAGATAAGTGCAAATAAAAGAGGAGAGGTGCTTTCAAGCACATACAAATGTAACCACTGAATTATTACAATAAGGATCTTTGATTTTCAAAATGCAACTGCTGGAGCCCAACTCCACAGAAGTCCTTGAAAACAAAGATCCCAAGAGAGAAGTAACAAACATAATGTTCCCAAAGATACCTCACAGCCCGATACAGGCCACGGCTTCTCCCTGGGCACCACTGAGTAATACTGTTGGATTCACATAGCTCCTCAATTCCCATCCATCCTCCATTTCTGAGCTTCTTAATACTCAATACATAGAAGATGCTGGTTTTATGCATCAAACCAAACCAACACCCTCATGTCTTATAAAGACATCTCCAGCCGAACAAGACACCACTTTCTAGGCTCATCAGGAGTGATGCTCCATGAGCTAGCACTCTATCTGCGAGCGGGGGATCCTCCGCAAGCTCAGGGAGTGCCGGTGTATTTCCTGCATCTGCCTTTCCTGCATTTGCCTTATTCTGTCCTTTTGCCACATGAGATTTTGTGGCATAGGGTATCTCTGCGTGCCCTGCAAGCACCTGAAGGGAATCCTCACGTGGCAGGCTGTTGCTCTGCACCGAGGCTGAGGCATAGGAGGCAAAAGCATCCAGCGCTTTCTCTCCGCACAGTAACGGTAGGCCTCCTTCCTGTACTGCTTGTCAATATCATCGCTGTTTTTCCACCCCCCAATGATAAACACATCATCTTTATAATAACAAATAGCTGCTCCTTCAATGCTAAGCACCTCTGGGGGTAAGCTTTCAAGTATTTCATCTGAGGCCCTGCCAGAGATCTTTACCTTGGCCTCCTCATTATCTATAGGGTAACTCTTGGGGCAGCACGATGCTGTGTGGTAAAAGTTCGTGTTAGCCACAGACATCTGAAAAGAGCAATAGTTATCAATGAGAGGCAGGGACTCCACGTCCTGCCACTGCCTCGTGTCAGCATCGTATCTGATAATGACTGCCCTCAGCCCATCTTCACTATCCCTGTCAACCGGGGTTCGAGCAGCGACATAAATGAAACGGTCTTCTACAGAAACAGCTTTGACATCCCGAAGGATCTTGGGGGCTGACTCCAGGTTAAGCCATTTGTCCTGCTCAGGGTTATAAACGGCCACATCTTTAAAGCCAGGGCTGAAATTGCCATGCCCACCGATACTGTACAAGCTGCCTCTCACTTCAGTAAGGCCAAAGGAATGCTTTCTGGTTAGCAGGTTGGAGACTTGCTCCCAGATATTCCTGTTTGGATTGTACCTTTCTACAGTCTTGGCAAACCCTGGTTCCATGGAGCCAGCCACATACACGTACGATTCCGTCACGGCAACCGCGTGCCCATCGAGGTGGTTATGGATGTGGGGTAAGTTTACCCACCTATCTTCATCGATGAAATACCCTACGCACTCACTCAAGTAATCCCCTCCCTCCGACACGCCACCAATGACCATAATGACATCCATGTTCTGCCCAAACCGCGGCAGCAACGCTACAGGACAAGCGGAATGCTGCAAGTTACCAGGCTGCAAGTTCTCGGACCTCAAGGCATGGCTCTCCACGGCTTCAGCCACTAATTTAACACAGGCTTCGTTGCTCGACACCAGCCTTTCCGACTTGACGTGGCGAGTAAGGTAAGTGGGCTTCATCTGGGACAACCTGAGCAGTTTAAAGAGATCCTCAAAGTACCTCTCTCTTTCCTCGGGGCTCTTCTGCACCCACCTCAGCACAGTCTCAAAGAGGACTTCTTCAGAGTCCACCGTGATCTCCGAGTCCGAGAGCCAGTCCCTGACCAGGTGGAAGGGCAGCGTGTAGAACTCCTCGTCCTGGATGACCCTGTAGAAGTTCCTCCTGATCATGTCCTGCGCTTTGAGGGCCAGCTGGTTCAGGGAGTACATGTGCGCCAGGCTGTGAACCGCCACGCAGTTGGAGAGGTTCAGCTTCTTCTTCAGGAACTCCCCGCAGAACTCCTTCAGCCGGGCCAGGAGGAACCTGCGGCACAAACGCACACGGGTGATGCCGGGCCCGGCCCCGCGCCCTGCCCGCTGCCACCCCCCCTCCGGCCCCGCTCACCTGTCCGCCATCTCCAGCACCTCATGCACGTTCCCGGGGCTCACGCGGATGGTGCCGGTGTACATGAACCCGATGACGGCCTCCACCGTGTCGGGGTCGGGGCCGCCCTCCGAGCTCCACTTCTGCAGCTCCACGCGGCCCGAGCGCGACTCGGCGAAGCCGCCCGACAGCAGCGGGGTGAAGTACTCGGTGGCGGCGGCCAGCACGGAGCGGTGCGCCCGGTACTCGCGGGCCGGGCCGGGCCGCCCGCCGCCGAACGCCAGGGTGATGTCGCAGTAGAGGCCGTGGCGGCGCTGCTCGTTCTGCCGCCACGCCAGGTCGGAGCAGTGCGCGGGGCACCCGAACTCCTCCGCCTCGGCCTCCACCTCCCCCCCGCCGCCGGGCCGCGGGGCTCCGCTCTCCGCTACCGCCGGCGGCCCCGGGCCCGGCTGCGGCTGAGGGGAGGCCGCGGCCGCCGCCATCTTGTCCGACATGGCGGGGAGCGAGCACTGCGCCTGCGCTGCGAGCCTGAGCGGCGCGGCACTGCCCCCTGGCGGGTGGGAGGTGTCGCCGCCGCAGGGAAAATGGCGGCGGAGTGGGCGGGAGCGGGGCTTTACCTCAGCGCCGGTCGGAGCCCGGGGCAGGCCGGAGGGGGAGGCACCGGCTCCATCACCCCCTGAGAGCCCCTCAGGAGCGAGCTGAGGTGGTTCTCCCGGTGCAGGACCCGGTGTGACAGCAGCCAGAGCCGGAGGCAGCGCCCAGGCACTGGGAGGAGGGAGGCCCTGGGGCTCCTTCCCACCCTGCACAGGTACCGGGGGCCGGGAGCACGAACACAGGGCTTGGCAGAGCCTGGACGTGGCCTTTCCTTTATTTCTCCTCCTTAAAACCTCCTCCCTCAGGCAAAGCTGCAGGGAAGGGATTTAAGGAGAAATTAACTCCCTCCACCCAAAGGGCACTTGTTGGTGTGGAGCTGATTGCGTGTTTCCTATGCAACGTGTGTATCCCCCCATTCCTCTTAACTAGAACACGGAATTATGGAGTGGTTTGGGTTGGAAAAGACCTCAAGCTCTTCGAGTTCCAACCCCCTGCCACCCAAGGCTCCAGCCTTGAGCACTGCCAGGGATGGGGCAGCCACAGCTTCTCTGGGCACCCTGTGCCAGCGCCTCAGCACCCTCACAGTAAAGAATTCCTTCCTTACATCCAATCGGGATCCCACCTGCTTCAGTCTGAACCCATCACCCCTTGTCCTATCACTACATTCCCTGATGAAGAGCCCCTCTCCAGACACTGGAAGCTGCTCTGAGGTCTCCACACAGCTTCTCTTCTCCAGGCTGAACAGCCCCAAGGTTCCCAGCCTGGCTCCATACAGGAGCTGCTCAGCCCCTGCTCATCCTTGTGGCCTCCTCCGGACTTGTTCCAGAGGACACCAGACCTGCACCCAGGGCTGCAAGGGGGATATCATGAGCAGAGTAGAGGGGCAAGATCAGCTCCTTGGCCCTGCTGTCACACTCCTTTTGATGCAGCCCAGGACACGGTTGGTTGCTGTCTGGGTCACATTCAGCTTCTCATAGACCAACAGCCCCAAGTCCTTCTCCTCAGGCTACTCTGAATCCCTTCTCTGCCCAACCTGGAGCTGGGCCTGGGACTGCCCCACCCCTGAGGAAAGAACTGGTTGGAGGTAGTGACCATTTCCCCCTATCTAAACCCCAATTTCTAGGAGCCAGAAGAAGAGTAACGGAGTAATGTATCATTTATTTGAGTTGGGTTACAATACACAGACGTTATCACGGAGATGAGCTGGGATCTGCAGCTCCCATGAGTGACAGTCCCATCTACCAGCGCTCGTGTAGTACAGGAGAAGCTGTTTGCATAAATACAGACACCGGCACACAGGGAGGTTCACAGTTTTAACAGCGGTTATGTTACAACTTTACACTTTAAATTACTACACCCGAGGTCGAGTAACATTGATTACACATCAGCGGTGGTCCCACGAGGCAGGGTACAGAGAGACTGAAGATGAGAACACAGTAAAGGGTGGAAGAACAGCCAAGAACAAAAAGAGGCCAAAGTCAGGGCTGAGGGGAAGGGTGGGAACCTTCCCCTCCATCAGGAACAGTCACAGCTGGGTACCACACTAATGGATCTGCCTAAGAGCAAACTCCCCCTCACCACATCCCTTAAAGTCTTCTCTGGAGATTAATGAAACAGGAAGAAAAGGGTGAGAGACAGTATTAAATACAGCAGGTAAGATGGCATATCACAACTTTTGGTTTTTATTAGAGTAAGGTTCTAGTTAGAAAACAGTTGCTTTGCACAGCTGGACCAGGCAGCTCAATGTCTATGTACCAGTGGCCTTCAGCCAGCAAAGTCCCATCTGTGGCTGACCTCTGTGCAGGCTGCTGTGGTCTTCAAGTGCCATTCTGAGGCAGGAGTACAGGCTCTCACATGGTCATGTGCTCGGGTAGAACATAGGATATGTCATCCCATGGGTGACGGTACAGACCCTGCTTCAGTCGCTTCTGATCCAGGTAGTGTCCTAAACCAGAAGCAGTTTGGGTTATAACGGTGCTGTTGCTCCTCCTTGTCTTATTTTGCCTGGAAACAGCTTTGGTTCCTGGCTTCCTACAAGGAGCATTGGGCATCCCTCACTAAGATGGAAGGGGTGGGAAAGTGGCAAACTTACCAATGAATCCCATGCTCCTGCCTAGTACAAAGATGCCATTAAGAGCTCCTATATCAATATATTCATCTGCTTCTTCCCTGCAAAAGAGAAGGAATTCAATAGCTCCTCACAACGATCTAGTTAAGGAATCAATTAGCAAGGCTATGAGTCTCCTCTAGAGGCAGTAGCAACACTGAGTTCATGTGGAAGCTTCCTTCCCAAGTCCAGGTTATGTTCCCTTCGCAATGTCCCAAAACCCTGGCCCCACGTGAGCTGGCAGGACAGTTCCCATCGTTTTTATAGGGCCGTGATCCAAGAGAAACAGCCCCCACCAGACTTACCTTGTGAAAGAGCCACAATTCCTGAGTACATCAACAAAGGCAACTCCAATAAAGCCATCTACATTCAGAATAAGGTTTGGTTTCTGCAGGAAATGAGAACACAGCCCAACAAAGATGTTAACAGTGGTGGAGGATGATCACCAGGCAACTTTCATCCTCAAGGGCAATTTGGGGGTTGTGGACACAGAAGCCTCGTGATAGACGAGGCCATACTTAATGTGAGCAATGGAAAACCAGCCCCGAACAATGGGCCTGTGTTTTCAGGGATCAACCACAGGGATGATCTGCCCCAGCCCATCACACGTGCTACTTCTGCCTCAGCTTTAAAGGCAGCCCTTCCAGTGTGGACAACACCAGGAATGGGTTCTGGTTTAATTCAGTGTTTTCCTGCTGTCCCAACAAATGCCTTCAGCCTTACCAAGCTGTAGTTGCACTTGGCCTCAAGTCTACCATAGAACAACCACCATCTGGGACACTGCAATTGAAATGCAGTATTTCCTGGAGGAAGAGGGCTCGGGGAGGAAAGCAGTAGCACATTTCACCTTGGAAGTTGTAATCTTCTCTACTTCAAGCGCGTAGTCCAGCAGCGGGGTGGCCGGGAAGTGCTGCTTCACGTAGTCTTTGAGAATCTGAACTCTCATGTCTGGGTTATTTATCTGCAGGTTAAACACACATGACAGTCACTCACGTTGCCTCTCACCCATGTACTTGCCATAAGCTTTGCTGTTTATAGCTTGAAGAGAATTTGGTCAATAGATGCCTCAAAAATTGCTGATTTTCTTTCCTCTGTTTCTTCTCTCCCCCACCCTTCCACTAAAACCCCCTCCAGCTTGTAAGGATGCACTTCTCTTACTGATTTGACTCTGTGTCCAATGCCCATGATCAGTTTCCCTTCTTTCTTCATCTTATTCACAAACTCCATAGGGATAATGCCACTGTCGAAGGCTTTGCTGAACATTTTAGCTGCAGCATCCAGTGCTCCACCAAACCGGTCACCCTGGGGGCAACACACAAAGGGAATTACCGCAAAGGACTCCCCAGTTAAGGAACAAAACAAACACAGGCTTATCTTCCCCATCTGCCCTGCCTATCGCTGTGGCACGCACAACATTCCCATTAGGCAGGCAGCTGAGATAAAGCATCTGTTTATAACTCAAGTGCCAACATGCAGCCAACACATCTCCACTAGAGACAAGTGTGGGGGAAAGGCAAGCTCCAGTTTTGCTTCACATTTTCACTTGTCAGTCTTGGAAGAGACTCAGCAACCACACAGGGACCACGCTGGAAACAGTTTGGCCTCTACAGAACATTTCTAGTGACAGACATTCAAGTGACAGACATCAAAATAGCTTGCTTACTAGGAAAATGGGCTAGAAGTCAACAGAAACTCAAAGTGTAAGTGAATAGACACTGCCTGGCCATGGCTCTGCACTATTCTTAAATTAACAGTAATAAAAGCTAAGTGGAATAGTAAGTAATGATGCTCATGTGCTGGGCATTAGGCACTTACGATAGTAAGAAGGCCTGAAGTGAGACTTGAGACAAGATCCTTTCCAGCTCTTGCACAGACGATGGTGTTGTGGGCTCCAGACACAGCAGGGCCGTGGTCTGCTGTTACCATCAGGCACATCTCAATGAACTGGCAGGCATACCTGGGTAACCTGAGCAAGAGAGGGACTGGGGTCATTTACTGTGAAGAAAACCAAGTAACAAGACACTTGGTGTTACTGGACAGTGGCTTTTGGTATAGGTGTATGCTTGAAAGAAACAGCAGAGAAAAGGAGCTGCAGAGTCTCAACACCCATCAGCCTTGAGATGCTGACGTGGTGACAGAAGAGGGAACAGAGATGGCATTTCTAGTGATCCTATATCCACAAAGGAATCCTTGAGTTACAGTTTTTGCTTACAAGTCTAATAACACCCAAAAAAACCTTGAAGCCAAAGGATGCAAGAACTTTCCCACAAGCTGCCTCACCTCCTCTGAAACCAGAGCAGGCCCAGCACCCCTCCAATGCCCATCTCTTCTTTGAAGACCTCAGTGATCGGCATCCCAGCATAGATCAGTTCCTGGCCTCTCTCGTCACAGATGCTTGTCATGAAGGAAGCTGGTTTGCGAATCAGACCCAGCTCCTGGAATTACAGCATAAAGATGGGATTTTAAACAAGCCCCATTAGGAGCAAGGGGCAGGAGGAGGCAGAGTGGTCAAACAACAGCACCTCGAGCTTGCCCTCAGAGCAGCTTCCACAGCCCAGAACCAGTGTAAGTCACTGAGCTCACAAATAACACTATGAAGTGTGAGAAATAACCCCAAGGCAGCACCATTACTGCCATGAGCATCCAGAATCACAGCAAACAGCCTGTTGGTTTCTAAGGAACCAAAAAGCAGGTAAAACCACACAGCTCACCCTTGCCCAGGAGTAGTCCATTGGCACAGTTGGAGGAGGCACTTCCTCAGCTGGTTCAATCACTCTTTTGGCCACAAGATCCTGGTAGACAGACCTAGGGAAAGAATCCTGGTATTCAGTTCCCTTTTAAGATACACAAGTGAAGTGGTCTTAATCTGCACCTTAAAACCCCATAATGGGTAGAAGCTGCTTTCCTTGAGCAGGAATATATTCCTTTATCAGGCTTGAATCAGTGCCCCAGCAGTTTCTGTCCCCTGCTGAAGGTGTTCTGTTCGTGTCACTTACTGAATGACCTCTCCCAGCTCATCAAAACTGCGGGGAACAAAGACTCCAGCTTCTTTTAAGGCCTGATTCTTTGCCACAGCAGTTTCGGAAGCCTGGTTGGCACAAGCTCCTGCGTGGCCAAACTGCACCTACAAACAAGAGAGGAGACAGCAGTGAGGAATGCCCTCATTCACCTGCAGAGAGTAAGACAGAATCAAGAACTGACTGGGAAATGGTGACAGCGCAATTCCAGTGACTGCACATCTGCCCTCCTGGGCTAACACAACTCTTGGTCACACTACAGTCAGCACTGCAATATGCAAGGTGCCTTCTGATCTGGAATCACTCCAGGATGTCCACTGAGGTTCTGCCTCTGAGTTCCCCACTCCCCAGAGCTGCTTGCCTTGCATCATTCCCATTCCACTCCAGAAGCAGGTGGCTGTTAGAATCTGTTGCATTCCCTGGGGTCTTTGGGCTCCCTTTAGAAGCAGACCCCAGCAGAACAGAAAGCTTTTATCATTTATTACCTTCTGCATGCTACTGGCAATTCTGGGAGGTTTAAGCCCAGTGAGAGGTTGGTGTATTTTCTTCTTGTCATGGACATAGACTTATTTTATGCTTTTGCCCCCCTGTTTGCACATACCTCTGAAGAAAACATGGTGGCACAAGTCCCGATACACCAGCACACCACGGGCTTGGTGATACGACCTTCTTTAATACCCCTGCAGATCTTGTACTCTTCTGTGCCTCCAATCTGCAGAAAGAGAGCTGAGCTGGTTCAAAACTGCATCATTCCAGCAACCAGCTCCATGATTCACACGGAAACATTAATCAGATTCTTTTCCCTCTCCTGTTTCATTAATAACAACTGAAGTCTCAAAACCAAACCTCTCTATTGGATTGGATTGGTAGAGGAACCTGTGCTTGTCTGTGGAATACATTCAATTTCTTTGGACTAAAGCAGCATGAAACAAGAATTGGGCTATTCAGGAACAGCCTGAAGAGCTGGCCCTGACCTGTAGCTGTTACTTAGCATCCTGGCAGCCAGGTGAGCTGCTCCCACAACAGAACACGGGGGTGCTGCTCAGGTAAGAGTGAACTGGTCTCACTCACCTCTCCAAGTACTACGATCATTTTCACTCCTGGAGTATCCTGGTAACGCAAGACATGATCCATGAAAGTTGAACCAGGATATCTGTGCAGAACAGGGGGGAAATGGCAGAACTTGAATTTGTTTCATGAACTTGTCTGAAAGAGCTAAAATTAACACCAACCCACCCTTCCTCCTCCAAACCACTAAGTTCTTCTGTTGACTGACTTAACAACTCATGCCTTTGTTGAAGACACAGTCCTACCTGTCTCCTCCAATGGCCACCCCTTCATAGACCCCATCAGTGGTTCGGGAAATGATGTTGTTGAGCTCATTGGACATCCCTCCTGAGCGTGAAACATAAGCCACGCTGCCGGGTCGGTACAGTTTGGATGCCAAGATATTATCCAGCATGCCTCCTGTGTTGCCTATTTTAAAGCAACCTGGTTTGATGCCACCAACCTGCAAGACAATGAGAGATGGAAAAAGCCCTTGGAGCCCTCCTCAAAGAGTTTACACAAACCATGGAATGTGACCTTCAAACAAGAAACTAACATGCACTTGATGTTACTGAGGCCAAAACGGGTTGTAGGAGATACTTAATGCTTCAGAGCAAGATGATCTGAAGGCTAAGACAGATAAAGAAGGGGAGAAAAAGGCTCTCAGTACTTACAGTTGCAGGCCCAATGATGGTGACTCCTTTTTTATCAGCTGCCTTGATCAGTTTGCGTGTCAGGGCCTCTGGAATGCCCTCGGCAATGATGGCGATGGTGCGGATCTGCAGCAAGGTAAAGAAAGCCACTGGTACCCCCAAGCATCACCAACCTGAGGGACTGCAGGACAGAGAAGGCAAAGAGCTGCTTGCAGGGCAGGACCAGCCTCTTGTCTGGCCTCTGGGTGAGTGCACCCTCGACTGGAAAGGCCCAGTGCATGGATCCAGTCTGCTGAGATCACACTGTTCAGAGAGCTCTTTTCTCCCCCTTGCACAGCAGAGCAGTGCTATGTCTTAACCAACCCAGAGTAATTCCTCCTGACCATGAGGTGCCAAGTCCCTCTTACACAAATTGCCAGTCCAGCATTAGATTTTGCTCTGCAGCTCCATTGGAAATCCTCCTTGGAACCTGTAAGGAGCTGGAATCGAGGTATTTATCTGCCAGCTTGGACACCCAAGACAATTTGCTAATGCTATAATGGTTTCAGAAATGCTGGTACCCTGCTGACGAGAGCTGCCTTCTTTTCTTGGGCTTCTTCTAGACCCCTCGCTCACCTGTGGATAATTCATGGTTTCAACAGTGCTGTCATAAGCAGAGCGCAGAGAGGCAAAGTTGATGAGAACATCGACCTCCGGGTGCTTCCTCATGGCATCCGACATGTTCTTGTACACTGGGATCAGGATTTCCTTGTGGCCCCAATAGAACTTCTGCCTGTGGTCACCACTGTGGAGGAGAAAGCAAGAAAGCCCTGACCTTAAGGCTACTGGAAGGACAACAGGATACAGTGCATGCAGACAGAGAGGTTTACCAACCCAGCTCTCAGACACCACAACTGACTGCAAGACACTCACTAGCAAGTGAGGGCATATGGGAAGGGACCATACTAACAGCAGAAGGATCTTCAGAGTATAGAACAGAGCAGCATATGGAAGGAGACGGGCTAATGGGGACAGAGGCATCCAGCAAGATGAATAAGCTCTCCCACAGTGAGGTTACCAGAGCCTCAAGTCTACTCCAAGCTGGAAGACAGAATGAGGCACAGAAAGAGTAATGAATGAGATGCATGCAAAGCGGCATTACTGGGCTGGAACAAATACCAGGCTGAGGGAAGAGGAAACCAGTATCTGGGGTGGAGAACCAGTACAGCAAATCAAGGGCCAGTCAGCTCTCCAGCTCTTCTACAGTGAGACTTTGTCCACCCTGCCCCTCAGACACCAAAGGATGCACCTAGGAAAGCTTCACTGTAGGTCTTGTCTTTTACAGGGTGGTTGCTCGTTGAAGTCTGCTCTGTTCAGTCACTCAGGAGTGTACCTATTGGCTGTATTCCCACACTGGTACATTTGTAACAGAACATTCCAGGTTTTGCCAGCCTGGCTTCCTCCAAAAGGTCAGGCTGAACCAGGAATTGTAGGCAGCCTTAAGCTTTTAATCCCTATTGCTTTTTCTCTGCTGAATAACCATAACCCCGCAAGGGGTTGAGCTCAGCTCTAGCCGTGGCTGAGCCTGCACTCGCTTTTAGTACCCTGGGGTTGGCACCAGCTGAGAAGTTATTGCAGAGCTGCAATCATCATCAGAGCTACTGCACTGTCAAGAGGCAGAATCCTCTGCGGGACAGCGGCTGATTAGACACGAGCTCTCCTGGGTGTCTGTGAACACCACAGCAAGGAGAAACCTCCTCCCTCTGCCTGGGCTCCCAGCAGAGCCCAGCCACTCCTTTCCTTCTCACTGCTTGCTGTTTGACAGGGACCCCCCTGAGGGGGGTACAGCCACAAACCAGCCTGTGCACACAGTGCTCTGCAGGCTCCTCCTGATGGCAGTTTCAAACACCCAAGAGCCTCTCTCACCCCACTGAGCTGTGAGGATAAGGCAAAAGAAGGTGAACAGCACAAGAGAACTCTGTGCCTCTGAAGGAGCCACATGCTTCCTGCCTGCTAAGGAACTTCTGCCACTGTAGGGAAGAGTGTGAGCTCAGGTTCCTAGAGAAAGCCCAGCTCATCATGCCTGCCTTGCTTGCTGAGTGAAGGAACAGAATGTGGAGACTCTCTGAAGGAACAGAAAGTAGGACTTCATTTATGTAGCTGGCATTAAGCTGTTTCAACAGAGCAGCCTGAGGATCAACGGCGGAGGGAAATGGGAAGCAGTCTGCAAAGCCAACCTGATGGTGGGAGGGAGCAGGGGAGAAGGTGTTAAAGCAGAGATGCAGGCTAGGGCAGAGCTACACCAAAGAACTGCGGAGACTGGGAAAGGGGGAACTGAACAGAAGGATTTGAGGGAAACAGAGAAAGAGTGGAGTGAACACAGGGTACTTACGTGAATGGATAAACCATGGCAGCGACTGAAGGCTCATCCCGGGAGCAAATATAATCAAAGTCCAGCATCCCTTGCACAGCCCGTGTCTGCATCCCCCAGATGATGGCTTTGGTGTGGCGGCTGAACAGGGTTGTAGCTTTCCCTGCTCAGAGAAAGGGGGAAATCCACACACATTCAAAGTGTCCATCCGTGCAAGATAAAGCTCCAACTTCACCAGGTGCCTGCTGAAAGATGGGGCTACTCCCCTCCCTCTTCCTGCACTGCACATGTGGTAGCCACAGTGTCCAAACTAAGGCAGAAACTGCAGATGAAGCAGCATCCCCCTTGCCAGGATTCCAAACACAAGAGCCAGGTTCTGGGTTTCAGGAAACGGGCAAATGCTTTATCATGAGTTAAATAATCAGTGATTTATTGCTTGGGGTATGGCCTACAGGAGGTTTGCCCCCCCGTGCTTGTCAGGGCACCACAGCAGGATGACAGGAAACAGAGAGAAAAGCAGTGAATGGGGGGGACAGAGAAAGCAAAGGAGCTCTCAGGACTCAGCTTTTGGTTTCTGGGTTTTCTGGATGATCAAACACAAACCTGACAGCTCCAAGAGTTCATAAATGGGAACCCAACAGCCCAAAATGTGGCTTCAGGGCACAGTCACAGAAAGGCAACAGCTCAGTCGGTGAGGATGGCCTGTTTGCTTATGTCCACCCCTGTTCCTCCCTTTGACTCCAGGCAGGGTTTGTACTAAACCCCTTAGGAACTCGGAGCTGATCCTGCTGCTGTAGCCAGCTCGGTCTACAGCTCATTTCTTCTTGGCTTTGACCCAAAGGTAAACAGCATTAGGGATTAAACAGGATCCTGTTCCTTGGGCTTTAACAAGAGACCAGTCACTGCTCTCCACCCCTACACACTGGAGGCACTGCCACAAGACTTGGTATTAGATGACTGAAAGACTCCTGCAAGGAGGTGACAAGAATTGACAGGACCAGGGAAGCAGAGGTCCAGAAAGGCCACGCTCCTCGAGACCACACAAGGAAACAATCTGAGCATTCCCCTTCTACTGCCCCTCCTCGTAGGATAGGGGGGAAGAGCTTGAAATTCCACCTTGATCCCAATCCAGCAGTTCATTTCCATCCAGCACAGAGCTCAGAGTGCTTCAAGTCCCCAGGAATTCAGTGCTTTGCTGAAGTGATAAGGCAACAAGAACATTTAGTTCTGTGCCCTTCAAGGCTCAGCGGCAGAGCACCTGCACTGTTCTGTTCCCCTTTTAAACACAACCCCAGTTACTAGGCCTGGTAAATGATGCCTTCTCTCTGAAGGCAAAGGGGACAGAGGTTTTCACAATGTGCCTGGATTTGACTGGGGAGGGGGAGAAGGGAAAACAGAGTTTATTTCAACCTGTTCCTGTCTCCTCCAGAAACAAGTCTTTGCACCAAGGGATATGTTGAGGAAAGAGATGAAAAGCTCATGTGGTGGTAACCGAATGGGCTGGGCAGGAGGGAGGGAGCAGACAACACTGCAAACTACTGCAGAGGACAAACAGCAACAGAACCAGGAACTAAAGCCAGCTGCCAGCGAGGGCAGGCACACTGAGCCCATCACACAGCTCCTACCTGAACCACGGCTCCAAGCTGGGACTGAGTCTGTTAAAGAGAGAATCACTCCTGCAGCCACACGACAGAGCTGGCTGCTGCCAGGCCAGCAGCAGGGCTCCAGCACTCCAGCCTTTGGGATCTGCTTGTGTTAAAGCCAAGCAGACTGGAGCCCTCTCCCCTGCCTCCTGGAATAGCCACGCATCCAATGTGCATTTTGCCATCTAGAGAAGCTTTGCTCATCCCAGCACAACCACTGCAGCTCTGTGCACTGGAGCTCCATGGGGCTCACATTCCCAGTTGTCTGAGGCATTGCTCATGCCAAACTGTGTGCCCAGTGATCAGGAGGAGCAGAAGTGCCTTTTGTGATGTGTTTCACCACAATTAGATGTGGCTCTTGGTGGCATCCTGTCACAGTGATGTAAATGGGACCAGTATCGCCTCATGTTCAAATGAGGAGGACCAGGACGTTATCCCATTCTGTCCCTGCCCCATTCGGCTGTTGTTTTATCCCTATATAACATGCTCTTACTCAATAAGGCTTCCAAATACGAACACAAAGCTGCCAAAGCTCTTGCTTATCTCCATGTTAGAGAAGCTTCCTACAGATGTCAGTAAAGAACACCTCAAACAAGCCCCAAACCTGAAAAATGAGGACAAATCCCCCCAAGAAAACCACACAACACAGCACACAGCAACCTCTGACCCTGAATGTCACAACTGAACTGACTGCAGAGTGTTTATCCAGGAAGCTGCAGCGTGTACCAAATAGGACTTTGTTAATACCTCCACCATTCCAGCAGCATCCCATGGGAACACCCCCATGTATTTAATAAGAAGCAGGCCTCAGTTGAGCAACCACAGCGCAGACAGTTACATAAAGGGACATGGGGAAGTGGGAGTTCTCAGACTGTGCTGTTCCCTTCAGAGGAACACTCGGGATCAAGGCAACTCTGACTCAGCTTGTGCATGAGCTAATGGCACAGCAAGTGACAACGCTCTAAAGTGCTTAACTTAACCCAGCACGAAGACAGACAGGTACCACAGCATCAGTCTAGTCCACATTCTGTCTTTGGGAGAGGAGAACTGCTCACAATCATTTCCAATGCTGGACTTACCAAGAGGTGCTGCTGGTTTTGCCTTCTTAGCTGGAGCAATATCATCTGGTCTGGACTCCGAGAAGGAAGCTGTTCTGCTTGTTGCTGGAGTCTGAAAGATTCAGAAGCCACGTAAGGGACAGGGTGCCAGGTAAGACCTGGAGCATACAGAAGACGGGCACTTTGGCTATGGAGCACGCAGGAAATGACCACTTTGGCTACGCAAGTCTATAAAGCAAGTTATTTCTGAGATAGGGCCATTTCAGTGTAGTGAGGGAAACCACACTGACCAAATCCTCAGCAGATGCAGCAGTCACATCGCTGCTTTCAAGGGGTCACATTTCCTGTATGAGGGAGGTGGACACTGCGAGGATCCCTCCTGATAAACCATGCAGGCAGAGGCACTTTAGCTCTCCTAGAGCTTAGTGCAAACACAATGGCAGCCAGGATCCACCTCCAAGCTGCTCAGCCTTTGGGAAGCTGCCTTCAGGAGCGTTCCTTTCACAGAGGGAAGGGACTCACCGAGGGGCTGCCGCTGGCGTTGAGGAGGAAGTTGGCAGTGTGGGCTGCAGCAGGAGGCTGGTTGGGGATGGGCCGGTGGCCAAGGGCCATGCCCACAATTGCAGTCATGTGAGTCTCCGTGCCAAAGACATGGATGGGGATCCCAGTGGTCTTCCCTGTGTATGCATATGAGAACAGTCAGCTTTGGGGCGGGGGGGGGGAAGGAACAACAGGAGCTTCTGGCAAAATAAAGCATTTAACTGTGAAAAGGCTCAGCAGGAAGCAGGTGGAAGAAACCAGATGCAAGAATGAAACTTGGGAAGCGGCTGATCCTTACCAACTTCTCCCATCACACGTAATCCTTCTTGGTAGTTCGGGCCTCCTCTTCGCACAAAGATCCTCACCTCATGCTCTTTCAGAGGACCCTGGTAATCCTTAATGGCTCTCACGATGCCCTAAGAGAAACACACAGGAGGGGTGAACTGGGCAGGCAACGCTGACCCTGTCCCATCAGCTCAGGACCTCCTGGAAGGGATGCGCCACCAGCCTCAGCACAGAGCTCAGGGGCCATCACTGGGATGTGCTGACACTTCCCCACAGGCACTCACTTTAAAGGTGGCTGCCACGTTGGTGAAGTTGGCGATGCTGCCGCCGATGATCAGGATCTTTCCTGAGGGAAGAAACAGGCATCTATAAAAGTGGTTTAGGAACATCAGGTGCTCCCTGTCCTGAGCTGCTTCCTGATCCTGCAGTGAAACACGGCTGCAGTTTACACTGGCCAATAGTTCACAGTAAGCTGGGTTTAAACAGAGCTTGGAAGGTAAGAGCTTCGTACCAAGCAAGAACTTTCCTGATAAGACTCTTTTGAGGCACACTTTGCTCTTTGCTACACTGAAAATTACAAGTCCTGCCTCTGAAACCCAGTGCTATTCACTCAGAAGGCAGCACTACATTAAAAGCTCTGCCAGGGAGATCCAAGCATAGGAACAGCCCAGATTTAGTCATTTTTCCCAGATTTGGAATTGCAGCAGCTCCCTTACCTTCAGGGTGCTTCTCTCGAGTCATGAGGGAGAGAATAGTCTTGGCGTAGTCATAGGTCTGCTGCTCACTGGGGGCTCCAGAGTATTCCCCATAGTTGGCCAGTTCATTCACACCCCCCAGGTCACAAATGGTGTCACTGTGACAAAAGTTATTTAAAGAGATATAATTAGAGGCACTATAAAGGGCTTAACAAAGCATTGTGTGCAAGTCCTGGGAAAGTGGGATCATGCTGTCTGCTGAAGACAAAGCTGCTCTTGGTGCCAGTCATGATTAATCTCATTACTTCCTAGATATGATGGGAACTCGGTGATTACCACAGCAATGACAGTACCATAAACAGCTTCCAGCTTCTGCCTTCACAAGACAAGAAGAAACTGCATCTCAGTCTCCCAGAATTAAACTCCCTAAGGGACACGTGCTGGTAAGAAATGTGCACAGCATCTTCATTGCAAAGAGGTCCCAAGCAGTGATGGCACTGGGAAGGATCACTTTAGCAGAGGCTCCCTTCCAGAGGCTGCATCAGTTTCTTCCAGCAGTGTAAATCCCCCCTCCAGCCTCTGGAAGCCTCATTTTGTTACCTGTAAACCACTGAGGCACCACCACCAGCCACCATGGTCCAGATCCTGCCTTTGGGGTTGAGAATAGTGAGTTTCAAGCTGGCTCCACTCTTCGCATCCAGGTCAGCAATGTAGGCTTCCTGCAAGCAGAGCAGCACAGTTTAAGCTCCCTTCCCTGCATCCTCCTTTCCCAAATCAGAGGGTTTCCAGTGCTGGGCCCATTTGGATATGCAGAGCCCCCACATCTCCTGTCAACTACAGTTGAGGGGAGAGCAGAACCACAAACACCATTGGTGTAAGGGACAGAGAGCCAGGGTCATCTCTTGGGGGCCAGGACTGGTTTGGCTCCAGTGTTCTTCCAGATAGAACACGGAATTAGGCTGGATGTAGAGAGCTTGCACCGTTCTCTGTGACAAACTCCAAGGGGATCAACCTGAGCAGAAACTCCAAGGTTTCTCCATTCCACATCACAGTCATAGCATCAAATGCCTCTGAACTGACAAGTCTTGTTCTGACCTTGTCTGCAGACTGAGGCCAGAGGAAGGTTAAACCTCAACGCACCCATGGCTATACACTGGCTGTGCTGCAGCCAAGAATGTCATCACTGAGAGCACTGCAATCTGGCTCAAGAGTGTCCCTGTATCACAGTGGGTTTGCCTCTTGAGAAGCACTTTATTGGGAGTTCATTACAGCCCTCAGCAGAGACACTGCCATAACAACCTTCACAGTGATTTGCAGAGGGATGATTCAGAGACAAACACTGAACTAATCCTTTTAAGAGCAAATTGAGTTAAGAGTTGGCATCCAGCAAGCTACATGGAGAGAAAGAGCTAAATGGATTTCCTGGCCACGTTACAAAAACCTTCCCCAAGTGAAGCATAATTATAATGATCAAAATTAAAAAGCCAGGACAGAAATCTTTTTGGAGACAGCAGAAGTCACTTGGGATGAGTAACAGCAGTTAAGGAGAGAGCTCCACTTCCAACAGTTGTGGTAGCCCACAGTAAAGGGGTTTGGGCCACAGTGGGCAGGTACTTGCCTCGGGATAAGCTTCCCTGCCAAAGGGAGGGGGGAACTCCACGTCCCCCCATTTCACTTTGCAGATGTAGTCAGCAGTCGCATCGATCTTCGCGGCCAAGTCGAGGATGTAGACACCATCACCGGTCACCACTGCGTTTGAGGACACACACCACTGTGGGCTGGGTTTGTACAGAGAGATTTACCCCTAAAACCCAACACCCTACAGAGAGCACTACAAAAGGCCTCTGTTCCCCTTCTTGCAGCACTCAGTTTGCTGTATGCACCAGACCCAGCAAGTTCCCTTCAGCATTAAGCAGTGCCTGTGGTCATAGAGCAGGCCCTGGTTCAGGTTCTGTTTTGTTCAGATCCAACCCAGCAATTTTTATGTACTTCAGATTTAACATTCCTTTCAATTGAATTTTTCATTTCCACCAGGAATTTAGATAAGAGAACACCTATAAGCAGTGCTTGGTTTGATTTATTCAGCCCAGATACATCCCAGCCGCTTTTGTACTTCTTTTGCATATGCCACTTGGAACTGTTGCAAACTACACAAAGATAAAGTACCCATTTCAGTGGTTTAGAACAGAAAGTCCTGCTCCCCAAAATGTCTGTTACCTAAGGGATTGATCTCGAGGTATGTGAAATATAGATCTTCATAAAGGTTGAACAGGCCACAGATGAAGCTAGCCAAGATGCTGTAAAAAAACGTAACACAAGCTCATTAAAGCAGCCAGATACAAAGTGCAGCCTGCTCTGCCTCATTTATATGAGTGGCAATCTGCAAATCTACTCCCTATCAATCTCTTCCGTTCCCATTCATCTTGTCTGGAAGAAGCCCAGGTGATGACTCAAGGAGAGGAGGACCTCAATGACTCATCTTAATTACACTCCACCAAACTCTGCTGAGAGCACAGTGCTCGACTGCCAGAGATGCTTGGTCCAGACAGAAATGCATCACTGTCCCACTGGCACGTACACGTCTTGGTCAGAACTAAGCTTCCTTAGCTGGGAACAGGACAAGGCAACGGTCAGCTATGTTGGTGACAGGCTTCTTGAGCCTCTCAGAGCTGAACAGTGCCATCAGTTACTATGTTGTCTTTGGAAAAATCATGACTTATATTAAGATAACTAATAGGTAAGGGCTAAAGCATCTCATTAAAGGAGATGCAGAAGACTTTGACATCTACAGATAAGCTTGCAGTAAGCAGAGGAACAGCAAGAGAATTCTTTCTTAAACCAGGCCAGAGCAAGAGAGGGTACATTTCGGAATTAGCAATCAGAACCACATCTTATCACCACTTCTTCTAAATAAAAACCTCTTCTATGCTGGAAGGATCAGGATTCAATACAAGCCTCCAGCACCGCAGAGGTCAGGCCCTGAGAAGTGCTCCTGCCAAGAGAAGGCTCCAAGCACTGTGAACACTCATTTTGAATTTGACAAGCAGTTCGGATCACGTCAAAGAACCTGGATTTAGGATGCATGGCATATACTTGAGAGCAGCAGGGATGGCAGCAGAACAAGCTTTAGGGTGAAGCAGAATAAAGGGATGCTGGACTGAAATAGAGGAGCTTCTGGCTGGCCATGCCTGGGACTGGGCATCTTGTACTTACTCCTTTTTATTGGCTGGTGCATGCTGCAGGAGATATTTCTTGACATCTGATTCATTGAGCTTTTCATCCACCGCCACAAGCAACTTCTGAGCTTTGGCATCAACGTCTCCCACATCCACACCCCCTTCGTGGTGGAAGAGCACGTAGTCTCCTTCACGGGCAGCGTATATGCACACATAGAACTCCTCCTCCTGCACCACGGACCCAGCACAAGCATTAGCAAGTCACACTCAGAGAAGACCTCGAAGAAGAGGCTTTTGTGTTGGTGTTAGGGAAGGGGCAGCTGGGCACAGCACTGGAGCAGCCCAGACACCCCCCAGGCTCATCCCTAGGGAGAGCAGCAGGGCTCAGAGCGCTTCATCCTGGTGAGAGGTGCCAGGGACAACATGTTCCATTGCTGGAGACAACTGCTCCTGGCTGACACATCCCAAGTGCAGCCCAGGTATCTGTAACCTCCTCCCAGCCAATGTGATTGTGTGCTCTGACCACACACGGACACCATCAGCTCACAGCACCCTCCCAAGCTCCTGCTTTCTCTGCTGTATCATCCATCTGAGCTGCATCAAAGAGATTGCCAAGCACTTTTTAATGCTTTCTTTGGTACACTGACCTGTTTGTGAGGCACGAAGGGTTCAATCAGGAAATTCTTGAGGATTCCCTTAGCGTTAGCAATCTGCAGGCAGAAAACAAGACAGACACCAGTAAACCCTTGTCCAGTTTCCATAGTCATGGCAGCATAAGGCAAGCCTTAAGAATTAACCAGCACTGCTCTGAAATCACTTCCTCCCAGTCACTCTCCGCTGGGTTTCGCAGGGAACTGGGCTATTGGAATTATACTGGACTGGCTGCTCCTGTCCCAGAGACAGCACCGTGATAGAGCACTGCTCAGTGCAGCATCAACTGCAACGGCTGCAGCTGCTGCTTGGAGCTTTGGAAGAATCCAAAGTGAGGGAACTCCTGAGCTCCACAGGGAGCAGCAGGAGCAGTGGTGTCAGTGAGCATGGAAGAGTGAGAGAGCTCTTTAAGCCCCTTCCTGCACCTGGGATGGCAGGCGTTTCTTTACCATCACCAGTGCAGTGTCACTCCCAGGAGAAGAAATATTACAAGGCAGCACTGCATTAAAGTGAGCACTTGAAGTAACTCAGTCATCAGCCAGAACCCGCTGGCTGGCTGCAGTAAGAGGGCAGTTTCAGGACAGATTTTACCCTTGCCTTGTTAAATCTGCCTTGGGGATTCAAAGCAGGCAGCTCAGCCAAGGACACACCGCATCTGAGCTCTCAGCTGCTGACTCCCAAGGGGAAAGGACTTTCCAAATGGTATCAGTCCCACCACACAGGCCCTGCACTGGGGATGGGAACAGGGAGCATTGAGCTGTGCTCCCTCTCGAGGCCTGGCATTTACCAGCAGGGAATTCACACGTGGGACAGTTTCTCACTTGCTTTGGCATCAGCGTAACATGGATATTAAACCACCATAAGCAAGAGAAGAGCTGTGCACCAGCTCCTATCTCACAAGCAGGCAGAGAAGACAGAACGAGTCCTCTGGCTCTGTGGCTGAGGTGGCACTCACCGTGGTTTCCTGGCCCAGGCGCTGTTTGAGCCAAACCTTCACCTGCTCCAGGGTGAGGTTAATCCCAACGAGGCCGAGCTTCCCACGTCTCTTGATGAGCTGATCTGGCTTCACCACCAAACGCTACAACAACATTGTGCAAGGGAGATGAAACCAAAGCAGCGTTAGAAAGCGCCTCTGCAGAGAGTGAAACCTCCTGGAATTCTGTCCAGCAAACAGCCTTGACAAATGCCTTTAATCTCCTCCTGGAAAGGGCTGCAAGCCCTTTCAGCAGCACTGCCAACACCTTCCTGCAATTCACTCGTGCACTGGAGCATGGCACATGGACTTGCTTAGCACAGGGCTGCCATCAGTCAGTCAAGGACTGTGGAACATCCATGCTCTCCCAGCCAGTGACTTCAGGTAATTAATCACTCGTAAGAAGCCGGCTTGGACAACAAATAAAGAGAGCTTTAGGTATGTTGTTTTCTATAGGAAGTGCATGGCTATGAAGCACAAAGAGATAGAAAAGATCTTACACAGAAAAAGCAAAAGAGGAAGTTTTCCACGACATTTTGCTTGGATGCAGGGAAGCTGAGCAGAACCCCACCTGAACAGGAAGGCTAGTGGAGAAAGCACCCTGCCTTCAGAAAGTGAGGCTTTGGGAACAGGGACTGGCATCCCGAGGGCTTCTGGCTTTGTCTGAATTAGCCTCGTTTGCCCTGTTATTAGCAGGGTTTTGTTGGCAGCTCCCTCTGCTCCTGTGTTTCACAGGCCTTAAAGGAATGTGACAATCACCCCCCCCCAGAAGGTGACAGAACCGCCTTGGAGCAGGGCTTGTTTCTTCATCAGTGTTGCAAATGAACGTGTCGGAGCAGCAGCAGCGACCGGTCCTTCCGGAAAGATCCGGAGCTCAGGACCTGCTGCAGCACGATGGGAGCAGCTCCAGGGAGCGGGGGGGCAGAGGTGCCACTGCTGCAGGGCAAGTCCCATCCTCACCTCGCTCAGAAGCCAGGGGTGGTCCTGGGTGAGCCGGGCCCAGTCCGTGGCTGGGGTGACCCGGGCATACTTGAAGCGGTTCTGGATGGCAGAGGACGTGCAGATGTACTTGTACAGGAACTCCTTCCCCGTCTGCTCAGAGATGGCTTTGGCCGACATGGCTGCCTAGTCTGAACTGGGGGAATAAACCAGCAATCAGGAGCAGAGCCCGTGGAGAACTCCCTATCACGCAGCTCAATGCAAAACCAAAGTAAATACAAAGCTGGGTGTCTGCCCACCATAAACGAGGCTGTAAAACTCACCTGCTAAGAGCTTTTCCTGTTGCTTACAACTTCCACCCCATCCCACTGCTCTGAGCACTGGTGTGGTCCAGCCTTGCCCAGCTCTGAGCATCCCGAGTATGAACTAACTCATCTCAACCCACAGAGCACGTGGGGTTGCTGCCATGGGATGCAGGTAACACACCTACAGCATCTAGATCAGCACCAGGGAGTGACATGGCAGCAGGAGAGGAAAACCTTCCCCCTCCCACTTGTTTTCCTATGGCATGCCACATTTCCAGTCTGAGCTTGGCTGCAGGCAACCCAGCAACCCCCCAGGTCTTCTTCTACAGGGAAAAGAAACCAGGGCCAGTATTAGCAAAACCAGAGCACTGGTTTGTCCATCACTCTTTTGTTTCAGAATCCACTTTTCCTGGAAGCAGGCTCACCCCCTGCAGAGCAAGATGCTCAAGACCCTTTTTCCTCTCTCAAGACTTTTCTGCACTGACATCAGCGAGTTCTGACCTCAAGGCTGTAACTTTCCGATGGGCAGCAAGTCACAGGGGCCCAAGATGCATTTATATTTAGGAGCAGCAACCATTTATGTAAAGGAACCCTTCATCCCAATGAACCTGTCTGCATGTGTCAAGCATCAGAACTGCGTCAGCCAGCGGTCAACAGGCAGTCTGGGTTGGTGTGAGGGCTCAGGCTGCTGACAGAGGAGCTCGAGCAGTGCTCGTGCTGCATTCTGAGTGCCTGGAGGTCGAGTCACTGCTCCCGAGCCCAGCACGGACAGCAAACACACTTGGGGATGGTTTCTGCAGGCACCAACACGACAAAGAGCAGCTCTGTTTGCACCTGAAGATGTGAAGTCTCTGAACGGCTCAGTAACACTGACTGTAACTGCCCATTCCAGCACGAAACGCATCCCAGATTGATACCCATAGAGGGGAAACGGCTCAAAAACCCCTCAGGTATTTCTCGTGCTACCTTCTGGGTAATAAGCATTAAGCAATCAACTGGGTTATTCATCCTATAAGGAAGCAGGGAACACGCCAGGCAATAACCAGCTACCTTTACAAAAAGACCTTTTATGCCCCTTAAAGGAAGGGGTTTGGTTGGTCCCAGTCCCACCCCAGAGACACACAACAGTTACTGAGCAGAAAGGAGCAGGAGGAGGCTGGCTGCTTTCTCTGGGTACCTCTAGAATGGCAGAGGTTGGGTTAAGCAAGTGCTGCTATTGACACCTGTTCATTAGGCTTAGGAACCAGCAGTCAGATTTGGGGCTAACAACTTCCCCAAAGCAATTCCAATGGGAAAACGGAAAAGGAGAAGCCACAGACAGGGTAAAAGGTGTTCAACCCCAGTGTTCCTGCTTCCAGGAAAGCGTTGTTAGGCGAAACTCCAACACGATTGCGGCGCAGCTTCCAATTGAACCCGTTTCAAAACAACATCAGGCACCCCATCTTTCGTCACAGCATCAAACCCCATCCCTGTCACCATAAGCACTTGCACCTAATACTTAGTTTGCTAAACATAACCTCACTTTGTTTTCATCACCTTGGTGCCCAAGCCCCATAGGCTAAGGATAGGGCTACGACAACCTAAAGGAGACCAAGCACGTGTTGAGTGTCTGGCCCTGCAAAGCCAGCCTGGTTTGTGTTAGAAGGGACCCTAAAGCTCATCCAGCTCCAACCCCTGCCACGGGCAGGGACCCCTTCCACTGGAGCAGCTTGCTCCAAGCCCCTGTGTCCAACCTGGCCTTGAGCACTGCCAGGGATGGGGCAGCCACAGCTTCTCTGGGCACCCTCACAGGGAACAGTTTCTTCCGGGCACCCTCACAGGGAACAGTTTCTTCCTGCCTCTCCTCCCTTCTCCCTTTTACCCCCTTTACCACCGTGGTGCTGTGTTAGCTCCACTGGCTCTCCAAGAGGCATTCCTAAAGATACGCATCCAGAGATGCTGTGGGAATGGAGCTGTCTCAGAAAACCACTGAGTTATGGCAAGTCCCGAGGCTACGAGCAGCAGTAACTCCAGCAGCAATCCAGAGCTGCCACTGCAAGCTCCTCATTGCAAAAGACGGAGACTAAAACAAAGATTTAACTCACTGGAAGGATTTATACAGAGCTATGGGAGATCTACAGTCAGGGAAGGGGAAACACTGGGTACCAGTGGATTAACCTTCAACGTTCAGGAGCTGGGAGGTTGATGCTGCAGCCCCTGAGGGAGGCTGCAGTTCTGGCTGCGAGCTAAGCACAGACATCAGTGCTGGAGAAACACCGATCTCTTCTTGGTGTTAAACCACCACAGCTCCCAAAGACAGGAGGAGGTGCCCCAGGCTCAAGGGGAAGCCACCCACAGCAGGTAAGCGGTGGTGACAGAGACACTGGTGTCGCACAGGTGGCAGGCACGGCACAGCTTCCTGTGCTTATGGAGCAACTGGGCACTTGCTCCATAAAGCCCTGCTGACAGCTGCAGTTCTCTGCCCATCTTTGCCCTGTGAAGGCCATGAAATTGGATGAGCACCAGTTGTGTTGTAATCTGGATTAAACCCCAAAGATCAGCAGAGTTGCTTTGGCTCCTGCACCTTTATTGGCAGGGAAGCTGCAGGTTTACTGCTAGAAACCAGCTTGAGTTTGCTGCATCAGGCTAAGAAGCATCTCAAGTGGGTTTGCAGAACTGGTTTGCATCAATCCTCTCCTAATTGTGGATCAGCTTCAGGGCACCATTCCAAAACAGCTTTTTCCTTAATTATCAGGCACTGTCTGTACATGAGATAACCTTGTTGACAAGGTTGATACCAGGCTCTGACCAAAGCCTACTGCTTTATTCAATGGTCAGTCAGGCACGGAAGACTTCCCAAAGCTGCACAAGTGCCTGGATGCTGGGCAGAGCTGTAAGAAAGCAAACACAGAACAGAAAACCGAACCAGCCCTACCTGCAGGCATGCACAGGCACATCCCCTGCCCACAGACACCGCTGCTGCCTTGCCTCCACAGCTGGGCACACACATCCCACAGTAAATCACCTGTACTGTAGTGCTGAACACTTTCCATCCCGATTTCTGCTTTCAAGCAGTGCTACTTCCGAGAGCAAATCCTGCTCCAGGTTACCTGCAGCTATTTATGTTGCCTGCCAGGAAGCTGGAATACCCTTGGCTTTCAAAGCCCTTCAAATCCATCAGCTGCCTGATCTACAACAGGCTAAAGGCCAGTCCCAGAGGAAACAGTGTCACATTTCACTGCAGCAGAATCAGATGGAGAAAGGGGAGCGGCAAAGCTATTCCTTAACCTGACAAAGAGCCCGGCTGAGCAGTTTTCATCCCTCCAGGGTGACACAGCCCCTGCACAACGCTGCAGCTCTTCGGTCCACCCTCAGATTGAAACAACGGAGCTGATGCTGTGCCAATGCCCAAGCTGGAATTGGCTGCAACTGCAGGGAGCCGGACCCAGGACATGGCTCGGGTCTTACTAAAACCGGCCCTGCAAAATGAAGACATCAGTGGGAACAGGAGTGACGTACGTGGGATTGCTCAAAGCCGAGGGACACGGCGGCGCTCCCCACGGCACCACTGCCAAGCTGCTGCTCACAGGAGCTTTGCTGGCCTTGGCCACCACCTTCTCTGCTCCCCTCGTTGCTGGCCCGGTTTCACCACCTCCTTTGTTGCAATAGCACTACTGGGGTAAAGAGAGAAAACCCAGAGGATGATTACACGAAATAACACGATCCTTGTGTCGGCAACAGCAGCAGGAGCGAGGCTCTTCCACCCGTGTCTGCCCGTGGTGCACCAGAACGGCTCCTGAGCATTAGGGAGTCATTAATCAGCCCCCTTGCTCAGTTTTTCCACTGCTCCAACCCTGCTTTTCCCAGGCCATAAACAGCACAAAACAATTGCTTGGGTCTGCTGAGCTGCGGAGCTAAAAGATCAGCAGGAAAACATAAAACCCCATCTGGCATCAGCAATCCCCAGCTATGTGCTGGTGCAGGTCCCTCATCAGCCAGGGAGACAGGAGCAGAGCAGCTCCATCACCTCCTGCAGGCTCCGGGAAGCAGCATCTCTGCAGCTTCCCAGGGATGAGGATGCTCATGTGTCCTGGGTAATCCGATGTTCAGTCATGCCCAGCACCTGCAATGCCAACCAACACTGCTGGGAGCAACGGATGCACCTCTGAAGGAGAACAGAGGAGATGCAGAGGAAAACCAAGCTCCTTTCTCTGTACCAAAGACGAGCTCCAGGGTAATGTTCTCTTCTACTGCTGCTCTCCAGCCTTTAAAGCATTTCCCACAGTCTGTGCCATGAAGTTGTCAGTTAAAATGCAACTCTTGAGCAGAGGGAAACGTGCTTCAGGCACAAGAAGTGAAGGAGAAGAGCAGGCTAAGAGCTCTCCTGAACAGGTGCCATGCACCCGGCGTCAGTTTAAGGAGTGATCACTGACCTCCATGAATGATTTGTGCTCATTTACTGAGGCTCTAAACCAAACAGCTTCCCTGTAACACATCAGAGATCATCATCCATACCCATGGATTCAAAAAGCATTTCAGCCTTCACTAACCAGTCCAGAGCACGAGAACTGGATCGGATCACATCTCTGGGGGCTCAGAATCCCTGTCAAACATGTGCAAAACTAAAACTGCGCTTGGGGAAAGCATCTCGAGTGTGTTGGCAAACAAAAGACAGCTCAATGGTGGCAAGCTAGACAAGGATTAAAGAGCTGGCTGCTGTGCTGGCTGTGACACAACTGATACACGTGCCTCAAGACTCTAGCGATGAGCTGAAGGGAAAACCCAGAGGCAGCATCCCTGACACCAGAACCAGGTAAAGCCTCCTCGGCTCCCAGAACTCAGGCGATGCGGCACCACTTAGCACAGCTAGCCTGCCCTGCAAGGGGGCACAAGACAGACATTGCTTTGGTTTATGCTTCTTTAAACCCTTTTAGGACTCAGAGGTAGGCTGAGCATCGCCGGGTTGTGCTCACACTTAGATCCAGCTCAGTACCAGCCCCAGCCACGCACAAGTGATGCTTTTGTTGGGAGAAAAGGACTCCCTCTCCAGTAAAGGTTTATGCCCTCTTTCCTAAGAGCTCTGTCAACAACCCCACACTGCACAGCAACCGCCCCTCGCATCCCAGGTCATTTATTAACACAGTTCCAGATGAGCCAGTACAGTCAGCCCACAGCAGCGTGAAAGTTACGTCAGCTCCCACCTGGCAAACACACACAGGTTTGTCAGAGGGCTCTGCAGAAGAGGCCCAGCAAACACCACGGGTCAAGATACCTGGGTGCTGGGTGTTAGGAAACGCCTGGCACCGCTGCAGAGTGATGCAAGCGGGTGAGCTGAGGCAGCGGGTGCTGAGCACCTGGTGCTGGAAGAGGCTCCCTGCAGACACGGGACCTCCGAGAGCAGAACAGCAGCCGTGGAAGGAGCACACTATGAGCAGGGGCAAGCCGGGCTAAAAGACAGCAGCCAATGGGTGCCAAACACCCGCATAAGCACCCAGTGCCAGGCACAGGGAATCCTGCCTTTGGAGCCCACCTTGTTCTGCAGCTTTAGGGAAGGGCCTCGATGAGTTTATTCCTTAAATCCCTGCTCTGCGCTGTGTGGCTGGGCAGGATTCCCAGCCAGGCTCCCCTTGGCATCAGGTCCCAGCTCAGGCAGAGCAGCGGTGCTGCCGGAGCACGGCAAGCACAGCTCCATGCGTGCAAACGAAGCCTGGAATGTGGAAAACTCCACAGGGCTGGAATAACAGCATCGGGCAGCAGAACTGATAACACTGAGCTCCAAACGCAGCAGAACTGATAGCACTGAGCTCCAAACGCAGGTCGGGAAACGAATCAAACAGAGATATCTACACAACATAGTGAGGATGCACTTAAGCTTCCAGCCTGCAGGCAAGAAACAGAGAGAGGAGCAGCCTGTAGGAAAGGAAGGGGACTCCAAAGCACCGGGAGACAGCAGGCAGCGAACAAGGGAATGGGGAAGCACCATGGAGCAGCTCCGGGGAACCAGAAGGGCACGGGCTCACCCCCGCCGGTGCGGACCAAGCACCGGGGCTACCGCCGAGGGAAGAGCACTGGGGAAGAGGCCCCGCTGGGCGAACGGAACCGAGGCGCAGAGCACAGGGCCCCCGTAAGTACCCAAAGGGACCGGGACCTCACCGGGGGCCGCCGCCTCCCCTCCCGCTGATGAGGAAATCGCGGCCGGAGGCCCGCGGACTCGCACCGGGGCGCTCCGCTCCGTTCCGCCCCGCAAACCCTCCCCTCGAGCCGCACCGCGGCCCTGCGCGTCCCGCAGGCTGCGGCCCAGCCCCCGGTGGGTGCGACCGGCGCCGCTGCCCCGGGGGCCCCGCCGGCACTCACCGGACCCCGCTCCTCCGCGCTGGCCCCGCGCCGCTGCCGCCGCCTTTTGTTCGCTGCGGCGCGGCGGAGCCTCCCCGGCCCATCGGCCTACGGGCGCCGCCACCTCCCATTGGCTGCCGCCGCCGTCACATGTGCCTTGCCTGAGCGGCTGCCCCGCGCCCATTGGCTGCCGAGGGTGGGGCGCGGCCGCGCGGCCTTGTGGGAGTCGTAGTTCCGCCCCTCCTTCGCCACGCCCCTCGTGCAGTGAACGGGGGGGGGCAGCGGGACACGGCCGATGACGTCACGCGGGAGCACGGGGGCGCGTGCCCGCTTCTGCCTCCCCCCCCCCCCCCGGGATCGGGGCCGCGCCCGGTGCTCCCGCTCCCGCCCGGCCCCGGCGGAGCAGCCTCCCACGGGTGTGTTGTAACCGCGGGGGCAGGCGCAGCCCGGGGGGTGCCCGCGGTCCCGGCTGAGCCGCAGCGGTGACCGCCCCAGCGCGGAGTGCGACCAGCGACCAGGGCAGCGCAGGCGGGGAATGGGGCCGGGGCCGGGTCAGGGACGCTGCGGAGGGGAACAGGGACGTGGCCATCCTGGCTCCGGGCTCCCGCCTGCCCCGTTCTCCACCGCGCCTCTACCAGCAGACATCAGACCTCTGCCAGCCAGAACCGCTCGTCCCGTGTTCATCGCCACTGTCACAACCTCTGGTGTGACAGCAGCAGCAGCAGCGCCAAGGGGAGGCACCGGGGCGGCCTCTGACGAGAGCCGGTGGCCTTGCTCCAGGGGACAGGTCAGTGGTGATGTTGTCACCAGGCTGACCACGGGCCTGGGGCAGCCACCACGCAGGACACAGACAAGGATGCTCCTGCCCATCTCAGGGAGAGCGGCTCACCCTTGGCGGCACCGCTGGGGAAAGACTCCATGGAAAACAATTACTGAAGCTTAAACTCTGCCCGGCTCCCTGGTGACGGGGGGCATCACGCTGGCCTCTCACCCCTGGGCTCCCTCCCCTCCAGCCACTCCAGCCCCATTCCCGCAGCCACGGAGTGAGGATGGGCTGTGTCATTCCCGAG
This sequence comes from Pezoporus occidentalis, assembly GCF_034315485.1. Taxonomy (NCBI): domain Eukaryota; kingdom Metazoa; phylum Chordata; class Aves; order Psittaciformes; family Psittacidae; genus Pezoporus; species Pezoporus occidentalis. The sequence goes on from NW_026914986.1 coordinate 95,259, forward strand.
CTGTGTCCAAACCCAACATCGGCGCTGATTTTCCCTGCGGTGACGTTAAATCTGACAGGTTTGGAGCAGGACGGACACGCCACGCCACACTGAGTCACTTGGCAGGGACAAACTGCTTCAATCATTCATCTTGGCAGTGTCTTAGCCAAGGCCAGAATGAAGTCACTGAGAGGAGAGAACCATCGGCATCTCCCATTCATCCCTCCCGCCTGTCTCGGATGGGATGCTGCCGGGATGAGGCAGTACCAGCGCATCCCCAAACGCACCCAATTTCCCTATGGGAAACCGGTTTTACCGAGGGTCCGTGCTCGGTAAAACCTTTGGAACCCCGGGTGCAGGGACCAGCCCCCATCGGACACCGGCTCCTCCTCCGCACCCAGGCGGGCTGGGCCAGGAGCCACGGTGAGGACCGACCGGGACCGGCGGCTCCACGCGGGAACTGCTGCCGGGGCGCGGGAAAGCTCCCGGGGCGCGCCACGTCGACGTCACTGCCTGGGCGGGGCTTAGCGCCGTGCCGGAAGTCGGGCGGTTGCCAAGCGACGGCGGCGGCAGCGGCCTGGCCATGGAGGCGGAGGCGGCGCCGGTCGGGACCTTCCCCAGCTTCATGACCGAGGGCTCCGTGCTGCTGCGGCGTGGGGAGCACGGCAAGGCCCTGGTCTGCTTCAACAACGTGAGCGCAGCGGGAGGCCGGGGGGCGGCTGTGCCCTGTGGGGGTGCCCAGAGGAGCTGTGGCTGCCCCATCCCCGGCAGTGTTCAAGGCCGCAGGGGCTTGGAGCACCCTGCTCCAGTGGAAGGGGTCCCTGCCCGTGGTAAGGGATTGGGACTGGGTGAGCTTTGAGGTCCCTTCAACCCAAACCAGGCTGGGGTTCCATGAAGGGAAGCGTCCTCAAGAGCACCTGGAGGTGAGGGCATGAAGGGAGGTGGCAGACGGGCAGCAGTGGGGCCGCAGCACCCATGGGCGGCTGCAGCAGCAGCAGCAGAGGGGGTTTTGAGCATCAAGGGAATCCGTGGGTTCATCCCCATCCATCACCAAGGCCCGTGCCGGGATGGAGCAGGCTCCTCCGTTGATGCTGGATGCTGGATCCCTGCTGTGTTGCAGGCGCTGAAGCTGCGAGGCGGTGACAGGGAGTGCCTGGCTGCGCGCTCCAAGTGCTTCCTGCGCCTGGGGGACACGGACAATGCCCTGAAAGACGCTGAAGCCTCTCTCCGCAATGACCAAACCTTCTCCAAGGTAAAGAGCAGGAAGGGGGAAGAGCCAGGGATCCGGTCACTAACACGGCCCTGCCGGGGTTACTGCTTCCAGAGAAGTGGAGGTGCTGGGAGACAACTGAATTCCAGGGCTGGATTTGAGCGGAGGCCGGTTGGGACAGTGCAGGGCAGTCAATGGGGAGGGAACCGCGATCTCCAAAGCTCTCCCCATCCCCTGATTTTCACTTGTTTCTTGTTTCCCAATGGCGCTTTAGGGACTGTACCAAAAAGCAGAGGCGCTGTACACCATGGGCGACTTCGAGTTCGCGTTGGTGTTCTACCACCGTGGCTACCGGCTGCGGCCGGAGCTGCACGAGTTCAAGGTGGGGATCGAGAAATCCCAGGAAGCCATCATCAACTGCATCGGAGGTGAGGGCTCCAGCCAGGCTGGCGGGGGGCAGTGGGGCCGCGCCAGCTCTGCAAGGCACCCGTGGACCCTGCAACTGGAACCTCTTTGCCTGCGTGTGCCCAGTGGTCACCGAGATGAAACCAGGAAGCACCAAGAAGTGCACAGCTCGGCTCCTGTTTAATTCTAATTCTATGCCTGTTCCTATGTAGTAGATATAATATATATTTTATATATGAATTATATTAAATATTTTATATATTATATGTATGAATATATGTGAATATAATTAATATATATTTATTTATATTAAATATATTTAATATAATCATATGAACAGGCACAGAATTAGAATATTATATATATTTATACATCAATATATATATTATACACATATATGAATATATGTGAATATAATTAATATATTTTTATATTAAATATATTTTAAATAATATACTTATTATAATTTCATAATATGCTTTAATATAATTTTAACATAATATTGATTAAATGTATTAAATATATATTAAATATATTAATATAAATATATTAATTATATTCACATATATTCAAACATATAATCTATATTTAATATAACTCATATATAATATATATAAATATAGATATGATGTGTATTATATACCTGTTCTAATAACTCCAGTTATGGAAGTAAACGATGACACTGATTTAATTGTCCAAAGTCACCATCAAACCCCAGGTAACAAAGTAACAAACGGAACAAAGCAGCTCCTCTACTTGCAGATCCCACTGGGAGATCTTTATCCCGACATTCCAAGTTTGTAATGGAATTTGCCGTGCTACCTGAGACTGCCCCTGCCGTGATCCTGACTTCCCTCCAGCTCCCATTGCATAAGTCCAGTGAAACTGTTGACTCTTGCAATGCAGCAACTGCTTTCCTAACTCCTGGCTTGGATCCTAGACTGGAGTCCTGCAGGAAAGGCCAAGGACCAGGGGATGTTCAAAGCAAACCTGTCCCTTTTCCCTTAGTTTTCCTTCCTCTTATGCAGCGATGAGCATGGGCAGAGCGTGCTCCGGCTCTCAGGCACGCAGCCACCCTGCAGGGAGATGAATGGATTAGAGCCCAAGAGGAGATAGCCCTTGATGCAGGGGGAAAGGAAACGCTGCCATCTGATCCGGCTGTTTAAACAGTTGGGAAATGTGCATACATGAACAGGGCACATCCCAGAACCGCTTTGCTGGCGGCATTCAGAACCTCCAGCCTTCCGTGACACACGTGGACACACGCTGCTCCCTCCGGCCCCATTGCCCTGCTGCAGGTCAGGCTCTTCCCTTCCTTCCAACCAGCCCAAGCCAGAGCTGCTTTCACTCTTACCTCCAGTGCCAGAGTGCTGCCTGAGCAGCAGCGTGGGAGTCACAGTGAAAATGGGAGTTAGTTGCTCTGGAACATCCCTGTACTTAGAGCTTTAACTCCAGTTTAAGCATCAGCTGTAAGCCCTCAGAAGAACCTGCCATCCTTTGCCTTCCTCTGTTTCCACGCAGTAGGAAAAGCCCCCTGGTGCCATGGGAAAGCAGTGATTAAAACCCCAAGAGGAGCTGCACCTCTGAGCTGTATTCCCTGCCTGCAGACCACAGATTTCACATGGAAGAATTAGCAGAAGGCTTTATTTCAAACAGGACATGATAGGCTCGGCACATTTATGGTCATTTTGATTCCTAAAGCCTCTGCACTGCTGTTCTTGAGCACTAACCAGTGTTTTCTCTGTATTTGCAGCTCCATCCTCAGTTAAACTGAAGAACAAAGGGAATCTGTGCTTCATAAGCAAGCAGGCAGAGGTACGGTCTGAAGAGCTCTTGCTTTAGGGGCCAACTGGAGCTGTTGTATCACCGGTGCTTTCTGAAATAGCTGTTAGAGGGTTAATAGTTTCTGCAGCAAGGTGGACTAGGCTGGTCTCTGAGCACTGGAAGCGCAGTGAGCCCTCACGAGAGCATTTATGCACCCGGTTTTAATGTAGCTCTTGCTCAAGCTACACAGAATGTGAAGGAGGAGGCAGAAGGGCAGGAAAGAGCAGCCACGGAGGAGCAGAGCATCCTCTGCCAGCCCCAGTTTGGCTGCCGGGTGTTGCTGCTCACCCATCACAGGCTAATGAGTAACAGCAGCGAGGTCGGAGCCAGGGTACCTTTGCCTCCAGTGTTTGCTTTGGGTTTCCTGATGTTTAAGGTTTGATAATGGGCACTTTCTCCATTGCTTCACCCTGGGGGGATGCATGGAGGCAGTGCCCTGCTCCTGCAGGATGCCACGTTTCCCTTTGAAGGCAGTGCAGGGGATGCTCACTGCCTCCTCCAGCGGGAATCACGGGTCCTCAGTGCTTAAAAGAACTACAAAGGGGCCTAAGGAATAGCCCTGCAATTCCTGGGATTCGGAATGTGAAACTTTAAAAGCCCTGGCTCTTACAGCCTCTGTTTCTTTGTGGATAACTGGACCTGCCTTGCCCACCACCTTCATAGAACCCATGAATCCCAGGAGGGATGGGACCTCAAGGATCACCTGGTCCAGCCATTCTAGGCCCTAGGTGAGGTGTCCCAGCTCCCTGTCCTCCCACAGCAGTGATCAGGAGCAGAACTAATTCTTGCTCTTATGATGCTCAACATCATACAGAGGGCAAAACTGCAGCTGCTCAGCACCAGAGCAATCGGTGACACTGATTGTTGCTTTTAGTTAAAGACTAAGCTGGTTTATGTGGAGTGTAATGAGAATCCTGCTAAGCCCAGTGCTCCCCACTCACCTCTCCCAACTGCCTTTGTTGTTCCTTGCTGTAGTGCAAACAGAAAGTCCCAATCAAAGTGGCAAAGAATCCAAAGTGGACAAAGAACCAGAAGCCTGTGAGGAACCCAAAGACGGAGCGAGAGCTGCTTGGAGAGCTCTATGCTGACAAGGCCTACCTGGAAAAGCTGCTCAATGACAAAGGTCTTTCTCCACTGCAGTTAACTAAATGCTCCTTCTAAGCAGGTTCTTTCTCCTCTTCTTTTATATCCCTGTGGCTACTCTTCCTTGTTTGTATCAGAGCTCACATAGAGCTTGTGGGGGTCGTGAGAGAGGCAGGTATCTTTGGAGCCAGATCCCATCTCTGAGCACATTTCCTTCCCTGTTAAATGGGAGGCTTTTATAACCAAGCGTAAATCAAGCCCAAGCAATCTGTGCTGACGAAATCCAAAGCAGAAACAGCAGCGTTACAAATAACTCCTGTCATCATGATTCATGATGAATTCCACCACAGGGGTTGGGAACACCAGCACTAGCTCACTGAAGCACATGGAATGGGAATGACGAGGCAGCTTTCCCTCCTAAGCACACCAGTTCTGAGGAGCACCAAGGCTTTGGTTTCTAGGAGCCTCTGTCAGAGCAGGAAAACTGCAGCCTCCTCCATCCCTCTCATTAACGCTCCCCTGGGTTCCTGTCTCCTTTCAGAGCTGATGGAGAGCAGCACACAGCAGGGGATCAAGGTAAAGGACCTGGTTTTGGGGGGCATTTCCTACCTGGAGACCCGCAGCGAGTTCTGGCAGCAGCAGAAGCCCATTTATGCCCGGGTGAGGGAGCGCAAGCTCCGGCAGCAAAGGTGGAGCCGGGACAAGAAGCAGAAACCCCTGGAGGTTGGCAGATACATTGAGAAGGCCATGGAGGACATTGACATGTGTGGGTATCCTGGCTGGAAGCAGTAAGGAAATGATGGCGGGCACATGGGGTTATCTGCTGTAGTAATTACAGTAGATGCAGACCAACAGAAGCAGTGCAAACACGAGCAGGCTGTTTGGGGCAGGATTTGCTGTTGCAGTCTTCACCTTTCCAACACTTTCTTCACAATCCTGGGTTAGTTTTCCCATACTTCCTGCTCTGAAGGAAGGAGAATTCAGCTCCCCCTGGGCTCTTTCTTTGGCCCTCTGCTACTTGTTTAGAACCCAGAGAGAATCATTTACTTGTTTCCTTCTTTTAAGCTGTAACAGTGAGGAGGGTGGCAAAACCCCTGCAGCCTCATTCCCACAGCACTGCAGCCCAGCTGGGTACAGGGAGCAGAGCTCAGCAGGGATGTGCAAGGGGCTAATGTGGGGGATAAACCCCACAGTGTTGTAGCTAGAACTTCATCCAAGAGCAGGCTGCTCTGCTACAACCGTGAGCTCTCGAACCTTCAGACAAGCAGCTTTACTTCAGCATGGGATGTTAGCAGTAATTCCCCATCCCTGGCAGTGCTCAAAGCCATGCTGGATGGGGCTTGGAGCAAGCTGCTCTAGTGGAAGGAGCTGCGTGAGCTTTGGTCCCTTCCAACCCATAGCCTGGGATTCTGTGTTTTCCCTTTACTTGCTGTGATCCCCAGTAGTGCAGTTTCCCAGGGGAATAGTGCCTGACCAGTGAGGAGCTCTAACCCATCCCAAGGTTTGCCTGGGGCTAATCCAGCTGCACTCAGCCTCACCCGCCCAGCACCGCCACGTCCACCCAGCAGCATTAAACCTCCCTCTTTCCCTCCAGTGCTGAGCGGTGACTCCCCTGAAGACAGCTGCAAGAAAGCCAAGCGTGTGCTAAGAAAGGTACAAGGGTGGTCAGAGGAGGAACTTCCCAACAGGAAGGAGCTGATCGCAGACCTCTACAGCCGCATTGGGAAAGCTCAGCTAGAGATGGGCCAGACGGAGGCAGCCCTGCAGAGCCACAGAATGGATTTGGAGCTGGCCAGGCAGCAGTAAGTGCTGGGTTCAGGTGGATGGGCAAAGAGGGAAGTAGCTCTATTAAGATGTTACAGCATCAGGTCATGGAATTCTCACCTGGAGCTTTAACAGGACAATGTGCTCAGCCCGTGCCCAGGTATCACACTGATTTCTTATCGTCCCTGTTTCAAACAGAAGGAGCCTGAAGCAGGTCTTTAAAGGGCCTGGAGCACGTGGCACATCTCAGCCCCTGCTGAAGCAAAGCAAGAGGGAGCACAAGCCCCACTGTGAGCTCTGGAGGATGCGTTTCCTTCCCAGGCTCTGACCTCAAGTCTTCCGCTGCGTTTGCTCTTAGAACCATTTGCATTCAAACCTGGATGTATTTATCCTGGAGGAGCAGTCACCTGCCCACACACAGCAATTCCAGCTAAAACAGAATGGAGCAAGGCATAGCCTGAAGCCTTCCTCAGAGCCTTGCCTGCTGTGAACTGGGGGTTCCTTCTGCCAAGCCTGCGAAGGGCTTGCAGCAGCCTCGGAGCATTTTCACGTGGTTTGTGAACCTTCTGCCTGTCTCCTTGTGCCCTCCACTCGCACAAACCAAGTCCAGCATCAGCAGGAGGGAGGCAGCAGCCGGGGTTCAGTTGCTTTTAGAGCCGTGGGAAGCGATGGTGAAGGAGAACCCGCAGCGGGGGGGGCGGCTCGCCCTCTGGTGGCTGCCGCCCGCAGTGGGCACAGAGAAGATGTCCCCAACGGGGCGCATCCCTCCTCTCCATCAGCTTTTCCCTGTTAGGTGAGGGCAGGCGGCTCAGGCCACTCTGGAGATGGGGACAGGGACTGCTTGAGGTCCTCAGGCTACATCCTTACAGAAGGAGCTGCCTCCAGCGTGGGGCAAAGGCTCATTGCGAGCACAGCAAGTCTGGAGCCCCATTGCTGACACACGTCTGGGGTCTTCCCTTTCCTCCCGGCCAGAACTAACCTGTCAGCGTTAAGGACCCAGGAGCTCTGTGGGGCCCACAAGGCAACAAAGAGCGAGACTTTGACAAGGACGGCCAGATCCACAGCAGCAAATCCCCACAGAACCTGAGGACAAACCTAAACCCTTTCTCCCTGCGTGTTATGGGCTGCCAGGAGAGAAAATCAGAACTCAGCCTTCAGTTCATGGCCTCGCTCCTTTGCTTCTCAACACGTAGCCTGAGGTGCTGTTGAGCCCCAAAGCGAGTGGGAAGCTGAGGGAAGCACGGACTGTAGCAGAAACAAGCCCCTGCCACAATGATTTCTTTCTCTTTCCAATGCAGTGATCTGCCAGATGCTGTATCCAGAGCCCTCGAGAACATCGGCAGGGTTTATGCCAGCACCAGGAGATTCCAGCCTGCTATCGACACGTACGTAACACCAGGGACAAGGGAAGGCACCAGCTTGTGGATATATTTCAGGTTATCTATCCCCGCTGCTCGAGGGGGAGCTGTGGGGTGTTTGTACCCACAGTACCTGGAAGCCTTCAGTTATAACAGCAGGGGTTGAACTAACCACACCTGGGGAGATGCACTCACCTCTGCCCTGCTTCCTCCCTGCTTGCAGATGGGAGAAGAAGATTCCAATGGTGAAATCCAACCTGGAGAAGGCCTGGCTATTCCATGAAATTGGCCGATGTTACCTCGAGCTGGATAATGCAAAAGCTGCCCAAAGTTACGGGCTGAAGTCCCTGCAGGCGGCAGGTGAAGAGGGAGATGCTGAGTGGCAGCTCCACGCTATGGTCCTCGTGGCACAAGCACAAGGTAGAGGCGTTAGTACCAATGGGAACTGTTCAGATCAAGGCATCTTGGAGACCTGCTCGATCCACCAGTGGTGTTCTCTTGGTCTGGGGTTAAAATAGATGTTTGCATTTGTCTGTTACAGTGAGGTTAAAGGATTACCGGCCTGCAATCCTGACCTTTGAGAAAGCACTCGACAAGGCAACACTTCTTCATGATGAAGCTGCTCAGGAGGCCATCGTCACTGTAAGTGGGTTCTTGCAAAGAGGACAGGAGCTTGGGGCAGCATCCGTCAGTTACCTCTAACTAACTAGTGTCTGGTGTGCTGTGAACTGAGGAAGTATCCCTGCACAGCCAGTGTGTGCAGAGGGAACATCCCTGCACAGCCAGTGTGTCCAGAGGGAACATCCCTGCACAGCCAGTGTGTGCAGAGGGAGCATCCCTGCACAGCCAGTGTGTCCAGAGGGAACATCCCTGCACAGCCAGTGTGTGCAGAGGGAACATCCCTGCACAGCCAGTGTGTGCAGAGGGAGCATCCCTGCACAGCCAGTGTGTCCAGAGGGAACATCCCTGCACAGCCAGTGTGTGCAGAGGGAACATCCCTGCACAGCCAGTGTGTGCAGAGGGAACATCCCTGCACAGCCAGTGTGTGCAGAGGGAACATCCCTGCACAGCCAGTGTGTGCAGAGGGAACATCCCTGCACAGCCAGTGTGTCCACAGGGAACATCCAAAATGTCCCAGAGAAACCCCTCTGCACCAAACCACAGCCCCAGCACAGCACTCACCTCCCCGGTGATCCCTCCTGGGTGCCTGGAGCTCGGGCAGAGCCAGGAGAAAAGCACTAGTGGAGAGAGATGGAACGGTCAGGGGAGGAGACCTTTGTGAAGGGACAGGAACAGGTAGTGACCACTGCAGGGAGCTCTGTGGTAGGAAAGGGCCGTGTGATGACAGCAGAGAGCAGGACACAGGAGGAGCGTGGCAGTGTGTAACTGCCTTTCTAGGGCCTTTCTTAACAACCTCCATCCCTTCCAGGCTTTGGATGAGGTGAGCAAAAGCTTCATGGAGCAGCTGAGCGACACAGAAGACCCAAGAGCTCCGAGCCTCAGAGGTACCTGCCCTTGACACCTCTGCGCCCCATAAGCACACACATTCTCCACCTCCCTTCCCCGAAGCACGGGAGCAAAGCTCCCCATTCCCAGGGAGCAGACACCCGCGCTCCTGGCACTATCGCATCCACTGCGCTAGCCCGGAGCAGCCGGAACACGCGGGTGGGTGCGGAGTTACCGCGGATAGGGGCGGAGTTACCGCGGAGGTACCGCGGGTGAGCGCGGAGTTACCGTGGCGTTACCGTGGAGGTACCGGGAGTGGGTGCGGAGGTACCGCGGAGTTACTGTGGAGGTACCGCGGGTGGGTGGGGAGTTAGTGCGGGTGGGTGCGGAGGTACCGCGGGTGCGGGCAGAGATACCGAGGAGTTACCGGGGAGTTACCGCGGAGGTACCGCAGGTGCGCGTGGAGTTACCACGGGTACGTGCGGAGGTACCGCGGGTTAGCGCAGAGGTACCGCGGGTGGGCGCGGAGTTACCGTGGGTGCCGGCGGAGTTACCGCGGGTGGGTGCGGAGTTACCGCGGGTGGGCGCGGAGTTACCGCGGGTGGGTGCGGAGTTACCGCGGGTGGGCGCGGAGTTACCGCGGGTGGGTGCGGAGTTACCGCGGGTGGGCGCGGAGTTACCGCGGGTGGGTGCGGAGTTACCGTGGGTGCCGGCGGAGTTACCGCGGGTGGGTGCGGAGTTACCGTGGGTGCGGGCGAAGTTAAGGCGGGTGGGTGCGGAGTTACCGCGGGTGGGCGCGGAGTTACCGCGGGTGGGCGCGGAGTTACCGCGGAGCTCCCGCGGCTCCGGTTCGCGGCTCAAAGCGGCGTTTTCCTCCGCAGAGGACCCCAGCAGCGAGAGCACCGAAGTCGACGGCTTCGAGAAGGACGCGGAGGGAGAGGCCGGGGCCGGAGCGCAGCGGGGGCACTGAGCGGGACGGGGGAGGAAGGGGCGACACGGGGACAATAAACAGCGGCCGGTGACGGTGTCGCGCTATCGCGATAGCGCTGCAAACAGAGGCCCCCTCGTGTCCGCTCCGTCCCTCCCCGCTCCCCCCCCGCGCATGCTCCGCCGCAGCGGGGCGGGGGGGGTCCCCCCGGTGCTATGAAAGGGGCTGCGGTGGGGGGGGCCGGTCCAGAGCCGCTGTCCCGCCGCGCCGCTCCGCACCGGCGGCCGCTGCCCTCACCATGGTAAGTGCGGGACCGGGGGTGCTGCGGGGCGCGTTCACCCGACGGGAGGCGGCGGCGGCGCGGACGCGAGGTCGATGGGAGCGGGGGGGTGCGGGAGGGGAGGGAGCGCAGCCGGACCCCGAGGCTCCATCGCGGTCTCCCCGAACCCCTCCGGCCGCCCGGAGCAGCCGAGCCTCGGCCCCGCGGGGGCTGAATGGGGGGGATTGTCCGGCTGCAGCCCGGCGCGGGGCTCTGTGGGGCCATTGTCCGCCCGCCCCGGCCGTGAAGGCTCCATTCTCCTCCGCGCTGGCCCCCGAACAATGGGGCCGGAGCGAGGTTTTCCATTATTGTTCCTTTGTTTGCGGCTCTGAAAAGCGGCCTCAGTCCTGCCCCGCCGGCAGCTGCGGGCGCAGGGGACACGCACCAGCTCCCGGAGCTGCCTCGACCGTTTGCTGCCTCCTGGAGCCCCCCAGTCCATAGGGAAGGGGCCAGGAGCGATGCTTGGGGCTCGCTCTCCTTGGAGACCCATTCATGGAACTCCTTGTGCAGGCACAGCTGCTCCCCTGCACCCGGGGCTCTCCGTCCTGGTCCCCATCCTCCGTGTTCTGCAATGGGAGATGGGGCAGGGAGCTGGAATAGCTGGGTTTTGGTAACAGCTTCCCTCTGCAAACGGGGGAGCAGGCAGAGCACAGAGGTTGGGGATAAACCCCTCAGTGTTTGCATCAAAGGCAAACCGGAATCCTTCAGCCCCTCTGCAGCTCGGGTCTGGTGGGGGAAAATGGAGAGGTCCCAGCGCCGCAAAAAGCAGCGGCTGCCCCATTGCTGCGAGTGCGCGGGCACGGCTGGAGAAGTCCCCGTCCCGCTTCCACCTTTTCCCAGACCCTGCTGGGAATTAAGCCCGGATTCCAGCTGGCGGCAGCGCTGCTCGCTCGCTCCAGGGGCTGGTTTCACTTTCGTGTTCCTCCCCGCGGCCGCTGAGCGCAGGTTTGCCTTTACCGGAAGCATTTTCAGCTGCTCCTCAGCACGAGAGGAGCCCAAATCCCCTCCTCGGAGGCAGCCGGGGGCTGCAGTGCAGAGAAAGGGGCAGCTCTTACAGTGCGAGAGCATCCTCAGCCTCAGGACCAGCTTTGCCTTCGGGTCGGCTGAAGGGCTGGGACGGCAGCAGCCGCCACAACGCGCTGGGACTTCAGGTTGCTGTTCTCAAGGCAAGTTCCCCTCCGCACGCCCAGGTTTAGGGGGCACAGAAGCGTTTTGGGCGCTCAGAGGGAGGCTTTGATGCTCACAGCTGCAGCTCTGCCACGGCAGGGGTGAAACCTCCCCTTCCCGAGGGTCCTGCTGCAAGGGGGGGAGTTAAGCCGCAGGGGTAACGCATCCCCATCGCACCGGGGTCGGTAACTGGCACCTCTCTCCTTGTCGCATTCCAGAACAGAGGCTTCTCCAAGAAGAGTCACCCATTCCTGCCCAAGCTGTTTAGGAAAATGTCCACTCAATCAGCCAAAGAAAGACCCGAAAGTTTGCACTTCCCCTTCCTGGACGATGAAGACACCATCGCCACGCTCAAAGAGTCCAAAACCTTCTTCATCCTCCGAGGCCTGCCCGGCAGCGGGAAGTCCACGCTGGCCCACGCTATCCAAGACCGGTATAAGGATGCCTGCAAGGTGATCTCTGTCGACAACTATAAAATCACTCCTTCCGTTCGAAGCGCCATTCCCGAAGAGTATTCCAAGGTGGATGAGGATCTAGTTGACTATTGCAAACGCGACATCAGCGTTATCGTTTTGGATGACACCCACCACGAGAGGGAACGACTGGACCAACTCTTTGATATTGCTGACAAATACCGGTACAAAGTCATCTTCGCCGAGCCCAAAACCCCGTGGCGACAGGATTGCTCGCAGCTGAAGGAGAAGAACCAATGGAAACTGTCAGCGGAAGAGCTGAAGAAGATGAAGCCCAGCCTGGAGAAGGAATTCCTGCCCATGTATTTTGGGTGGTTTCTGAGCAAAAGAAGCTCGGAGATCCTGCGCAAGGCTGGCCAGGCCTTCTTGGATGAGCTCGCAAGTCTCAAAGCCTTCAAAAAGGAGAGTAAATACTGTACGTATAGAAGCAGCGTACCCAGTTCTTCCTCTGGTGGCAGGATGTTAGCGCTTGGCAAGCGGAACGCATCCACTGGGCTTCCGAGGTGGATTCCTAGTTAGAGTAAGGCGCGAGGCCAGGCTACGAGATCCTAACCCCTAGTTCACAGAGGGCTTTTGTGAGCTCAAGGGAATGAAACCGCTCTCCCCAAGCAGCCCGTTCGGTCCAACCCTGCGGGAGCTGGGTCCAGCACCAGCATCGGGGGCCTGGGCATGGGCATGGCCCCAGCTCCGCAGCTGGGTGGGTGAGGGCAGAACCAACGTGGAGCCAGGGAGCGAAGGGAAGGACGGAGCCCGCTGTCCCCCGAGGGGGTCTGACATGGGCAGCGTTGGCCCAAGCCCTGTTTTGTGCAGAAGCCTCTGTTTTGGGGTCCCATGCAGCAGTGAGGTGGGAGGTGTGTGTGTGTGTGGGGAGTTCATTTCCCCACCTGCTCCTTCGCAGCGTTAAGCTAAAGCAGGAGGGGCTCTGCTGGGCTGGGCCCTGGGCTCCTGGTGGCACTGCTGGCGCTGGGGCTCTCGCAGTAACGTCGCTTCCCTCCGCCTGCAGTTGCTTCCGCTATCGAGGACCCCAAAATCAAAATCGCCCTCACCAGCTACTTCGTGAAGAGGCCGCCCGGGGTCCTGCACTGCACCACGAAGTACACCGAGTTCGGGAAGGCAGCCGGGGCCGAGGACTACGCGCAGCAAGAGGTGAGCAACCGGGGCCCTGGTGGCCCCAGGAGCCGCGGGGTGGGCTGGGGACACGGCCTGAGCTGAGGCCCAGCGACAGCGGGAACTGGAGGGTGTTAAGGTCCTTTCCAGCCCTATTCGATGGTTCTATGACATCCCTGTGCAATAGAGAAGCTGGAGGAGATGGGGGCTACTTCCCATGGCAGGGGGGTTGGAACTAGATCATCTTAAGGTCCTTTCCAACCCTAACTGTTCTATGATTTCCTGTATGTTTCCAGAGAGCCCATTCCTGCACCATCTCCAACAGCTTGCTTTGGGTGATGATGAACTGCTAGAGGATTTCAAACCCAATAAACCCAAGTTAAATAGTGGAATGTGGGAGGGAACAAGACGCAGGCAGCTCCAAATTCATGGAGCAGGGACTCGGGCCATGAGAACTTCGAGGTGCACATGGTATTTCCAATAGGTCCCTGTGATCAGCCAAGCCCCCGAGCAATAAACCCAAGCACAGGGCCGCAAACCCCTTGCCTGCAGGCAGCTCAAGCTGTGCTCTGCTTCCTTCCCTCTCCTCCCAGGCCGTGAAGGCTTCGTACGGCAAAGGCTTCACCTTGTCCATCTCGGCCCTGTTCCTCACGACAAAAACTGTGGGTGCTCGCGTGGAGCTGAGCGAGCAGCAGCTGCTGCTTTGGCCTGGGGATGCCGACAAGATCCTGCCCACCGACAGCCTCCCGAAGGGCAGCCGGGCCCACATCACCCTGGGCTGCGCCAACGGCGTCGAGGCCGTGCAGACCGGGCTGGATCTGCTGGAGTTCGTGAAGCTGGAAAAGGCAGGGAACAAAGGGGATGAAGTGGGGGAGATTGGAGGAGGGAAACTGCTGTATTTCGATAACGGGATGTGGATGCTCACCCTCTCGAAAAAGATCGATGTGAAGGCGATATTCTCGGGTTACTACGGAAAAGGGAAGCTCGTGCCAACGCAGAGCACCAACAAACGGGGCTCTGCTTTTAGCTCCTGCACCATCATCTAGGAGCGTGGGGAGGGCGCCACGTTTGCTTGGGTTTAAAAGGCAAGTAACTCCTGTAACCTTTAAACGTGGAAAGAGAAATAATGCTACCTTTACTAAAGCCCTTTCGCCAGCCCCTGGGTGAAGCCTCTCTGCAGAGAGGTCCCCGGCCTCAGAACGAGGATGAAAACAAGCACCAAAGCGAAGCTGCCCCATAACCCCTGCCAGCGGCTGAAGGGCTGCTCAGGGTATTTAACACGAGTGCGCTCTGCTTGTTTTCTTCCTCGGAGGAAGAGCCCCCGTGGTCTCTTGTAACTTCCCTATGAACCACAATCGTTTGATCCTTACCTGGCAGCACCCCAAAGCCTGCACAGATGGGGCTGATGCCAAGCGACGCAACCGCCCCATGGCTCCCCTTCACCCGCAGCCCAGGGCCCGACCCCGCTCACGCCGGTACCCGAGCTCCTGGGTACAACCCTGCAAGACCCTGGTGCGGGTCCCTTCTGTGTGGCAGTTACTGAGCCCAGCCTGCAGGAGGGGGCACATGGGGAGGCCACCAGCCATGCTCTGCCCAACTCCTGCCTGTGTCCGTGCCCCCTTCGCTGCAGGGGAGGGATGCGCTGGCGAGCGGACAAGGAAAGGACCTTGGTGTCAAAGGCCACTGCGATGGAGTGAAAGGGAAGCACCAGGAGAGGTGCTCAGATCCTGCAGCTTCCCTTCACCCATCGGAGCAGGCAGGAGCAAGCACCGTCCCTGTCCTTATCCTGTAGGGAACAATCCTGCCTTGGCAGGGAGCGGAAGAGACGAACTCGAGTCTTTTCCATCGTATCTGATAGCAACTAAAATCGTGCCTGAGGTACAGCAGAGTTCTTCAGGCAAGGTTTTCCTACTTTTCTCTAATGCACTTGAATGTTAAGAGGTAGGATGGCAGTAACATCGTAATCTAGGACGTAAGCGGAGGCACTGTAACTGCGTAACTCAAGGCTGCTCAAACCTAAACCGTTGGCTGGAAACACAGAAGTTAATGGTCAAGCACTCCTCTTCTTAAGCCTCTTTCAGGGGAGCTTCTGGATTTGCTCTTAGCCAGGCCCTTTGCCGGTGGCTACACGGTCACTAACACAGAGCTCGACTAACGCACGCGGGTCAGGCCACCGGTTTAAACTCACACTATGGCTCCGTGAAGTGGGTACTGGAATTAACCCTCTGTTAACACATGTAAATACTCACCGGGTTTGACAAGCGCGTGCTGGGCCGGGGAGGAGCCGGCGTGGGGCTGCAGCGTGGGGCTGCAGCGTGGGGCGCGCCGAGGCCGTTCCTTGGGAAGCAGGAGGGGTTTCTCCTCTGAAGGCTCAACACGGAGCAAGCAACGCTCGGCCGCTTGCCCAGGAAAGCCAACCCGTTCCTGCTGCTTCAAAAAGAGGGAGGAGGAGAAATTCCCATCGTCACAGAAACCGAGGGCACAGAAACACCCCCCAGCGCCCGCCCTCCTCCCCTGCCTTCAGCAGGGACACCCTGCCCTATGGCCAGCTTCGGGCCTTCCCACCGGGAATCCCCCGTGGGTCTGTTCCATCTCAACGTGATGAAGGCCTTTCCCAGCGCGGGGGGCACGCTGACCCCTCTCCTCCCCAGGGCCCAGCACCACTGTGCACAGCTGGGGCATCTCCTGTCTTTGCCTGTCCAAGAACAACAGCGCGCCCGTCGTCAGTTCAGGTTTTATTAGTTTGTACATCATATACAGTTTATAATAAAGTAAACCGATTGCATATGGTTCTGCTTCAGGCTGCGACATTCTTCATAGAAACACGTCATTATGAATTAGGCCTAATGAAGGAAACAACACACATTCACATTGGTTCACCATTCACATCCTAGAAAGGTGGGGGGCCGGAGGGACAGCGCCCGCCCCGCTGCGAAGCCCGGCTTGGAGAGGCCGATGCGGTTGGCAAAGCGATGGGGACAGCGGTTGCTCCATGCAATAATTCCCTTTCCTCCCGTGGGAAAGGTGAAGGTATTTACACTGAGGTAAACATTCAGGATTTGGGGTCAGATAAATACTGCAGCAGGGGCCAGCGTCCTCTCCAAGGCGGCTTCGCATCGGTGGCTGCTCCAAGTCCTGCCTGGTCCTTAAGCCGTTACAACAAAGCGGATCCGCATGCAGCGAGGTGCTCGGTCACTGGCTCGCGCTCCATCCCTCCAGCGGTGCTTCCCGTGATCCTCCTCTGGAGCCTTGGCTCGCACAGCTCAAAGGGGAAAGGATAATCCTGGCCCTGACCCGGCCACGAGGCCACGGCAGCCCCGCAGCATCTTCCCACACGGGGATGGCTCCAGCACGGGAGCAGCCTCCAGCCCAGGGGTCACAGAACGGCTGCAGCAGCCACACCGGACCCCAGCGCTGCTCCCAGAGCCCTGGGCAAGCGAGACACCGGAGGTGCCCGTGCCCTAGGGAAGGGGCAGGGAGGGTACAAGGCACAAATTGAACGGGGATGGAGACCATCCACTTGAAGGTAAGTGACCCTCTCACTGACAGAGAGAGGGATTTTGGAAGCAGAGCCAAGCACGGTGTGGTCCATGCTTTGGTCGCTCAGCTTGGGCAGTGCGCAGCCTGTTTCCATGTTGGAAACGAAACCAGAGCACAGCAGCTTCCCTCTGTATCCCTTCAGATACAGAAAGCCAAGGGACTCGCAGCATCCCATGGACAACACCGCTGTCGTCCCCAAACATTCCTTATCATCTCTTTTGCCTTTTAACTTGCATTTACAGAACAGTAGCACAGCTTTAGCACTGCGGATCCAGCTTTAGAGCAACACCTCAAAGCTCACAGACAACGCCACGGACCTTCCTATGTAGCCTAGTATGTGGTCGAAACCACAACGACCCTAACCCTGCTCAGGCAGGCAGCCAGAAGCATCTCAGCCGTTATAGCTGATTCAAGTCCAGGTTCAGAGTACCTGGCCAGGGCTCCCAGTACTCTGAGAGATGCTAAAACAGCACCGGGTTTGTAAAGCCACCCAAGGAAAACCACACCAGGCCTTGTGCTCTGGAGCCTGACCATCGCACGTGCAAGCACCTCCCACACGGACACTGCTGATGCACGTTTTTGTGTTTAAAGCAAGAAATCACTTCCACCTTTGACTGCATTTCACCCTTTGAAACCACCCCTACAGCAGCTCCGGCACCACGAGCAGGCGAAACACCACGGCAGGGAAAGCGCAAGGGCGCTGGTAAACGCTAGAGAGCCACAAGAACAGAGCCTCCTGCCTTCACGCCGGGGCTGCCAAGAGCCCTGCTGCTCACACACACGTTTCTCCTGCAGTTTACAACTGCTTGGGCTCTGGCACCGGCCAGGAGCTGGTGGCCAAAGGGCCAACACGGAGCTAAAGCCGCTTGGTGTCGGCGCTCCGGGCTGCTCGCCAGGGAACAGGCCCATTTGGGCTAACCATCGTTCAGGGCTAACCATCGTTCAGGGCTAACCATCGTTCAGGGCTAACCATCGTTCAGGGCTAACCATCGTTCAGGGCTAACCATTGAGGCTCTGCCATTGCACCAAGAAAGAAACCTTCCAGGAACTACAGGGAAACCCTTCCCACTGAAGGGCAGGGCTTTGCCATCGGTTTCTTCCCCTGGCTAAGCTCTCACCATCCCAAAAGGAGCAGTGCTTCTAAACGCATCCCGCTGCGCTTGTGCCTCAAGGGTACCACCTACAGCAACGCCTCCTACCCCTCTCATGAGCTCCTGATCGCTCTCGAAGCGGCAGGGGCCGAGCATCACTTGAGGATGATCCCTCTGTTCAGTGATCTCCGTGGCAGCTCCCATCGCGCCAAGCGAGGCCAGGCAGGTCTGCGAGCAGCTAAAACAACAGCACGAAGGCTCCCACAAAACACAACCCCTGAGGAACAGCACAGCTCCCAAGGGTGAAAGGCAACAGCTCCGGTGGCCCAGCCGGGCCCCAAAGCCACGGCACCGACCCCTCCAGGCCACCGTCCCGAGGCGAGAGGGGCAGCGACCACCCTCACTGTGACACATGTAGTGATGCTCCTTAGAAAAGTCTTGGCACTCACCATAGGGATATTTAATACATTAAATCATGCATTCCTGTACAGTGAGAAAGATCTGCTGTATACAGAGAACCCTTCCGCTCCGCTCCGCCAAGGAACGGCCTCGGTCAGCGTTTGGAGGGCAGGAGGAAGCCTGGCATCACCAAGGGGAGGGAGGATAAGAGTAAAACCCACTGACAAGCGCAGGACACATGAGTGCATGGTGAGAGAAGCCCCAGCTGTACAGTAACATCAATGCACACAGGACAAGACACCATGAACCCAGACTGCCACTAAAATAAGTCCCGTAAACTCTGAGTGACAAGTGCCGTGAGGACTGGAGAAGCATCAATATGCATAGACCGGGATTTCAGTTCCCCAGATCGTTACCCTTGCAGAGTCTGAGATGCCAGGACCTTATTTTGCTCTCAGTGCAATCCGGATCAGTCCATCACCTTACACTGGTGTGAAGGAAGTCACAAGAGACACCGGAGAGTCTGGTTTTGGAAACACTACACAACATCAGCTCCGTTAAAAGCTGACTTTTGAGTGAGTTATAAAATACTCGCTTTATTCTGCAGTACTAGAATTGAAGCCCTTAAATCTTCCCTCTATGAAAGCAGATTGTCAAGAGGTCTGACCCAACACCAGCACAGGACCGCAGGAGGTGGCGCCGGCAGCACCACCACACTATTGCCACTGTTGGAAGCAAAGAGAACTCGCACTGCAGCCTAGCAACTGCCACTGACTAGGAGGAGTGCAGCCCTCGAGAGGGAGGAAGACAAAGATGGCAGCATTCAAAGTGATCGTTTCAGGCAATGAGCTCGTTGCAATTGCTGTTCCTGCAGTAAGAAGTGAAATCAGGTATTTGTGAACACCCCTTTCCTCAGCCACACAACATCCCACGCTCCACGTGCTACCGCAGGCTGGTTCAAGCACCCTAAACACAACAACGCCGCCGATGCTCGGCCCTTCTCACTGGTGTTACCAACACATTTCTCCTCTCAAACCCCACTTCGGAGCAAGCCAGCCCAGAGCTTGGTCAGCCACAGCCCTGCTCTGCGCTCCAGAACCACTCTGCAGCCAGCACCATGCTTGAGCAAAGCACCAACCCACAAAGGCTCTTCATGCACTAGAGGCAAGGGAAGGCTTCTGGAAGCAGACTCCTCTCCTGGCTGATCCCACTGTAACCTCTCCAGCAGGGAAGAAACCAGCGTTGGCTCCACTGGCAGCAGCACCAAACCAACCCCATTCCCAGCTCAAGCGGAGCAGGCGCGCGGCTCCGGCCCTGTCCCAGTGCTGTGCAAGGGACGCAAGCAGCAGCCTGGAGAGTCTGACCCTGCATTTTCCTGCTTCTTTGGGCTAGTAAATGACTCCCAGCTGCAAACTACTTGCCTGGTTGAAGGTATTTGTACCGTGCCTGTAAACAGGAGGAGGGCACGCTGCTGCGCGCGCGCGGTAACCGCCCGCAATCAGGAACCCGAATGGGACTTTGCACTCCGGGAGAGCAGATCAGTACCATGAAATCAACCCTCAAGCTCCATCAAATCAAGTTTCAGCACAGATATCAAAAGTTCAAGTGGATTAATGAGAAAAAGAATAACATGAAATAAAAAGTACAGAAATTCAGCCCAAATTCGACGTCCCCTTGAACAGGACAACTCGTGAGAGTGGAAACACAAAGCCCTTCATTCTAGCTGCATCACAGGCAATTCTCACATAAGCTGCTCTTTTCAATCCAAAGAAGCATTTCTCAGATACAAAACCATTCAGCTCACACGTTAGCATTCCAGTTAATGCCCCAGTGTACCGCTCTCATTGAAACATGGCAAAAAAACCCCAAAACAAAGGGAAAGGACAGGGAAACGGCGATGGTATGAAACTCGACTGAATCTTGGCAATATCTTCAGGAGATTAAGAGAACTTTACATGTTACTACAGCCCCTGGCCATGCTGCCATCCTGTGCTTCAGAGCCAACCGAAATGAAACAGGAGCTTTCTTCAGTCTCTTACAAGATTCCAGGAGGACTTCGGGGAAATCCTCTGCTCCTAAGGAGCAGGAACAGTCCAAAAGTAGGGGCCAGCGTGGAGGGACCAAGAGATTCAAAGCTTTATTTTTCTTTCTCTTTTTTAATAAAGTTAACAGTAAAACAAGTCACAAGCCTTCCCCTCCCCGAGCTGGTTTCCTCTTCACACAAAAGCACACAAAACAGAGGTCTCCAACCGAGAAAATGAAACTGCTCTAAGTACAATGAGACATGATGAAGGAAAGGAGTCTAAGTATGTCCGTGTTCAAGGGTAAAAGAAGCAGATCAGGTATGTGTGGTTTGGTTTGGGGGCGGTTTTTTAGCCAAATTGGAAAAAGAAATTTCCAGGCCCAGAAGCTGAAAAGGAAAATTGAAGATATTAGCTCTTAGGTACTTTTTCAGGTGGAAAAGGCACATACTCTTTCCAAACAGCACGGGGAAACTCAGCCGTCCCGTCAAGCCATCCGCGTACTCACGTGTCCGTAGCTGAGAACGCTTCCACCTACCTTCAAAACTGAAGCCACCTGGCCCACCGAAGAAGGCCTTGAAGATGTTATTTGCATCAAAGTCTACGGGGAAGAAAAGGAAGTTATAAGCAGAAGTGAAACAGCCCGCTACAGCTTTTCATGGCACACAAACCACCCCTTCACTGAGGGCCCACAAAGCATGCTACAGACAGAAAGGTAAAACCAAGCAGCCTGCGCTGAGCACTGACTAGTAGAAAACAGGCACTCGGAGCAGATCTGCCATTCAGATGCTTTTTAAGAGCCACTTCATAGTTATTACAACTGGGAGATTTGCTTTATGGGAGAAGGCAGAGTCCAAATGCTCCCATCTTTCTAAAGGCTGCCGTGGTAGAACAGCGTAAGGAACACCTACCTCCCATGTTCAATCCATCCTCTTCTAGATCCTGGCCGCTGTCATAGCGAGCCTTCTTCTTGGGATCTGACAGGATGGTAAAGGCTTCTCCAACCTCCTTAAATTTCTTCTCCTCTTCCTTCTGTACTTCTGCACTTGCCCCACTGTGCCGGTCTAAGGATACAAAAGCAAGCAGGAAAGCAGCTTTTAGTTTCGAGTGTGAATGGAAACCACTGCACATTCCCAGCCATGCCACGTGTACTTCAGAGCTGTGGGATCAGAACTCCTAGCTGTCCAGAAATCCCCTCTCTCCTATTTATTCCTGCCTCTGAGCGATAGCTGTGCAGGGCACATGCAGGGAGCAAGGGATCAAAGCACCAAGAACAGGCTGTTTGTGGATACCTGGATGATGCATTAGTGCTCTTTTCCTGTAAGCCTTCTTGATCTCATCCTCAGAAGCATTTTTGTCCACCCCAAGGATTTTGTAGTAGTCTTTCCGTTTGCTCTTCTTCAGTTCCACCTGTGCGTTCTTTAGAAGCTGCTTGTGTTCTAGAAGGAAGCACAATGGCAAAGGAAAGCCACTTCAGTGGTGAGAACAATCTCCTGCTTTAAAAGAGGCTGAAGATCAACGTGTTGAGGCGAGCTGGGCTGAAGGATTCAAGTGCCCCAAGTAAGCAGCCCACCTGGAATTAGTCATGAATCTGATTAAAGCTTCACTGTCCACTGAAGGCTGTTTCCAACTGCAGGGAAATGTCTCTGTGCTATTAAATGAGTCCTAGACACAACCACCAGCACGAAGGTTACTCTGTCTGCATCATTTCAGGCTACTCAAAAAGCAAGGTGACAGTTGAGAACAAGAACCGCAAGAGATATTGTGAATGTGGGGCACTGCTTCAGCTACAGGGCAAATTATCTTCAGACTGGAAGAGAAAGCAGGTTGTGAACCAGGCATTTCAGAGGGCTTCTGAGAGCTCCTCCAGCAGTGTCCTGCTGGGGCCAGAGGCTGCAAATCGGAGTATCATGTAGGGAAAAAAGGCAGACAAAAGCACCACCAACAAAAAAAGGCAGATAAGGGAAACTTATGCTCACAGGAAGAATGCCAACACACTCACCTTTTGTTTTTTCTGTCTGATAAACCTTTTCATAGTCTCTTACAGCATCTTCGTATTGTTCTGTGTCCATGTAACTGTGGAAAGAAACACAGGTGGCCAAGGTGTACTTCCCAGGGAGTATCAAAAGGGGGGTCAGGTACAAGCTTTCTGGCTGGATATGAATTAAGGAAAAGATGTGCACTGGGCTGCAGGAAGAGCAAGCATCAGAGGAACCCCCAGGGGGTCACTGCTCAACTGCCTGGAAGCCCAGACACTTGCTATTAGTGGGCAACCCTGGCACAGGAACCTGTAGCTTGGGCTCCAAGCAGAACCTGCAGGCTCAGTTGGCAGCACAGGTTCTGCTGTACCAATCTGACCATCACTTGACCCAGCTGCAGGAACTGAAAGCAGCCAGCAAGATTCCAAGGGAGCTGGGGCAGAGCTGTACAGCAGCAGCGCTGGTTGGAAGCGAGAGTCTTGGCACCTCAGAGGGATGGGCGCCTGTCTGTTGGCACTGCAGCCTTACTCACATATTAACCACTTACTGTCATTTATCAGCTACTGAAATGGAGCTTGGGGTTGTACACTAAAACGAATGCACAACTGGAAGGCTGCAGCAGCAGTTTCAGTTCATTTACAAGGCAGGCAGCTTCACACCACAAAGTGAGAAATAATGGGTGATGAGGAAAGCAGCAAATACACCCAGAGTCAGAACAGAGCTCTGGCTGCTTCCCTGCCTGGTGCCAAGTTACAAAGGGAGACACACAGACCTGAATTGCCTCTGTACAACCCCCTCAGCCCCACTGCATGACACTGCAGTATTATCTAGGGCTGGACCCTGCACAGTCCCAGCTGATTTCTCCTGGGCATCCCATTTCAGACCGTGCTTTGTGGGAAGTGGTGAGCAGCTCTGCCCTTCTCAAACGGGCTCTCTGGGACTGAACGTCTTATGTTAGTCTATAAACACAGCAAGTCAGGCTTTAGAACTAATCCTGCCTAAACACAGCAATCAATAGGCAGTGGCAGAACAGGCTACACAGGGCTTCCCCTGCCAGCAGAAGGAAGGGGAATAAATTCAATACCCCTTAAGACAGAACCTTTTATCCAGTTAAGCTTCAGATTTGTTACCCCTGTCACTCAGGGCTGTGGGGAGGAGCTCCCTACCCACAGACATGCTCAGCATGTCCATCACAAAGCTCTACTTACCATTGTGCTCTCCTCAAGTATGCTTTGATATACGTGTCATCCAGTTTCACTGCATTCGTGCAGTCATCTATTGCTTCTTCAAGTTTCCTAAGCTACAATGTCAGACAGAAGTTCAGTGAATCCCAACCAGAACCAAGCCTGCTGAACAGCATCATGACTTCAGGCAAATGAAAGGTGTAAAGAAGCTTGGAAAACCTCACTCCCCTGTGTGTCTGCATTGAGGAAATTTTTCCCACCCCCCCAGAACACAGAGCTTTGTTCCCTAGGGAAAGATTAGAAGCTTAGCTAATGCAATGGTGGAATTATGGGGTGCTTTGGGTCTTCCTGACAACGATCCCAAACCAACTGCTTCTGTGTCCAAACTGATTCCCAGACAGGAAAAGAAACTTGAAAACATTTCAAGGATTTCTGGTTAAAGCACTCTTTGCTTTCAGGCACAGCCATGCAAAGGAGCCATTCCTTCTGCCTCCAGCTCATCCCACTCCCCACGTTTGGAGATCAGCCTCAGTCTCTCCTGACCCAGCTGGGGTGTTGAAAAGCCTCCTGGGTAGAGCAGGCACTGACACAAGAGACAGCTGAGGAAGAAACGTGCCTAGAGAAATGCTAGGGGGGGAACTGGAAGCATTATCAAGTGTCTGACTGCTTCACTGGACAGTGCAGAGCTAAAATGCAGCAGCAAACCTGGGGAAAAAGAAGTGCCCAGGGTTTTTAAATTGGGTCACAGTGGTTTAGAGCAAAACCCCAAGAAAGACAGCATGACCTACAAGGGTAAGAAAAACAAAGGAGCTACCTCCTCATTACTGGCAAGGAAACAAATAGGGATCCTTTCTGCTGATAAAGATAAGGCTAAACTATGTCCCTCCTCTCCCTCCCACTCTGTGCATCCCAACTATTCGAGTTTTGTTTCTTTGGGAGTCAGCTCCGTTGGCTGTTTGGAACAGACCCAGTCATTGTGCAAGCACAAAAACCTAAAGCACTGCCCACAGCACCAGAAAGGTCCCGCTGCCCAGCAGCCAGAGAAGCCCATGCTTTCCACAGGAACTGCTCTGCAACTCATGCATCGCATGGCAGGGAACACGATGAGAGCCCTGCCAGCTGCTTACCTTTGAATTAACCGTCCCCCGGTTGCAGTACAGTTTGGCATTGGTTTTTATATTGTTGGGGTCTATCCCTAGTGCCTCTGTGTACAGTTCATATGCTAGTTTGTAGTTTCCATCTTTGAATGCTTTATTCCCATCTTCTTTCTTCGCTTTAAGTGCTTTGGCATTCTGAAAGGAAACACACCCTGGTTAAGGACACTGGGAAACCGGCTCGGGGGGGACCGAGCACCTCATTTTGCTGGGTGAGGGTCCTCAGAATATAGTGGTTTTAATTTGGTTTCAGGCACCACTGCAGGATACAAGGTCTCAGCCTTGCTACAGCAGCTTGACAAGCTGCAAGTGTTCTGCCTTTCCCTCCAGGAGAAGTGCTATGGAACAGTCAGTGCCAGTCACAGGCGCTCTCAAAGGCTGCCTCATTTTTAAGATGAGAACGTGACAATGAAGTAAATTTATGGATTAAAAAAGGAAAGAAAGAACGGGAGGGACCTCAGATTTAGTCAAAGAGCTACAACAGAGGAGCAATGTGAAAGGAGCAGTGTTTAAACAGAAGTCAACCTGTGGGCACCAAGTTCTTCTAGAATACAGTGAGTTTTACTGTTGCTCTATGTGATCGAGGAACAAAGAGTGAAAGGGAGGCAGCCTTCAAAGTGTCAAGAGTCTTCTGAGAAAGAGCTTCTAGCAACTCAGCTTTACCTAAAGCAGCAGCTGCTTGGCTTTGGGAAGGACACGTTACTTGCTACTGGAGCTCTGGGGAATGATAATGTTGAGGGAGGGAGAAGGGATTGATCCAGCAGAACCAAATGAGGTGTTAGGGTGAGAAAAAAGAAACCCCTGGTAATTCTGCAGCCCCATCCCCAGTGGCCAAGACTCACACGGCAGGCAAGACATGCTTTCTCGTGGTCAGGAGCCATTCGGAGAGCCTGGACAAAGAACTGCACTGCCTTCTCAATACAGTCCTCATAATACAGGCACAGGCCCCGCACATAGAGAGCGTCCGCGTTCGTCGAGTCCATCCGTAAGATGTCACTGCAACAGACACATGGAAAAGTGAAATGTTTCCCTATTCCAGTTTCCTGCTGCCCTCCAAAAGCGCTCCTCTTCCACTGAGGTATTCAGTTATTTTAGCAAGTCAGTGGGAGAGATGTGCAGGAAGTCTGGCTCAAGCAAGACTGCTGGTTATTAAGAGTCTAAATGCAGGTAAGATGAGCTCTGAAGAGCATAAACCCATGCTCTCTTCTTCCTCAGCACAATTTGCATTAAGGACTCTGTTTCCATATTGCCTCATTCATTTCAGGCTGCAGTCAGGACTCACCACCAGCTGTAACTCCAACACTCACCTTGCTACAGACTGTGCCTCTGGGTAGCGACCCAGTAATGCTAAACACTCAGCCTTGAGGATTTTGAACCGGTGACAAGCAGGAGCAAACTCCAAAGCACGATCCATGCAGAACACAACCTGGTGGGGGGAAAAAGACACACAAACGTGAGCAAAGCACACAGCCCAAAGCCTAACTGGAAAGGCTGCACCATCACCACCACTGGGATTTCATGTTTGCCTCTGCCCAGGAAGGGAAGCGTGCAAACGTCCCTTTCTTCTGCTGCTGGAGACTCACATGCAGGTGTTTTACCTTTTAAAGGGCTTTGGGTGCAAAGGTCCGGGGCACCTACGTTACTGACACAGAGCACTACAAAGATGCAATGGACACCTGTAGAAGATCCATCCCTTTAACTCTTCTGAAACTGCAGGTCCGATGGGAGCAGCCAAGGCAGACAATTCTGCCCCTGTCTCCTGCATCATAAAGACACTTGGGAAGGACACAAATGCAATAGATGGAGAGACTTTGGGCTGGACAAAACACAAAGTACAGTGCAGGGCCTGATCTTCACTGCTCTGCCTGCAACGGGCAGGGTGATCTAATGGGTCTTTTCCATCCCTGCCTCGCTGGTGGGGACATCTGCACGAGAAGAGGGTCATTGTTCCAGCAAGGTTCATCTGCTTGCCCGGCCCGTGACATCACGGGTGCCAGCTCTGGGAAGCACTGTGCTCCAGACTGCGCCTTCTGGGTGAGGAAGGAGCAGGAGCGGGCTCTCCAGAAACAAAGCTGACATTTCATGCAGGCCTCCCCACTGAAGGGACACAGGAGAGGTGAAGGGACAGATGCAAAAGCCCAGAATATGCAACCCAGGCAGGGCAACCCCTACACATCAAGTTCAGGCTGACCCTACGTCCGATCTGTGCCTCATAACCAGGTGATACAAAGGTGGGATTGACCCTTCCACAATCTTGAGAGCTTAGCCTAAGAGTCAGTGACCTGAACTGTGAGCTTAATGTGCCTGACAGTCTCCTTTCTGGGCCAAACTTGGACCTTGTATGCATCCACTGAACAGAAACAGTTGCTCAAGAAGTCAGTTTGGTGCCTTTCAGATTTCGTGCTGTCATTTCTTACTGTATCAGGTGAGTACCAGTGCATCCTGTTGCAGGCTCTGGCAAGAAAGATTTGGAAGCAGCAGTGAGAATGCCCCAGGCAGATGTGCATTCCTCCTTAGTGACCCTCCCTAGAACACTGCCACACAACAGCCTTGGGTTTGTGCTTCAGTTAAAGAGTTGAGAAAGAAGAATCTTGGACATGCACCTTAGGAACAAAGCGCAATCAAATGCTGCTGCTGACAACACCTGTATCAGGAGCCCCTGTAAGAGGCCTACAAGGATGCTGGGGAGGGAATCTTCATCAGGGACTGGAGCAATAGGACAAGGGATGATGGGTTCAAACTGGAATAGGGGAACTTCAGGTTAGATACAAGGAAGTTCTCTACTGTGAGGGTGCTGAGGCACTGGAATGGGCTGCCCAGGGAAGTTGTGAATGCTCTGTTGCTGGCAGGGGTCAAGGCCACGTTGGACAGAGCCCTGGGTGACATGGTCTAGGGTGAGGTGTCCCTGCCAATGGCAGGGGGTTGGAACTTGATGATCCTAATTTCCTTTCCAACCCAAACCAGTTTGTGATTCTATGATTCTATAAACAGCTCATTTGTGGCTCCACTCACCCTGCAAAGCAAACAGTAACAGAGCCATTTTCAGAGCTATGACACAGCCCACAAGACAGCCCTGCTTCAACAGCAGATGTTGTACAGCACCTCCCAGGAGGGCCCAGCTAATGCTAGGCAGGGAAATCAGACATGCATGTGCCTGAACCGGACAGATAAGACACAGAAACAATGGAGTTAACCTCACCTTCCTGAAATCCCGTTTCTCAAAGTCCACCTCAGCTATTTTCTCATACTCCAGCACAGTAGTGGCATTCTTCAGCTGAAACACAGGAGAACACAGCAAGTGTTGCAGGACAGGCACTGCTCCGAAACGCCATCAAGCAGCATTTAAGCAGTGACCATTAAGCACAACCCCTAAACCATCAGAGCAGAAAGTACTGCAGACCACGGAACAATAACACAGATTTATGGGAATACTTCTGCCAACATTAAAATCAGTTTGAAATCAAGTGACCTAACCGGTAGCCTAGGAAAATGTACCCCTGTGAATGAGATACAGAAATGGCAGCAGCCTTCTATCACAAGCCCCCAACATAAGGATGTGGAGCTGCTGGAGTGAGACCAGAGGAGGCCAGGAAGATGCTGCAAGGGCTGGAGCAGGCTGAGAGAGCTGGGCTGGGTCAGCCTGGAGAAGGCTCCTTAAGGGGAGACCTTAGAGCAGCTCCCAGTGCTGTGACTGCACCTTGCATACTGGAAACGAAAGGCTGACCAGTTCAATCCATTCCCTCTGACTGCCCCATTGACTGGGAAGAGTTAAACCTTAAGGACCTCTCACCTCCTGCTGCGCCTGGGAATTCTTATGATCCAGTTCTAAAACTCGTTGAAAGCAGCGGCTGGCAGCCATGGCATTCCCTAGGGAAAGATGGCACTTCCCTTCCCGTAGATGGCCCTGAGGAGAGTTAAAAGGGAGTTGCAATAGGTGGGGACAAGGGTATTGAGACATGAGTAAGAAGCCTGACGTTCTCCACGTACCCTTACAAAGCTATCATCCAGTCTGACAGACTGCTGAGCATCTCCCAGTGCTTCTCGGAATCGCCCCAGCATCATGAGTGTGGCAGCTCTGTTACCATAATAACTGGCATTATTAGGACAGGTATCTGGAGGAGGTGTAAAAGCACTCGCTGTTACTGTCATGCAAGCAGCTATACAACTTGTAGAACATCTTAAAAAGCCCTGGTTGGATTAAAAACTCACCCAACCCTCCCTGTTTTAAAACACCACCAGAGTGGCTTAAGATGACCCATGGTGGTCCAGCAGTTGTTAGGAGCAGCAAGGCGTAAAACTATTGCTCCCCACACTACACACAGGACAAAAGCGTGTGGTGTTCAGCCTGGCAGCACTGCTCACCCTGAGTTAGGGGGAAAGCTGGGCTGGTTTCATGCTAGCTGAAAGGAGAGACAAAGAACTGCTGCAGTCACCCATGCTGGCACCGACCTGCACTCCCCACCTGGTGAAACTGCCCAGGCAAGGAGTCTGCACCCAGCACGTGCTGTGAGAAACCCTGCTGCTATGTCTGCAATCAATAACCAGCTTTGAGTTTCAGACGTGGTATTCAGCAAAGGTTTCTATTCCCAACTCTTCTCACCTATGGCTTTCGTGTAATAGTTGTATGCTTCGTTGTAATCCTTCTTGGCGTAGTACGCGTTTCCTTGCTCCTTGAATGACTCTGCTTCTCTGAAAGGAAGCAGAACACCACGTTTGGGGAGGAACTGAGCACCAGGACAGATTCTGACCACGACTGAGCATTTGATCCCCCAGCAACCTTGCTCAAAATGCTTGTAGCTGGCTGCTGTGAGGTTTCCTCTGTAAACCCTGTGCCTGAGAAACCACACACATGCCATCCAGCTGGCTCTGGTCCTTCTTCACTTCACCAGGGCCATGAGTAGGGATACTCGGGGGTGTTACCCCAGCTAATACTACAGGGGCACTGGCTTCCAAGAGCCCAGCAAAACTCCCCGGTACATGGTTAATGAAAGCAGCCTGCTCCTGTCAGGTGCTGCACAAGCTCAGCACTCACTGAAGTCAAGGAACAGAGCGCTGTTTATCTTTCAGTAGTCCCACATACTTAAGAAACAGGGCCAAGAACAATTTCTACATTCAAAAGACAGCTAAATCAAAGAGAAAGAAGGGTGCAGCCTCAAGCAGAAGCTTGGCACTGCCTTGGCAACAGGTCCAGAAATAGTCCTCGCACTCAAGAGCGAGCATTTGCAGAGACAGCTTAGGACATTTAAAAACACACAACATATGGTTTAAAGCAGCATCCCTTAAACTCCTGAAAAGCAAAGTTTCTCCTGAAGGAAACTAAACCCTTCCTGCTCCTCTTCCATTCACCTTCACCCTTATAGAGAAGCAGTCCGAGAGGGCACTTATACCATGGTGGTGTAGCTCAACTCAGCCTCACCGAACTAAACTCGGTGCTTTAGTTCGCTCGCTTCCCTCCCTGGACTGTTTAACACATAAAACCTGCGAGGCCGACCCAAAAGCAGCAGCACCCCACTCCAGACACAGCACTCCAGACTCGCATCGTGCTGCTGGGACCTCACTGCTGCAGCCGGGACACAGCCCCTGTTTGTCCCCTCTCGGCAGCACCCGCGCAACCAGGCAGCGCAGAAGCTGCGGCGGGGAGGAGGCACCCACCGCTGAAGGGGAGCAATGTTCAGCAAGCCCACTAGAGAGAGAACAAAGGGAGTTGTGTTGAGAGCAGTTCAGATGTTTTTCACCTCGCTCAGCCTTGCCATTGGCCGTTCCCACACAACTGCCTCGTGCACGGGGTTGTTTTGAGGGAGCCAGCGCGGCGTTGCCAGCTGGGGGAACAATGGACACAGGGGTGCCTGCTCCTCACCTTCAGTTTGAGCCTTTGCTGTCAGCTACAGCCCAGCAAGGGAGCAGACACAGCCCTGCTGGAACTCTGCTCTGCCAAAGAGAGGGGAGAGCCCACAGCGTGTGGCTGGGGGTGTTTGAGGCCTGGGTGCCGATCAGGAACGCTGCAATTCCGGAGCCTTGGCAGGAAGTGCTTGAAAGAGAACTTTATTCTCTTGTTTCTGTAATCATAGATGGAAAGGAAAAACCACAGATCCTATTAAAAGTCCCTTCCCTCAGAAGCTCTCCGTTGTGTAATCCACAGAATGGTGAACAGTACTGATGGCAGAAGCGATCTGCAACCTGCTTAGCACAGCAGCCCCTGATTCACAAGCCTTTTAGCAATTTTACCTGTCATGCTCTGAGGAAGCATCATTTAATAGAGAGAGCTAAAGGGCTGGGTGCCAGAGCATCCTGTCTGCCAACAGACTGCTGGGAAGAGCTGGGAAAATGGGAGAAACAAACAGATACATGGAAAAGCAGCTCTCACAAAGCCCTGGTGTTCTGAGATGCTGGAGAAAACACACACACGAATTATTGCTTTCTGGTCAGTTTTATTGGTTTATTGTCCTTTTAATACAGACTGACGTGTCAACAAGTCACAGTGCCTCAGGTAACACAAGGAGGAAGGAAGTCCACAGGTATTTCTATTGCTCACATGGCTGAAAGCTCAATGGTGACACACGGCTGTGAAGGAAAAAGCTAATTGCCTTTAAAGCACAGAGGCAAAGCCAGTGGCTGGAAAAGCCAGGCTATGGCCTGAGGTCCCAGACCCAGAACAGAAGCATCTCTCCCCACTTGTGCTCCACTGACACAGAAAGCACACAGAGAAAACAGTTCTTGTTTACCAGGGCCCCTGGCTCCAACAACAGCAAATGCAGATCTCCTGATATCACTGGTAATTGTTTCAATCCAAACAGATGCTGCAGCCTGAATGAGATCATTCTGCATCTCACACTGATGTAGGCTGCATTCCCCACTTGCTACTTTTGAAACTGAGGAAGAATCGTGCTTTGCTATAAATAGGCCCCAGGCTGAATGGATCGCTTTGTGATGGGACCTCAGTGTCTTCTCAGGGCTTCTCCACGCTGGACGCAGAAGACAGGGAAGAGCTGCACCAAGGACCTCGGGAAGAAGCTGGTCTTTCACTGCTGGCGCGCAGCACGGGCTCACAAGGAGGGAAGTGTTTGCAGGACTTTGCTCCCTGGGAGCTGCTCAATTGTTTTCTCCTCTGTTAGAACACTTGTGAGGACCCCTAATTCTTCAGGTGCCCCAGCCCCTGCCACCTTGAGGAGCTGCTGCCCAGCCGAGCACCCACTGCAGGTCCCAGTGCTCCCCGGAGGGCGCAGCGGAGGGGCTCGCTGCCTGCCTGCTGGGAGAAGGAACCATCACAAGGCTCCTTCTACTCCCCGTGCCCTGCTGCAAGCTCAGGCCCTGCTCGCCCCAGCAGAGCCGAGCTGGGAGCTGCAGCCATCCCGCGCACCACTGACACAATCCCACGTTTCCCTCCCTACTTGTGCCTCCTCCTCCTCAGAGCTTCCACACGCGGCCCCCGCTCCGGCGCTGCTCCAGCTCCCAGCGACACACACGCAGCCGTACCCCAATTGCTGTCATCAGAACCGGGGGGGGATCTGCACTAACACACCTCCCGGGTCCGGACGTGCTGGCCCAGAGCCTGTGTGCACAGGCACAAGCTCGAAGCAGTGCCCCCAGCCCCAGGAACGCAGCGCTGAAGCAGGCGGCAGACTTACTCTCTCCCGACCCTCACTCCTACTTCATTTCCTGCTTCCATTATGAAACGGTGACAAAACCCCCTAAAATAGCAAGGATTTAAGGAAGGCTTCAAAATCCTGTCCTGGCCAAGCAATCCTTTTGGGGGATGCTCTGACAAAAGGCACACACCTGCTTTTTCTAAGTGATTCTCTCAGAGGCTTGAATGGGATATGATGCTTTCACCCAGCATTTTGGGGGTTGGAATCCAGGCCAGATTCTCAGCTGTCAGATGTTCCTCAGCTGCTGGGGGTAAAATAAGTTTGATGATCTCAATACAGCAGGCAGATGTCTAAAGCTTAAAATTAGCTGTCAGATTTGCCACTGGACACACGATCCCCTCCCCTCCCTTCCTGAAGGACTCAGAAGAGGGGCCAAACACTACACGGGGCCACAGGGATACACACAGGACGTTCTTCCTTCTGTGCTTTAAAGGCCGTTCCTCCAGGTTAGGCTTTACACTCTTAAGTGAGGATTCAGAGCAAAGGGAATGTAAATCGATAGATGGACAGACAGAATCTCCCATCAGCAGCGTTTGTGCTTTCTGCCTCTGGTGCAAGAACCAACACAAAATCACACACAACCTCCACTGCGAGCACCCTCTGCAGCACAGCAGCAGGATGCTGACCCTGGCGCAGCAGAGCCCAAGCTGCTGCACAGCACAGATTGCTCTGCACATCAGCACCCCCCACTGCACAAGGAGTGGGTTTACCACTGGCTGCAACAGAGGAATGAAAATGCCGATGTCTACCCACAGGCAGGGAAACCTTCAGCCTGTACATGCTAACATGTGCATGGAGAGTCTAAAAGCCCATCCTGTTCTCTACACACACCCCAGAACACTCCCACTACCAGAGGACAAACTCAAACAGGGAAGACCAAAAGCCACAAGAACCAAACCATGCCACAAGAAATGGAAGGAATGAAGCAAACCCCTGCCTGCGGCGGTGAGAAGAGCCAGAGGAGCCCCCAGCTTCACACAACCCACTTGAATCCCAGCGCTCAGGATGAACCTAATTCACAGCCACAGCCTCATCACTGCTGGCAGGGGCACTCCAGAGCATTTGTGAAACCCCACGGAAGGGTCTAGAACCAGCTGGAGATTGCTGTTTTCCACAGGCACCTAAATTAAGGAAGCCAGTCAGCTGTAAGGAGTAGATGGTAAACCCACTGCATCCACAACACGCTTCACCCTAAAAAAGCATGGCTCATGGTAAAGGAAAAGGCTGGAATTGTAGGTACTGTGGGTAAATTTTTCATACCGTATAAAGCAACCACCTAATGCAGAGTATTCAGACACTGCAAATCCACGGGCACGCAAACAACGACTGTGCAGCTTCTGCTCCTTGTATTATCATAAGATCATAAAGTAATTACATATTAGTTAAAGAGGCTGGGTTCACAGCCTGGGAAACTCAAGTTCCTGTTGACAAGTGGCATGGGAATAGTGGAACCTTCTCCGGGCTATCCCATAACAACCCTTCCCCACCAGCAATGCCCTGAAGCCACCCTGTGAACGCAGAGTAAGGACAGGGCCAGGCTGCAGCTCCTCTCATGCAAAATAGCCTTGGAAAGACTCCTGATAAGCCCCAACATCTGCCCACCTGACTGTGACCCAAAGCCTCAAAGCCTTCCTGGCTTCTGCACCATTTAGTCTGCGTGGCAAACTTCACGTTCATTGCTTTACTAAAGGTACCTGTGGTTTCCTACTGAGGCATCAACACAGCTGAAGGCTGCGGCTACAGCACCGTGAAGGCAACGGTCTGGGCAGATCATTTCATAATGGTATTTTCCAAGTGAGTGGAGGCATTTCTCCTGCATCCTCCAGTGCTGGGGACGAGAAGAGCCAGCCTTAAGCACGCACATCTGACAGGACCCGGCGCTGCCAGGAGGATGACAAGGAAATTCTCCCTGGCAAAACCCCAGCATCCCAGGGAAAAACTGTGCCCATGGGTTAGAACCTTTACAATCCATTGAACAAGGTGACTTTCTGGGGGTGGAGCAGCCCCGCTCGTCAGCACTAACAGCACCCTTCCCCAGCAGATAAAATTAACTCAGTTACATCAACCCTTTCCCGTAAGGACCCCCACAATGTACCAGCAGCAGCCACCAGTTACCCTGTGACCACACGCTATTCCTGTACCTCAACCAACCTGTGAGTGAGCTGCCTGGCACGGTCCAGCTGCTGCAGGGCACTAGTTACAACCACTCTGCAAGAGAGCTCTCCACTTGGGCTAACTTAGTGACTTGGATTAACCCCCCGAGAAGGGAACTGTGCATTTACACAAAGGCCTCAAGTGAAGTAACTGTGTCAGGATGTACTGTAACGCCTGAACAAAAGCACAGGGCACAGGAGCCCTTGGTGCTGACTTGCAGCAATGATTCAGGAAAGGTTTCCACCTCTTTTTGCTGGGGTTTATAGCCCAGGCACATCCTAAAGGCTGTATGAAACCAGATTCCAGTGTGCGTCTGTGCATGCCCCTTAATGCAGAGCCTGTTCAAGATGGTTTATAGACATCAGGCACCTAATTAAGCCTCCAACTACTCTCCTTAGTACAGCGACTGTATCACCCTCATTTACTTGAGATCAGTTGAGCCACAGAAGTTAAGAAACTGATGTAAGACAGGAAGGATGAAAGTGGAGGTGAGGTTTGATGCTCAGGACCCCAAGAAGACCTGCCCTGGCTGGCAGAAAGGCATGAGATGAGATACTGAGATTAGATACAAGGAAGAAGCTCTTTACTGTGAGGGTGCTGAGGCCCTGGAACAGGTTACCCAAGGAAGTGGTAAGTGAGTGCCCCATCCCTGGCACTGCTCAAGGCCAGGTTGGACAGAGCCTCGGGTGACATGGTCTGGTGTGAGGTGTCCCTGCCTGTGGCAGGGCGTTGGAACTGGATGATCTTAAGGTCCTTTCCTTAAGGTTGGCTGTGCAAGGCCTACACTTTCTGAGCCACCAGAAGGAATAACTGGAAGTAGAATATTCATTTGCTACCCACGCGTTTCTCTTTTAGCAAGATAAAGGAGTAATATCCCAACAACAACAGAGGAAATGCTGTGAAGGCACCTAACTAAAGCACTGCGTGGTAACAACCGCAAACTACAGCACCAGCTTCAGGATGCCAAGAAAAGCCCAGCTGTGTGAGCCCGTGCTCCTCAGAGCTGAACCTTCCCTCAGAGCAGGGCAAGGACCCAACGCTGCCCATGAATCCTGCTTGGCCTGGTCCAAGATCATCCCACTCACAAAGGGTTTCCTGTGCCCATCGCTTCTGCAGTGGAGCTTGGGAAGGAGGAAGGAAGGAAGGGCAACGTTAGAGGTCACTCCCAGGAGTAAAAACACCCAAGATGGTTTTACCATTCCAGACGCTGGGTTTAAATAGCCCAGGGCAAGGAATGAGTTGCCCATCACCAGGGCTTTCCCAGCTTTACAGCCCCAGCAATTGGTCCGTGTTCCACGTCCGACACCCAGGTGCCTCTTCAGCAACATCTAATTTAACTCCTCAGAATGACATCACCGGGAAGCAGCTCCGAGTGCTGACAGTAACCTCAGGCCACCAATATGCTTGTGAAAACACTGCTCCTCAGAGGGCACTTTCAGTTTTGTTTCATCCTTTCAACTCCATCCGCCGGATCGTTTTCTAGAGCAATGGCCTCCCTTTGTACAGAAATAGCTCTCTCCTCCCCAGTTCCCCAGGAGATAACCAACTGCCTGCACGAGATGCTGCAGAACCAGGCATGGACCTTCCCCCCATCGCTGCCTGTGGAGGCTGCGACACTGCTGGGAACCGGCTGCCTTGCTCCAGAGGGAAGGGTGGGATCCCAGCACCGCCGGGCTCAGCGCCCGCTGCCCGCTCCCCTGGGCAAGGGGCACCAGGCCACGCTGAAGAAGCACTCGCATTGTAGTGACGGGCTCAGAGCAGGGCTCTGCCCGGTCACCTGCAACTGAGATCCCCTCCTTACCCCCAGCGAGAGAGTGAGAACTGCCGTGTGTGGATTCCAAATGGTGCCAGGGACAGGGGAACCGGGTGTGATGGAGCAGGAGCTTGAAGCTGCTTCCCTCCTCCGCAGCAATGGGACAAAGCTGCCTCCGGAGCGGCTCCCGACAGGAACATGTCACAGCTGCACTTCCAGGACCCCCGAGCTCCGGCTCCAGCACAGGGACCCGTCCTAACCCCGGCGCACACCGGCACCGGGAGCCCGCACACGGGAGGCGCAGCCGAGCCCCCCCCCTCCAAAGCCACCCCTCGCCCTGCAGCGCGCGGCGGGGCCCAGCCCCGGGCGGGAGCGGCCACCGCTTCCCTGCGAGCCCCGGGGAGCGGCCTTGGCCCGCGGGGCAGGCACCGGCCGCAGCCCCGAGCCCCGCTGGCGCTGCCCCCTCCGCGGAGGAGGCCGCAGGGACCCGGCGCGCTCCCTGCCCCGTGCGGGAACGGCTCCCCCGCGCCCAGGCCCCGGGCACCGCCGCCCCGGGCCTCACCCGCTCCCCGCAGCCCGGGCTCCCCCCCCCGGCTCCCCTGAGCCGCACCGGGAGCACGGACCCCGCGGCTCCCCGCTCTACCTGCGGGTCTCCTCCTCGCTCTCGGGCTCGCCGGGTCCCTCGGGCGCCGCCATGATCACATCGCACTCGGCCACCGCCGCCATCTTACCGCCGGGCCGGGCTGCGACTGGCGGCGGCGCGGGGGCGGGCGCTGCGCCGGAAGGGGCGGGGTTTCGGCGCACAACGGCAGCGGCGCGGGGCGGCGGCGCGGGTCCGCCCGGCCGCTAGGGGGCGCGCTGTAGCCCCGCCCCGTGTCGCCGGGCCCCTTCCGCCGCCGCCGCCGCCTCACCGACGGCGGCCCCGTAGGCCCCGGCCCGGCCCGGGAGCAGCGGGGAGGCGGCATGGGGAAGAGCTGCAAGGTGGTGGTGTGCGGGCAGGCGTCGGTGGGGAAAACCTCCATCCTGGAGCAGCTCCTGTACGGGAACCATGTGGTTGGTGAGTCCGCGGGGAGCGGGACGGACCGGGCGGGGGGCACCGGGAGGGGTCGGGGCCGCTCCCCACGGCCGCCGCTCGTTTTCCCCGGCAAGGCTCCGAGATGATCGAGACGCAGGAGGACATTTACGTGGGCTCCATCGAGACGGACCGCGGGGTGCGGGAGCAGGTCCGCTTCTATGACACGCGGGGCCTGCGGGACGGGCTGGAGCTGCCCAAGCACTGCTTCTCGTGCACGGACGGCTACGTGCTGGTCTACAGCACGGACAGCAGGGAGTCCTTCAAGCGGGTGGAGCTGCTCAAGAAGGAGATCGACAAGTGCAAAGACAAGAAAGAGGTGAGCGCCCCGCGGGCTGCGGGCTGGCAGCGGCTGCCCTTGCTCGCTGCCGCCGCCAGGGCCTTGGTACGCGGGCGGAGTGTGGGTCGTTGGGGTTGTAACGTAGGGATGCTTTACTCAGCGCTGAGGAGCATGGGGGATCGCCCCTCTAAAACCGTGCCCGCCCTTCCTGTGCCGCTCAGTTCGTTTATATTCCATGTAATGATCGCCTAAACATGGGATCGCTTCACGCCTCATACATACACAAAACCTATTCCCGTCGAGTATTATAATCGGTTTTCGTCCCATTGGTGCGCCTGCGCAGTGCCTCCCGGTGGTGGTCGTTAGGGGGTCGTGAGGATGAAGGCCTGTAGTTCCTCTTCATCACCACGAGCAACCTCTTGCTTTCACACAGACTCAATAGGGTTTCGGCTCCTGTGCAGACCTCAGGTTCGGTACAAGCCAGTTTTAGGTATCTTAAAGCAGAAACTTGTCAAGTTTGTAGATTTTGTTACTCTGGCTATCTTCTGTTCCTTTTCTTTCTAAAGATACTGTTTGAACAAGAATGTCTTAAATATTAAGCTATGAATCTTACCTACTGCAATTCTGCCTAGCAGCTCTAACTCCTGCAATTCTGCTTCACCGTTCTAGCAACTTTGACTCCTACGGTTCTGCTTCACCAAGCACAGCGACTGCTTAAGCAAGCAGGCACAATGTTAACCCTTTATTTCCCAGTGTCAGACTCTCTCCTGCTTGTCACAGGGACGGGGTCCCTGGGCTCAGGCTGCTGGCCTGGGATGCTTCTGAGGGTACAAGCGCTCAACAGGGCCTGCTGGTTTGAGACACCCAGCCCCCAGCAGGAGGGGAGGCTGCCAGGTGGGAAATGTGGTTGAAAGGACGTTGGCATGGAGCAGGGATTAACTGCAGTGCCCGGCAGCGAGGGTCTCCAGGGCAGAGCCAGGCAGCACCATTCAGCTCTGCCTTTGGTATCTGCAGGGATTGTTCTCACCCTTTCTGAACAGGTCACCATCGTGGTGCTGGGCAACAAGTGTGACCTGCAGGAACAGCGCCGCGTGGACCACGACACAGCCCAGCACTGGGCCAAGGGCGAGAAGGTGAAGCTGTGGGAGGTGTCCGTGGCCGATCGGCGCACGCTGATCGAGCCCTTCATCTACCTGGCCAGTAAGATGACACAGCCACAAAGCAAGTCTGCTTTCCCCCTGAGCCGCAAGAACAAGGGCAGTGGGTCCATGGATGGCTGAGCCTTGTTTTCCCTTCACTGCCACTGCCACCTCCTCTCCTGCACCCCCTTCTTCCCTCTCACATACCTGCTGCTGAGCCTGCTTGGTGTCACGGAGCCTGCGGGAAGCGCAGTGGCACAAGGAACATGCATCCCAGGGCTGGGGATGGCCTTTGAGGATGAGAGGGGAGCCATCTCCCTGCACTGGGACAAGGCCTGCTCTCTGCACATCCCTCCCATGCAGGTGTTGGAGGCGGCACAGGAAAGCCAGGCTTCACGGAGGGATGCTCCGTGGGTACCATAGGCTGCTGAGGGAGCAGAGCACGGGGCTGGCCGGCAGGTGGGGATAGCAGCCGGCCTGAGGACACAATCCCCTCCCTTGAGCTGCTCTGGTTTGTTGTACTGATACCATGTGAGAAGAGCCCGTTTGCTGGCCCTGCCTCCGGCTCCACCCCAGCCAGCTCGGTGGTGGTCCCCGGCAGATCGCCACTTACCCGGCAGTTCCCACTGCTCCTTGACGTGCAGGACTGTTCAGGCATCCTGCCCAGTGGCAGGATGCTGTTCCCGATGGCAGGGTGCTCACATCCACCACACTGCACACTGAGTGCAGACTCAGTCATGACCTTGGCGAAGCTGGGACTGTGCTTTGCCTGCACACCCTGGTGCCTGGGGCTCTCACTGCCCATCCTCACAGTGCTCACTCACCTCAGAACCACCACAAGACGAAGCAAAGGTGGCCTGGTCCTGCCCAGCAACACGTGTTCCCTTCGGCGAGGGTGGATGGAGGGAAACACCAGTGACAAGAGCACGCTGGCTTGTTTGTACTTGTTCCTTTTATTGACTGAGTAACACAATAAAGCCATGAGCTTCAGTTATCAAAATATTTTCCTTTTTTTTTTTTCCCCAACAGTTATAGTACATCAAAAAAATATACAATGAACATTACAGGAGGGGTACTGGCCAAGTCCCTAGAGTCTGCTTATTCCATTTGGGGAGGGGGGGGCTTTGTTTGTTCGAATCAAACTGTTCACATCACTCCAAGGTTATGTACAGAGGGGCACACGGTATCGAGCGCTATGGACTATGCCCTACAACCTAGTACAGCATATGCTAAGTCAAAGGCAGTAAATGCTTTGGATAGCACAGGAGCAGGGGGCTGGGGGGGTTTGGGGACACGGTAGAAGGGGGGGTTTCTCATTGCAGTATTATTGTTATTAGAAGGAATGGCTTTCAAGGGTTAAAGTGCCAAGTAGAGGAGTGTATCAGGACTCCACTGGGGGGGGGTGTGACTGAGCAGGCGCTGCTGGCTCCAGCACAGGCCTGTTAGAGAACAAAAGGTAGGGGAACGACCCCCCCAGTGTCCAATGGCTCCTGCAGGCTGGAGGGCACCGATGGGGCCGCGCTGTCCCCCTCTGCTGCAGCCAGGGCTGATGGGGACCAGCCTGGGGCAGAGCCCGGGGAGGTGAGCAGGGGAGGGCTGGAGCCACGGCCTGCTTGGCACTGCGATGCGGTGGGAGCCGTGTCCTCCCTCCTGCCCTGCGGGCTGCACGTGTCCCCTGGGCTGTGCGACCATCTCCTGTCTCTGCCAGGGCCTGTGCTGCTGGAGCCTTCCTCGAGCCACATCTCCCATCACC
The DNA here is from genome assembly GCF_034315485.1 of Pezoporus occidentalis. Taxonomy (NCBI): domain Eukaryota; kingdom Metazoa; phylum Chordata; class Aves; order Psittaciformes; family Psittacidae; genus Pezoporus; species Pezoporus occidentalis. The sequence goes on from NW_026914986.1 coordinate 135,487, forward strand.
GCTGTAAGAGCTCGCGGTTGTCTCTACCCCCAACCTTCCATTCAAGCTCGCTCTTCTCTGGTGCCCTCTCCGCTCTCCTCCTCCTCTGCTGTGGAGAGTTGTCCTGAGCAGATGAATCCATACCCAGGGGCTCCCTCGTGCTCCTGTCCTCCGTGGCAGGGTGCAGTGGCACCAGGGCTCAGTGCTGCCCATGGCAGATGCAGGTGCACAGCTCCGTGCTCCCTCTGCAGGTTTCCTGCCCTCGTGCGAAGCTCCAGCTCTGGGCAGCAGAAGCACTGCAGCCCCTTGAGTTACCCGTTGGCCGGTTCCCATTCACTTCCCATTGCTAGGACCCGTCCTGAGCATCAGTGGAGGAAAGATCCCGAAATCCAGACATTGCTCCTGGCCGGGGTGTCGGATGCACGTTTTGTGCGTGTGGGTTCCCAGGTGCACAGACCCACCTGCCTCTTCCCATGGGGCCACAGCAGAGACCTGAGCCATCACCCTGGGCCAGGGCACGGGGAGGGAATCACCTGCACGGAGCTGCACCGTGGTGGTTCTGCTCTGGGTGCACAGTCAGCATCAGCACCGAGGTAAACGCAGAGCGAGGGCGAGCTGCTCCCCTGGATTGCATAGATGGGGTGGGTTTCACTCCAGCCTTGGGGCTGTTTGGGTTGCAACTTTCCTGCATATTTCCGTTTGCAGCAGCGTGCCGGGAACCCGGAGCCGCGGGTCCAGCTCCAAACCACGTCACCCACCGCTGGGCTTTGTGAGCACAGTGAAAAGCAGAGCTACGGCTTCGGGGTCCCTCCGGAGCCCAGATTCCTGCAGGCTACGATGGGAGCATCACTGGGTGCCGCCTGCTCCTTTGTACCTGATTGTCCGGGCTGCTGGGGACAGCTTGGGGTTTGGGAATCATCCGTAACTCCCTGGAAGCTCCTAATGGGAACGGGGTTGGAAGGCAGCAGCGTTGCCTTTCACTGGAGAACCAAAAGTGCTTTAGGGACATTCACTCAGCCTCACAGCATCTCCCGGGAGGTAGGGGCAGGGCTGTCCCCCGCAGGTGGGACAGAGGCAAAGAGCTGGTGCTGAGCACCGGGACCCGCACACGCTCCGTGCTTCCCGGGGCCGGGCAATGTGCTTTCCAAGGGATGAGGCGCCGGCCCTGGGCATCAGCTATTGCTCTTGGAGTGAAGATACGGGCGGTGGAGCCGGTGCCCGCCACAGCGATGGCTCTTTGGCTGGTGGGACGTGAAGTTCGGGGTGTAGGAGGCTGGTGGGCATCACGGAACGCCCCCAGCCAGCACAGGCAAGTGCGGGGCTGGTGAGGGCACAGCCAGCCCTGCCCGAGGGGGGAACTGCCAACTTCCCACTTGTGCTGGGGTTTTTCATGCAGTAAGAGCTGGGCTGAGGCTCCCCTCGCAGCTCCCTTCCTGCTGGGCTGGCCAGAGGGATGCTCCTTCCCTCGGGGACCAGCCGGCTCCTCCTCTTCCAGCCTGGTAACTGGGAAGGGGATGAACACGAAGCCAGCGAGCCCCTTGGCCACGCAATGGTCCCGGTGAGCCGGGCACCCTCCTCTCCTGTGCTCAGCCTTGGGAAGGGCTCCTCTGTTGTGCGCCCAGCACGGGCAGGGGAGCGGCGGGGACGCGCGGCGGGGCCGGCTGGGCTCTGCCGGGGCATCGGCTCCGAGCAGGAGCCCGCTGGAAGCGAAGGAGAAGCCGGGGTCGGTGTCTACGACTACGTTTTCCCACCAGCTGGAAGAGCAGCGGTCCCGGGGCAGCCCCGCCGCGCAGCCACGGCCCCGCAGCGGCGGCTCTCAGTAGGGTGCAAAGACGATGGGGCCCGGTGTGGGGCGAACCGGGGCCGGCGGCGTGCGGAAAAGGGCCGGTCCGAGGAGCGGCGCTTGGAAGAGCGCGGTGGCAGCCGCGGGGCGCAGCGCCAGGGGCCCGGGCATGGCGCACACCGCGGCCAGCGGGCTCGGCAGGAACCGCGTTGCCAGCGTCTTGGTGAGGTGCTTCTGCAGGGCCAGCTTGGACTGCGGGCAGGGAGGGCACATCACCGTGAGCCCCCGGCCCCCCCGGCCCACCGCGGCTCCCAGCTCGGTCTCTGCGGTGAATGCAACCCCTGTCCCTGCTCCATCCCACGGCTCCCGCCCTTCGGCTCGGCTGCTCCCGGGTCAGAGCACACCGGGATGCTCCAGCTGTGACCCTGGGCAGGTCCCCAGCCCCATCCACCACGGCTTTCAGCTGGGTCTCTGCGGTGAATGCAACCCCTGTCCCAGCTCCATCCCACAGCTCCGGCCCTTTGGCTCGGCTGCTCCCGGGTCAGAGCACACCGGGATGCTCCAGCTGTGACCCTGGGCAGGTCCCCAGCCCCATCCACCGCGGCTCTCAGCTCGGTCTCTGCGGTGAACGCAGCCCCTGCCCCTGTCCCTGCTCCATCCCACGGCTCCGGCCCTTTGGCTCGGCTGCTCCCGGGTCAGAGCACACCGGGATGCTCCAGTTGTGACCCTGGGCAGGTCCCCAGCCCCATCCACCGCGGCTCTCAGCTCGGTCTGAATGCAGGTGAACGCAGCCCCAACCCCTGTCCCTGCTCCATCCCACGGCTCCGGCCCTTCGGCTCGGCTGCTCCCGGGTCAGAGCACACCGGGATGCTCCAGCTGTGACCCTGGGCAGGTCCCCAGCCCCATCCACCACGGCTTTCAGCTGGGTCTCTGCAGTGAATGCAACCCCTATCCCTGCTCCATCCCACAGCTCCGGCCCTTTGGCTCGGCTGCTCCCGGGTCAGAGCACACCAGGATACTCCAGCTGTGACCCTGGGCAGGTCCCCAGCCCCATCCACCGCGGCTCTCAGCTCGGTCTCTGCGGTGAATGCAACCCCTGTCCCTGTCCCTGCTCCATCCCACGGCTCCCGCCCTTCGGCTCGGCTGCTCCCGGGTCAGAGCACACCGGGATGCTCCAGCTGTGACCCTGGGCAGGTCCCCAGCCCCATCCACCACGGCTTTCAGCTCGGTCTGAATGCAGGTGAATGCAGCCCCGTTTCCCTGTCCCTGCTCCATCCCACAGCTCCGGCCCTTTGGCTCGGCTGCTCCTGGGTCAGAGCACACCGGGATGCTCCAGTTGTGACCCTGGGAAGGCTCCCAGCCCCATCCCGCTGGCTCAGAGACCTGCCCTGGCCTTTGCACACACTGGGTTCTTCCCTGCATCAGTGCCCTGACTTCTGCTAAGCTCTGGATCCGAGCAAGCAAACACTTGGGCCTGGTTTAACCGAGCTGTGCCAGCACCCAGCCAGGAACCATGAAACAATCACAAGTGCTGCTGCCAGAGGGCTCCCAAGCTATTCCCAAGCTTTCCTTTTCCTCAAAACCTTTCCCACCACTACAGCCAGCCAAGGGGAGCAGCTTAGGTGTGATTATGGGAACTGAGGCTTTAGGAAAAGCAGCCCCTGTGTCTCTTATCGCAAGCGATGGCAACCGATGGTTCGGAGAGCAAACCAAGCAGGTCACTGCAGGGAGACAGATACCTTGAGAATACTCACTGCGAGGGCAGCGTTCTTCTGCAGCTTGTTATAGGGGCTGTACTTGGGCTTGGGTGGCTTCCCCGCCAGCCTGTCTTTGTGCCTCCGGCTGCTCATGTGCTGGGAGAGGAGAACAACCGGGTCAGCCAGAGCCAGGATGAGGGCAGACCCATGGCACTGCATGGGACCCATGAGGGACGTGCATCACCTTGCAGGGGACAGTGAGGAACCCACCCCTGAGCCCTGGGGTCTGTATCCTGCACCCGGTGTCCCCGCATTCCCATGGGAAAGGCTCACCCAGGCCTGGCGTCCTCACCTGTTTGAGCTGCGTCTCCGAGTTGACGTAGATCTCGCACACCTGGCAGTGAAACGCCTTGTTCTGGATGTTGATGCTGCCCTTGTTCCCGATCCGCTTGGACTTGTGCCCTGCCCGGGAGAGGAGCTTGCCTCGGCCTCGCCGCATCTGGGTGCCGTGACCCTCCAGCATGGACTTGTGCTTGGCACCTGGGCAGCAGAGGGGACACTCGGCAAACCCTGACCTGGCAAACAAACCCGCGTGCCCCACGGGTGCCCCCCAACCAAGCCACCCCACAGCGCTGCGCCCTCCCCAGTGCCCCCCAACCTATCCCCAGCAGCACTTGCAGGCAGAGGAGCCTGGCCTCGTGCCGGGGATGCAGCCGCCCATTCCCAAACCCTGCCAGGCTCCATAGCCAGCTGCGCTCCGCAGGCAGCCCAGAGATGCTCCGCTTCCCAGAGACCCCCCTCCAATGCCAGCCCTTCGGAGAAGCTGCTATGTGGAGCGTGTGCTGGAGCCTGGCGCCTGTCCCCGGGCGTTAGCACAGGCTGGAGCTGTCGCCCACTGTGCTGCAGCATCTGAGCTGCGCCCAAGGTCAGAGAGGATCCGGCCGCAGAGCCAGGAATAGCTCAGTGGGGTGATGGGAAGGGGGGAAGGAGGGACCTGAGATCCCCACACGCCATGGATGGGGCGCCCTGTCCTGGGAATGGCAGCAAAGGGCTGCGTAATTCAAGCCTCCGCTAATTCATTCTGTTTCTCAAGGCGTTAAGCAAGGAGCCCGGGTGCATGGGATGGGTGCGGAGCAGCTCGGCCCTGAAAACTGCTGCTTTGCTTGTTCTTTACCCAAATCAGCTCCTGAATTCGTAACTGGAGCTGACAGAAGCAAAAGGGCACGGCTGCAGCTCAGCCATGGCGCGTCCTGAGCTGACCCCGGTGCTCAGCGCTGCTGCCGTGCGCAGGGAGGCCATGGGAGCTGGTCCTCACTTTGTGTGATCTGGGGGACAAGAGGCTCTTCCCTTTACAGCTGTGGTACCCCCCCCCCCACCTTGTGTAGCATCCTCCGGGGAAAGGGGGGAGCTGGGAGCTGGCACCAGAGACCCCATTGGGGTTGCTGCCTCCCACCACTGCCCCGGGGGGGGCCTGGGCATCCCTGTAAGCCCAGGAGCCATCACTTGCTGCTGGGCTCTGAAGCGTGTTTGGATTCCCAAGGGGCCTCTCAAACCGACCACGAGCCCAAAGCACTGCTTTCAGATTATCCTGGGTCTGGAAGCGGCACGGGCACTCCGGTTCCTACCAGCCTAAAGCCAGGCTGCAATGGAATATAAAGCAGCCTCCAATCACTTGATTAAACCTATCTGGAAATGCCTTTAATTAAGAGCCGTGAACAACAAGAGAGCGTTTGACCTTGCTACAACTCACCCCACGAGCCACCACCGCGCAGGTAGAACACCACCACTTCTCTTTGCACGCGCCTTCATTGACCCTTTCTAATTGAAGCAACCTTCATTAACCTGCCAGGCTGCGTGGTGACGGGGGGCCAGGATGGAGCTGGGGTCCCCCCCGCACGCGGGCGATGCCCTTACCGGTGTTGTGAGCCTCCAGCTGGGACAGGGAGTTGACGGTCACTTTGCACGTGGGGCAGTAGAGGTGCTGCTTGCTCTTCTTGCCCTCCTTCTCGCTCTCGGGGGCCAAGCTGCCGCTGCTGCTGCTGCCTGATTCTGCTGCCTGCACCTCGGTGCCCGGGGAGGTCACGCTCGTGGTGTCCGAGGTGGCCTCCGACAGCTCCGAGGCCGGGGGGGAGCCCAATGGGGCGATGCTGCCCGGCAGCTCCGATGGCGACTCCTCGCTGCTGGGTGTCAGCCCCAGGGTGCTGCACTCACCCTCCGGCTCCTGCAGCCCGTTGGCTTGGGCTGGGGAGGGAAAAGGGAGGTTATGGGCAGGAAGGGAAAGTGCTCTGGGCCCCAATGGGTTTTCCATGTTTCAGGGAGCATCCCTGTCCTCCCAAAACCACCTCAGGCACCATCTGCTCATTCACCCCTCTCGAGGATGGCTCTTCCCAAGGTCTCTCCTGTTAGTGCTTTTATGGGGCAGCCGGGCTCAGCACAGGACCCTGGGTGCAGGGGGAACGTGGCTCCTACCAGCCCCATCCCTGCCCTAGGGATGCGCGAGCACAGGCAGGGAATGGCCTCTCCTGCAGCATCCAAAACACCTCCCACAGACACCAAATCAGGGGGGAAGCACCCACAGGGCTCCAGGGATGCCTTTTCCACCCCTTCCCCATGAGCCGCCCCCAAGCCAGGGATGCCAGCAGAGCACAAAAGCTCCTTTATCAACGCTCGCGGTGGCATTTGTGCCGCACCGATGCCCACGTACCCGCGGTGCCGGGCTCCCCGCTGCCCTCGGGGCTGGGGGACAAATCAACCACCGCAGCCCCCGGCACCTTCTGCTTGTTCTTCATGGCCTCGATGGCTTTCAGCCTCCGTGCGTGCTTGTGGCCCTTGTAGTGGGCTTCTGCCTGGTTCTGGCAGGGAGAGAGGAGAGGGACACATGAGGACACGCAGGCGGATGCTGGGATGCGTTGCCACCTCCCCTTGGTGACAACCACGGGGGTGTTTTCCACCCCGGTGTAAGCACACAAGCACTGGGGCCGAGGGAAGGATGCGGTGAAAGGCGTCAGGCGGCTGCTAAAAGCACATTTGATGTCTTCAGACACAGCCAGCGAGCTGCTGGCTGCAAAAATAAACCGAGAAAGTAGGCTGGGGTTTGAGGGGGGGGGAGGCCGTGTCTCCCATTGGACCCCAGCGGGTGTCTGACACGCGATCTGCAGTCACAGCATCCTTTGCTGCATCGGGAAGTGCACGGCGAGGGGCTCCTGCCTGCGCCGAGCCCATAAAGACGAGCACAAAGGAGAAGCACCCCGACACTTGCGTCCTCGCTCCAGCAGCTGGTGGGAGGTCAATGCGGGATGAATGGAACCCCTGAACCACGGAGAAGCACGGATGAATCGGCACGGCGTCCTCGGAGCCCGGCTGGGGCTTCCCATGTGGGCTGGGAAGAAGCATCCCCTTCCCTGCCCCCATGGCTTTCCAAGGGCTGGGAATGGTGTCAGGGATGCGCTGGGTACATGGGAAAGCAAAAGGCCCATCCGAGCATGGGGCCTCATTAGCAAACACAATGAACCTCCAGCAGATAGGGGGCTGAGGCTGCAGCTGAAGTGGGTCACTGGCACCATGCAGGAGCCCAAGTGGAGCATGAGGGTCCTTGGGGGGACATGCCTCCATCCTCCCTGCTGCCGTGCTCATGGGAGCAGATGGGATTGCACCAGTACAAGCAGAGCCAGCCCAGCCGAAGGGCTCCGAGCTGCTGGCCATGCAAAGGAGGCTTTTGCTGTTCCAGCCCTGCTGCCTGCAAACCCCATCCCTCTCCTGCTGGCTCTTTATCACTTTCCCCACAAACGATCAGCTGTGCTCAATTCATTACCACAGGGATCAGTGGATGCCTCCTTCCTCCCCTCTACAAGGTGGTCGATTTACTTGGCTGCGAGTTAAAACCCAAACCCCCTGCCACAGCAGCACTCTGGGAAGCCAAGGCTTCTGTTCAGCTCCTACAGAGCAGACATGACTTGCAGGGGCTGATAAAGCAGCTTAAGCTCAAACACTGAGGACAAGGCAGGAGGGGACAAAACGAGATGGAGCAGAAAGAGCCAGGGGGGCAAAGAGGGGAGCGCCTGGGCCCATGGGATGGGGATGTCAGCGGGCAGAGCCCCGAGGAGCTCCTCCACCATGGGATGCTCCCCACCATGGGATGCTCCTCACTATGGGATGCTCCCCACCATGGGATGCTCCCACAGCATGGGATGCTCCTGCAGCATGGGATGCTCCTGCACCATGGGATGCTCCCCACCATGGGATGCTCCCCACCATGGGATGCTCCTCACTATGGGATGCTCCCCACCATGGGATGCTCCCACAGCATGGGATGCTCCTGCACCATGGGATGCTCCCCACCATGGGATGCTCCTCACTATGGGATGCTCCCCACCATGGGATGCTCCCCACCATGGGATGCTCCTGCACCATGGGATGCTCCCCACCATGGGATGCTCCCCACCATGGGATGCTCCTGCACCATGGGATGCTCCTGCACCATGGGATGCTCCTGCACCATGGGATGCTATGGGATGCTCCCCCACCACCATGGGATGCTCCCCACCATGGGACACCATGGGATGCTCCCCACCATGGGATGCTCCCCACCATGGGATGCTCCCCACCATGGGATGCTCCTGCACCATGGGATGCTCCTGCACCATGGGATGCTCCCCACCATGGGATGCTCCCCACCATGGGATGCTCCTCACTATGGGATGCTCCCCACCATGGGATGCTCCCCACCATGGGATGCTCCTGCACCATGGGATGCTCCTGCACCATGGGATGCTCCCCACCATGGGATGCTCCCGCAGCATGGGATGCTCCTGCACCATGGGATGCTCCCCACCATGGGATGCTCCCCACCATGGGATGCTCCCCACCATGGGATGCTCCCCACCATGGGATGCTCCCGTGGGTACCACTTACCGCAGAGTTGAAGCGCAGGTGGCAGATGTTGCAGGAGATGAACTGCTTCTTCTTGAGCGGCGCGGGCACGCCGAACGTGTGGCTGATCACCGCCTTCTGCACCGGGTCCATCTGCAAGGGAGCGAGGGCACAGGCTGCATGGGTGCCGTGCGGTGATGGCCACCCCGGCACGGTGAACTGGTGATGCCCCGTGCCATAAACACCAGCAGAGCTCCCGTTCGGAGGGAGCGCTGGCGCTGCCGAGGAGCCTTCCTAAACCATCCCTGGATAAACCCAACCTGCAGGGACCAAATGCCTGCTGTGGCCTGGTGGGGGGACGAGGCCGCTGCAGGGGCACAGGCTGCAGCCTCACCAAGCTCCCCTGCGTGTCCCCCATCCCCTCTCCCCCATCACAGACACCGGTGTCACGGGTGGCAGATTACTGAGCCCCCGGTTGCTGCCCTGGAGCTGCCAATGCAGGAGCAGAAACCACTGAACCAGGGGGCAGAGATCACGGGGGGCACCCAGGAAGCCTCCACGTGCCCATCCCCAGGGAGCTGAACATCCCCGTGCAAAGCTGAAGGTGCAAGCGGAGCCACGGGTGCATGGTCCTTACCCATGGACAGTGCACACAGAGGGAGCGGGGCAGGAGGGACAAGGTACCCACTGCCCCGTGCCCTGCTCCCGCTCGGGTACGCACTTTGCCTGCTCTCACATGGAAGTGCAAGGCTGATGCAGCCCTGGTTCCCCATGGGGCACGAGCGCAGTTACCCGACACGAGCTGCGTCATCCCCATGCAGGGGCTGCAGGCGAGGCGGATGCGTGCAGGCTGATGAGCTGCTGACAGCCCCTGGCTCCTCTGCCCCTCTCCAGGGCTCGGCCTCATTCCTCAGCCCCGGCAGCAAACTTGCCCCGAAAGCCATGATTGTTTCAAACCCAATGCAGTTATTAAGGGAGGGGGGGGGAATAAGAATAACCTCTTTGTCTGAGCGGGGCTCTAATCTACAATGCAACTATTGTTCCCCTGTGCTGCGGCATAGGAAGATTATCTTATCTGAGTGCTGCTGTCAGCAGAGCCCGGGGTTTGCAGGCGATCGTGTTTCTCTGCAGAGCTATTTCGCTGCTGAGACAGGTGCATCCGTCTTCGAGGCACATGCCTGGACAACGGAGCCATTATCGAGACCCCAAATTCCTTCCCAGGAGTGAGCGGAATGGTAAAAGCCGGTGATTAATGAAGCGCCTCTTTGCCATGGAATTCAGCTGGCTTGTCTGGCATAGAAATGAAGAGGCGTTTGGGGTTCGGCGGAGACCCGGAGGAAGCTACAGATGGCAAAGATGCTGCTCCGCACCCCTGACGACAGCCACTGACGCGTGCTGCAGGCAGCATCCCTGCGCTGCCCGGCTGCAGGCAGACACGGGGGCTTGTGTTCACCCACCTCTTCCACCCAAAGAGAAGGGAAAAGGCTCTGAGCAGGGCCTGGCTGGGTCCTGGACCCGACTGCCCCCTGAGCAGAGGAGGATGCAGAGGATGAGGAGGGTGCAACTGGAACTGTCCTGGTCTGAACCTGCCAATGAAGCCACCAGCACCGAGGCCACGACTGAGTGACTCCAGGGGCCGCATTGCCCAGGCCACCCAAAACCTGGCTCCTCGCCCCAGCCCCGCACATCCCAGCCAAGGGCGGCTGGTGAGCATCACTGCTCCTGCTACCCCGCAGCGAACACAAGCTCCGTGTCCTCAAAAGCCTTTGGGAGCACATGGGGGCTCGAACAACCCCTTGCCACGGCCCCATCACACACACGGTGCTTTACCGGGAGCATCCCACCGGGCTCCATCCCGCACACAGCACCAAGAGCATCCCAAGCTCGGGTACCACCCTGTGCCTCTCTCCCAATGAAAACACAAACATAACATCAGCTTCTCCCCACATGTGCACTCACTGCAGCACCAGATCCCAGCTCTGCCCAGGCCGGTGAGGGCTGTGCCACAGCCGGGTCGGTTCCAGCTCCTCCTGCCTTCTCCAACAGATCTGTCCCGACAGCAGAGGCAGGCTCTGGGCACCGCACGCTTGGAGAAGGGAGATCTCAGCTTTGTGGTCAATTCTCATTGACTCACACGACTTTATTTATCCCTGGATGTTCTTAGGGATATAAATAGAGCTCCCTGCACTGAGCTCCCTGCTGGCACTGAGGTCAGAAACGCAGCGTCGCTTCGGATCGTGTCTCCTGTCGAGGCTCTGCCATGCGCTTGGCACCTTTGCGACATCCCAAGAGCTGCAAAGGACCTTTTGGGCAAGAAAGGCGCCTTCTGCGTTGCGGTGGGGTTTGGGGTTCCTGCTGTCATTGCTTTAAGTGGCAGCAGAGCTCGGCCTGGAAAGGTTTCATGTGCTGCAGAGTAAAACATCTGCTGGGTTCATGAGAGCCTTGTGACCTGCTCCAAGTGCAAAGTGTTCTGCTGGGCAGCTGCAAACTGCTCCTGCCCTGCAGGGCAATGCCAAATCCTGCATGGCATAGCCGAATCCTGCACAGCATCACTGAACCCTGCATGGCAGCACCAAATCCTGCATGGTAGGGCCGAATCCTGCATGGCATCGCCAAATCCTGCATGGCAGCACCGAATCCTGCACGGCATCACTGAATCCTGCACGGCAGCACCAAATCCTGCACGGCATCACCGAATCCTGCACGGCATCACCGAATCCTGCACGGCATCACCGAATCCTGCACGGCATCACCGAACCCTGCACGGCATCACCGATCCCTGCACGGCATCACCGAATCCTGCACGGCAGCACCAAACCCTGCACGGCATCACCGAACCCTGCACGGCATCACCGAATCCTGCACGGCAGCACCGAATCCTGCACGGCAGCACCGAATCCTGCACGGCAGCACCGAATCCTGCACGGCAGCACCAAACCCTGCACGGCATCACCAAACCCTGCACGGCATCACCAAACCCTGCACGGCATCACCAAACCCTGCACGGCATCACCAAACCCTGCACGGCATCACCAAACCCTGCACGGCATCACCAAACCCTGCACGGCATCACCAAACCCTGCACGGCATCACCAAACCCTGCACGGCATCTCCGAATCCTGCACGGCATCTCCGAATCCTGCACGGCATCTCCGAATCCTGCACGGCATCGCCGAATCCTGCATGGCAACACCAATTCCTGCACGGCAGCACCAAATCCTGCACGGCAGCACCAAATCCTGCACGGCAGCACCGAATCCTGCACGGCATCGCCGAACCCTGCACGGCAACACCAATTCCTGCACGGCAGCACTGGGTGAGCCAGGCAAACCCACTGATATCTTCTTACAGCACCTCGGATCCAGCAGCTCTCTCAAACCGTGACATCCCCTGATGGATGCCCCCTCCCAAATCGCCCCTGAGGCTCAGCTGCCCGATGGAGCCTCTGACCTGGCATCAGCAGAGAACCGAGGAGCCGCAGGGATGCTCCTGCCCCTCCAGCACAGACACAGCCCCAGGAGCAGTTCCCACCCTGGGGACCAGCCTGGCTTCACCCAGGTAACAGCACCCAACCTGACACCCCCGGCACCTCATGCCGGGGTCCCCACTGAGCACAGCAGCACCACAACGGGGCCGGGCGGCCCCAGCCAGGGCACGAGGTTCATTTCCCAAGGGACCCGGGTCCTGAAGCAGCCCAGCCCTAGAGAACACGTGCCAGGGGCAGGTGGGAGCCCTGGAGAGCAAAGAGCAGGGCCTGGTTCCGCTCAGCTGCTGCCTCCAGCGAGGGCAGAAAGAGCCCAAAGAGCAGCACCCTGATGGCATCAGAAACCCCCTCCTCGCCTGTGTTTCTGCTGGTTAGCACAGGGGAGGGACAGGCCAGAGCTGGGCTTTCAAAAGAGCTCAAAGGAATTGGATGTCTGCATCCCATTCCACAGCAACCGGGAACCCTGGACTTCATTTCTGTGCTCGCCTTTGAGGATCTCAGTGATAATTTGCACCTTCCAAGCATGTTTAACCCCAAAGCCACCTACAAGAGGCCAGGGAGGGAGCATCGACCAAACCCAGGAACAGCCACCCCACTGCTGCAGTGGAACAGCAGCACAGGGACCCAAAGCAAGGCAAGAGAGGGGCTCCTGGGGCGGATCCCATCCTTCCCATCGGGAAGAGTGCCGGGAGAGTGGCACCAAGCAAGGGAAGCACCATTTCACTGCTGAGATGCTGTTGTACATCCTTGGTCCCATCCACGTCAGTTTAGATGTCAACCAGAACATCACTAAGGCCACATTGAATGGCATAACCCAAGCACGGGGTCCAGTAGTTTGAGGCTGGGGACCTTGAGCCCAACTGGGTGGTGGGAAAAGACCCACAGCACCGAGGCTGACCCCACATCCGCAGCCACACAGCAGCAGCCTTGTGTCTTTATACAGCTCTTTCTTTCCTTCTCTTATTTGCAGCTAACAAACTGCTCTCCAGAGCTCCTTCATTGCTATTGATTCCAGCAGCAAAATCGAATTGGTCGTGGTTAAAACCGTGTTACATCTATGGGGGGGGACGGACTCACCGTGTTGAAGTTGGGGAAGAGGTTGAGCGGTGACGTCCCGTTGAGCCTCAAGGTCAGAAAGTGCTTGATGTCCAAGGGGGGATGGAGGGGACGGCCGGGGATAGGCAACGATGCTAAGAGGGGGCTGCTGTGTCCGGAGGGACCTGGGCAGGCAGAGGGGAGAGAGCAGCGTTAGCGGTGGTGCAGCTGGGGGGGGGCCATGAGGCTCCGGCCCCCCTGTAGGTGAAGGTCCCAGCCCTGGCCATGTTCTCCCTTTTGGGCTCAGAACCAGCATCCCGGGTGCAAGCGTGTGAGGGTGAGGTGTGCACCCCTGGAGGGAGGGGAGGCCACGCAGCGGGGACCTGTCCCAGCCTGCTCCCCATCCCAGTGCTTCCTCCCGCTCCGCAGCCGGAGGGCAGCGGTTTCCCACTTGGATTTCTCCATCCCACTGCGGGAGAGCAGCCTCTGAGCCGTGGTGGGGCCCAGGCTGGGCTCCTGCGCCTGTGCCCGGCTCCGAGAGGGGAGAACGTGAAAGCACACAGCGGAAAGAGTAAAATCCTATAAAGAAGAGAAGATTTCACGGTGCTGGGAGCCAGGAACGCTCGTTCACATCTCGCACGGCTTCACTCCTCCTCCAGCCCACTGCACCAAGGGCACGGCGCTTCTGGGTACCCCTATTTTCTGATCCCTGGGTTCTCTTTCGGCTCAGGAGCAGCGGTGGAGCCCGGCAGCATCCCAGCCCCGTGCCCACAGCAGTGCCTCGAGGGTCAGTGCTCCCACACCAGGAGCCGCAATCAGCGGGGCTCGGCCCATCCCGCCCCACACCGGCAGTGCAGGATGAGGACCCCGCTCCGCAGCGCCTCGGAGCTGCCTCCCTGCAGGGATTTGCTCCAAGCAGGAGCCGAGCCCCAGCTCTGAAATGCAAAGTGCAGAAAGCACCGTGGATGCGAGCAGCGGGCGCTCGCCCCTGGGCAGCTCCGACCTCCTTCTGGGAGAGCGCACACGGCTCCGGAGCGGCCCCGGGTCAGGCCTCGCTCCAGGGGAAAATCCCCTTGCGCTCCATGAGGCGTGCGCTGATCGCGTTAATTCCAGAGCCGCCCAGGAGGGGAATCTGGGAAACTGCTTGCAAACAGAGACGGGAAAGCGGGGAGGGAGCCGGGGCAGAACTGGGGCTGGGAAACAGCAGCTCTGCACCAAAGCACCCGAAACGGCAGAGCCGGCCCCAGGGATGCTCCGGCCCCAGGGATGCTCCGGCCCCAGGGATGCTCCGGCCCCAGGGATGCTCCGGCCCCAGGGATGCTCCGGCCTCAGGGATGCTCAAGCTGCAACCCAGCGCAAGCAGCAGCTGCAATGGAGGCATCTTGGGCTGGAGGGTTGGGGTGTCCCCCCCTCCACCTTCCTCAGCATGCCCTGCACTGACTGCACCAGCTTCAGAAATAGACATATATATGATATATACGTAATATAACATGTATATAATATACTACATGTATATATATGATATACATTGCATTTACCACTTGGAGGATCAAAGGGGCGGGGGAATGCCTCCACTCCCATCAACAGCAACCGAATAAAGGGGGGTTGTAGCTCAGCCAATGCCACCATGCCAGTAGGAAATCCTGGCTGCTGCCCCACAGCCAAGGGCTTTGCCCTTTAGGAGCTGGGAGTGGTGGGGCACACGTGCAGACACGGGGATGGCCACTGCTCACTGACATGGTCAGGATGAGATACACCAACAGCCCTGGTGCGTCCTTGAGCGCAGATTTGGGCATTAACCATATTCCTGCGGTCCAGGGGTAAAATAAGGCATCAGAGAGCCCAGAGACCCCAGACAGGACCCTGCGGAGGGGGCAGGACCTTGTAAACAAGAGCCAGGGAGCAGGAAAAGGGCTGAAAGCCTCCATAGCATCAATGTGCTCAGGCACCCGCCAGGACACGATGCTCTTGAGGCACCTCCCCAAGGTTATGGGGCAGCAGCACTGCAGCTCCTGCCTTACCTTTGCTGCAGGGCACATTCCGCCAGCAGCTGCGGGCTGTATTTTTAGGTATTAATTAGATGCTGAATTAAGGGGATTTGCTCTGGGGACAGTGGCAGGGCCACCAGGTCTGTATAGGATGACACGACCTTACCCGAGGTGACGGGCATGGCCCCGGCAGCGTGGGCTTTGCCAGTGAATGGCATCCCCAGATGCTCGGCGCACAGCTCCAGCATGGGGCCATCCTCTGCCCTTTTCCATCCCCCTGTGGACAGGATGCTCTCGGGCCTCCACGGTGCGTGTTGAAGGGCTGGGGTAAAGAGGGGAGTGAAGGAGCTCTGTGCTCCCAGCGCCCCATGGAGCACAGGGAGGGGACACGCTCTTAACCGAGACCCCAAACCACACAGCATCACCTCTGTGGTGCCACATCCTCTACCTGCAGCTCAGGCCACAGCCACCAGCTCAGCCCCTTCCCAGCCCTCTGAAGCTCAGCCCAGTTCCCATCCCGCTCGTACACACTCCTGGAGGGGTCCCTTGGAATGAAAGCGCTGTTTCAGTCCCTCATTTAACCCAGCGCACCCAGGACCATGCCTGCCTCTTATCTCCAGCCTGTGCCCCCCTCTTCACCCCACACACACGCCTGCAGCATCGTTTCCCAGGCTGCCTGTGAGCAGATCAGAGCAACTGTTGTGCTCCAGCCCCACGTACGTGTGAGCCTCCAAGAAGCAGCAGCGACAACGCAGGGTGTTTTCGTACCAACACGAGCATCTGCCAAGGACCCATCTCCGCAGACGCCGGCTGCCTCCGAAGAGCATCTGGTGCGGAGTCTGCCCGGGACAGATGGAGACGGGAGCGCTGTATTCCCATGGAAGCAGCCTGGCTCCCTCCCTGGCTGTTGGTGTTCTCAGGGCGTTTTGGTGGCGTCTCGCATTCCTTACCCAGGGCATTGAAGCTTTTCTCTCTGGCCAAGCAGGGGCTGAATTCATTCCAGCTCTTTCCAGGTGACTCCGGGAAACACGAGTGAGCTCCCGACACCAAAGGCAGCCACCAGGAGCGGAGCAACTCCCGCTCCCAACGCTGCACCACAGCAGCACCAGCGCTGCACAGGGTCCGGACCAGTAATGGATAGATTAATCTATATTATACTAATTATGAATCTATCGCTTCATATATATTAATAAGCATATTAATAAACATTTTGCACCGTGCTGGAGCAACCAGACCCAGCAAACCCCACCTGGACCTCAGCATCCATGGGCCAGCCCTGGAGACGGCGATGCTGCGGCTGCCCCAGCACAGGGGGTTTGCTCCAGGCAGCACCCACAGCAGGCCCATGCTCCCTGGGAACATAAGGGCAGTGTGAGCATCGCCCTGTTAAATCCTATTTCCAGCTCTTGACAGCCACAGGCTCCCCCCTGTTCATGCACAGAAGACAGAAAGCAGCAAACCCCCCCCTTGCCAAGCAAGGGCTCGCCAAGAATCACATACCCCAACGGAGGGATGCTGGGGAGCCAGCAGCTCTCACCCAAACACGTTCGCCATCAAACCAGCATCTCCTCCCGACGGACCAGCTGAAGGACACGGGCTCTGCGCCATCAGCAGTCACCTGCTGCCAGCCCTGAGGGCAGAGCTCCTGCTTCCCCTGCCTCCACCACAGGCACAGGGCACAGTGTGCCCATGGGAGCCTGCGAGACACCCCCAGACACCCCATCCAGCACGGGTGTCCTACAGCGTGGTACCCCCGGGTCAGACAGACGGCAAACCACCCCCGAGGGCAATGGGGACTGTCAGTGTTAGGGACAACGGGGTCAAATCCTGCTGGACATGGACCTGCGCCTGCAGCACAGGGAACTTACCCAGGGAAGGAGAGGAGCTGAATCCCACGGGAGGACCCGGCGCCCCGGATTGAACCAAGTGATGCTCGAGGCTGCTGCAGTGGCTTTACTGCAGACTGAAACCAGTGAGAAGAGGCCCCTCTCACCCCCACAACAGAGCTGCAGAAGCCATCCCCGCCCAGGTAAAACCAGAGAGGCCCCAGAACAACACCCAGACACACCAATGCACGGCACCAGACCCCGGCCCCAGAGCAGCCCCTGCCCACTGCAGGGTGAAGGCAATGAGCAGAAGGTACAACACAAGCTGAAGGGCTCAGGTTTGCCCCAAAAGCAGATGGTAAAAGACTCTTTGGGTTTAGATCGCTCAGAGGGCAAAGGGAACGCAGGTACTTGATGACACTCTGGAAAGACCGGGATTTGCTGTTTGGTTTTGGATCCCTGCTTGTCATTTATTCTGACATGGCAAAAGAAGTCCTTTTAGAGCTCTTTGCGCCTTCAGCACCAGGAAAATTCAGATAGACCTTTTTAATATAGATCTTTATCCATATTTATGTATATATATACACACATACACATATATACACAAGGATGCATTTCAAAGTTACTATTTCCTCGGTGATTACAAGATCATTCCCTACATCTCCTGCTCTTGAAATGATCATGACTTGATGCCACTGCTAAAAATACTTTGTGCTGTGCGCGAGGAATGCCAACACGCACCGCCAGGCATTCCAGGCTGGAACGCTGCTCTTGCCTTTTCTGCATCATTCTCCAGGCTCCAAAGCAACAAAAAGCAGACAGTTTTGCAGAGGATTAAGTCTAAGCTGCGGGGTGTCATTGTGCAAAGGCAACGTGACATCTGAGCTCAAGAGAAGGCTTGCCTCCATCTCCCTAACCGAAAAGGATGATCAATCCTCCTGAACCTCAGCAGTTTGGGGTTTCAGGTGGCTCCAAGGTTTCAAACTCGGCGTTTGGGGGAGATGTGGGACCGGCAGGAAGGATCCCATTTCCTCTTCCCACCATGGAGCAGGTCACCACCCAGCGATGGGGAAGGGCAGCACCGAGCCGGTGCCCGAGGGCCATGGTTCCCCTCACTTCACCTGCGCCACGATGAAGCCGGGCTCCCTCGCGCTCTCGTAGTACTCAATGGCCAAGGCGAAGTCGAACTCGCTGCTGGCCGGGCCGTCGATGGCGATCTTCATGAGGTCCGAGAGCCCCTCGTCCGTCCCGCGCCGCGGCCGCCCGCGCTGCAGCAGCTCCCGGCCCCGGTTGATCTTCTCGGCCAGGACGGAGCCCAGTGGCAGCGCCAGGGCGATGGCTGCGAGCACGGCGAAGTCCGGGAAGAGCTCGTGCATCTCGGAGCTGCTGTAGACCAGCTTGATGCAGAGGTCCTTGAAGGAGAGCTGGCTGAGGCTGAAGACGATCCGCTTGAAGAGGGGGAAGTCGCTCAGGGCTCTTTCACTCACCACCACCCGGGAGTAAGCCTGCAGGAGGAAGTTGAGTTCGCTGACCCCATAGGTGCCAATGTCCTCCAAAGACTGGGGGTAGCACTTGGGGTTGAAGATGGCCGAGAAGGAGCTGATGGCCTCCAGGACGCTGCTGGGGAACCGGTCCAGCAGGTTGCCGCGGACGCTCTCCAGGTAGCTCTCCTTCAGGCGCTCAAAGTGCTTCAGATGCGCCTTGGAGCAGTTGGCCAGCTCAACACCCTTGTAGTAGAGGCGGCTCTCACCCTCCCGGTCATCCCGGGGATGCTCGTTCATCTCGTTGAGGAAGTCCTGCAGGTGCTGGCCGCTGGTGCTCTTCTGGGCTTGCAGGGTGGTGGCCGTGGCGGAGACGATGGGCTTCAGGATGGAGAGGTCCGAGTCCTCGATCTGGAAGAAGCGCCTGAGTTTCTGGAAGATGGGGAGGACATCCAGGAGGATCTTGGTGAAGGCCACAAACCGGAACTTCTTGAGCTCTTCGCAGAGAGCGTGGGCCACGGGGGACCTCCGCGCCTCGCTCTCCAGCAGCAGCACCAGCGTGGGCCATGAGGAGTCGATGGCTTCCACAGCTGGGAATATAGAAGTCCAGTGGATGGCTCCGGGGCTCCCGAGGTCTATCTCGCAGAGGTCCAGGACGCTCCGCAGCTCCTGCAGACCATCGCCTTCCCCCCTGAAGCTGGAGTAGAGCCTGTACACGGCATCCACGGTGGTCTCGTACTTCTGGAGGTACTCGATGCTGCCGATGCTGTCGGCCGGCAGCAGGGAGCTCCCGCGGGACAAGCAGTGCATCTCCATGAGGAGCGGGCAGAGGGAGGTGAGCGCGGTGCCCGCCCCGCTCAGCCGCTCGGCCACCAGCGAGGCGCTGTCGGCGCGGAGCCACGTCAGCTTCATGCTGGGGATGCCGAAGGAGCGCATCACCTCGGCCACCTTGCCCGCCACCGGCGAGGTCCCCCCGGCGGGCAGCTCGAAGCTGCCCAGGAAGGTGGCGGAGGTCTGCCCGCTGCACGGGGACACGGTGGTGGTGAACACGGCGAGGCTGCGCTGCTCCAGGACGTCCACTGTCTCGTCCAGCACCAGCCCCACGAATGGCGAGGCTTTGATCCGGTGCCTGTCCTCGTTGTGCAGGACTTTGGCGATCGCTGCCTGAGCCCGTTAAGAGATGCACAGGGACCGAGGGAAAGAAAAACACAAATGAGCTTGAGCAGCCGGCGGGGAGATGAGGGGCACCCGAGCTCCTGCCCTCAACGGCCCCCAAAGCGGCCCCGTGGCTCCAGCAGCACCGAACACGCCATGGGCAGCACCAACGCTGACAACCGCCACCTCCAGCCAAACTTCAGCAGTTACGTCCGTGCTCTCCAAGCCTGGGAGCAGCAGGAAAACGCTGCAGCAGCTTTTCCTTCCCTCCTCAGTTTTCCCCATTGCAGGCAAACAGCCCGGTTTGAAGGGGAAACTGCCGCGGTGCGTGTGAACGCTGCGAGTAGCACTTCAGGCTGAGAAATCTCATTAGTGGGTTTGGTCTATCCGCAGCAAAGAAACGGCTCTTTAGAGACCTAAAAGGGCTGGAAAATGGCCAAGACTCACTAAAAAATTAATTTGATTTGAAGAGGCATGAACCGTTTGTGAAATTCAGAAAATCCTTTCTAAACTCTCCAGCTCCTTGATCTTTCTGATCACTCGGTTTAGGGCAAAAGAGGAAAAACCCACAGTGCTCATGTGCTAATTGAGCTCCTGAGCCTTCATCCTTCAAGCAGCCTGGCAGGCTCCGAGAGGAAAGGATGCTCCTGGACTCCCTGAGACAGACCCGTGACCATGAGGCTCAAGCTCCTTCAACAGAGCCCATCACCTTCTGGTTTGCCAGATGAGGGAATGATGCTGAGAAAGTGCCACCTCGATGTTTAATGAGGAGGAACTTTCAGTCTCCACTGGAACTCCTGGAGAAGAGCAGCATCTCCCAGCTCCCCCGTGGTCTCAGGTCCCAAGCTTATCATGGATGTACCCTGGTGCCATGGGGCACATTTACCTGCGCAAGGACCAGGATGGAGATCTGCCCATCAGCAAACGCAGTCAACCCTGCTGTGCCTGTGAGCCAGAGACCCCAGCTCCTGCCTGGCCTCCTGCCACTGCTCCCACCTCCATCCCTCCTGGGCCCTCATCTCCAGGAGGATCCAGTGACCGCACTGCAAAGTCAGGGCACCCAACCCATGCTGCTGAGTGCGGTGGGTGCAGGCAGCCGTGCGGCACCGTCTGGCCTGAAGCACAGAATCATAGGGATGGAACATTCACCACTTCTCTGGGTATCCTGTGCCAGCACCCTGACACCCTCGCAGGGAAGAACTTCCTCCTTACATCTAACCTGAATCCCCCCTCTTCCAGTCTGAACCCATCACCCCTTGTCCTATCGCTGCAGCCCCTGACCAAGAGCCCCTCTCTGCATCCTTGCAGCCGCTGTGGGTGCGGAGCCCCGGCCATACACACCTGCATCTCCCTGGCGCAGCCGGGGTGGTAGAACTGGCTGTGCTCAGAGGCCAGCAGCGCCTGGCACAGGTTGAACTTCTGCAGGTCGAGCAGGGAGGAGCACTGCTCCCGCGGGACGTCCTCCTTCGCCATCCAGTAGACGGTGGCGAGCACGGCCACCTTCGCCGGGTTCACGTCCGCCTTGAGGACCGGGCGCAGCTCCGGGGGCACGCGGCCCTCCAAAGCCGACTGCTCCCGGTTGACGGCCAGCGCCTGCCGGTGCGCGCCCGACGTGACGTGCCGCAGCAGCGCGTGGCGCTGGAAGTTGTCCGTGCCCACGGTAAAGGCGTTCTCGGCTTTACCGTGCTTGTTCTTCACCAGCGCCTGCCGACACTCTAGGCAAAACATGAGTTTCCGCTCATAGTCAAACTCGAGCCAGGTAAATTCCTCCTTCCAGTGCTCATTGAAATAGCGCTTACACTTTTTATTGGAATTGGAAGTTTCCCCGGCTGGCTTTTTCCCTGGAGGCACCATATTGCTGGGGCTGGGAAATCAAACGCTACAGATGAACTGAACCGTGCCTTGCAGGAGCAGCCTCTACACTTAATTTTAGTAAGAAGGTCTATTACAACTCTCCTGGTCCGACTGGAGACGAAAGAGACACAAGGGAAAGGGATTAGGGCCCTGCAAACCTCCGCCTGCGCTCACCGTTTAATCCTGGCTGCTAACGCAGCGGCAGGGCCCCACCGGCAGCCTCTGGGGTGCCACTGGGGGCTCGCGGTGGCAGCGGTGGCACCGGCACCTCGCATGCGCTGCGTGACCACAGGGACGCCCAAGCACGCTCCCCATCGCAGCGGACCCCCGCGATGCAGCTGATGCTCCCCAAAACACGCATCCAGCCCCACAAAGGGCAGCACCCGCTGCTGACAGCGAGTGCCAGAGCCCTGGAGCTGCACGAGGGTGACTTGGAGGCCGGCAGAAACACGTGCTCATGGGTGTTCGCATTCATCCCTTGCTTGTCTCTACCCCATAAATTGCCCCAGTCACATCTGGTGGCGGCAGGGCCGTGCTCTGCACTCAGTGCCCTGGACTCTCTCCAGCCAGGGCTCCAAACACCTCCTAGAGCCCAGAGGCTGAAAGCACGCACACACTGAAAGCAGGGAGCTGGAGTAAGTGTCCACTTAAATCCCTCCCTATATTCAAGCCCCTCTCAGCCCAGTCCTTGCATTCCTCCATGCACTGGACTGAAAACCAACCCTGAACCTCGATAAAAGCAGTGGGAAGAGGAAGAGGAGGAACCCAGCGGAGGGTGGGGAAGGGGGAGAACCAAGCAGGGAGGAAAACGGAGGCAAACGAGGCCATGCAGGAGCGGCACAGGGCAGAGCATGGCTGAGAAACCCAGGAGGAACTTGGGGTTTGCCCCAAGAGCCAGAGCTGCTTCCACAGCCCCTCGGGAAGGGGAACCCCTCCTGACTGAGGTGTCCATCCCCTTGGAGCAGGGGCTCCCCTCGGGCTGCCCTGGGCACTGCAGCCAGCCCAGGTCACAGTCGGGCTTTGCTAACCCAAACCTCAGCTCTAAGCACAGTCAGCAGCAAAAGCTTCTGAGGAAGCAGAGAGAACCCCCAGGACACGGCCCTGATGGGGGTTTCCTTCCTCCCCCAGGGAGCACGGGACTCCCAAGGCTCACAACAGGCACATGGGCTCCCTCTGCACCCTGCTCTTGGTCTGTTTAATATGGGTTCCTCTGCTTCCCATGCCTCGGCACGGTGCAGCCAGGAGCACGCAGGGAATGATTCCCACAGCTCCCAACAAAGCTGCCTGCACCTCCTTGTCCATCCCAGAGCTGCCGGGCACCGGCCGGAGCAGCGTGTCCTCAGCAGCACGTTAACTGGGAGCTGCAATGGACTTGCCAAGGAGAGCCAAAGCCCAGCCCCGTCCTGCTGAATGCTTCCCCATCAGACATCCCCCAGGGACACGGGCTCTGCAGGGCTGGGATTGCAGCAGGGCTCCTGCTGTGCCCCAGGAGCTTTGTGGCTCACCCTCGAGCAGGAGCGAGCTGCAGGCACAGCCGCACTCATGGCTCGTGAGCCCAACCTGCCCCAGCCCCACTACCCCGATCCCTCCACGGGGCAGGCATTGAGCTCAGTGTCCCCTTGCGTGGCCCGAGGAGGGGGCTGATTCCTCCGTTCCCTCCCTGTCACAGACCCCATTCACTCCCAAACCTGTCCCTACCTACCCCAGCACTGGCTCCAGCAAAACCTTGGGAAGCAAAAACCCCAAACAGCACTGAGGGTCTGTGGGGAGAGCTGGGGATGGAGCATCCCTGCCCACAGCACCCGCTGCGCACCGGCACCAGCGCTGGCTCCTTCACTGCACCCTGCGCATCGCTCCCGGGCTGCTGCTGGCCATGGGGAGAAGCAGCAGGGCAGGAGGGGGTGACACCAGGTACCCCCCCATCCCGCTGGTCCCCCCGCAGGGCACAGCACCGTCTGCGGGGAAGTTCGGGCAGGATCAGGATTCACTCGCAGGAGGACGAGCCCTCATCAGCCCTCACCTAATGCGCGACCTCGGCACCCAGCCCCGCGCAGCCAGCCCTCCCCCTGCATACGTACCATGTAAAGGCTGCCATAAGCTTTGGGGTGAGGGGGGCTCGCAAACTTCCCAGGTTTGGGGTTCTTAAATAGGAAAACCCAAAACGAAACCTAATTTACAAAGCCCGGCCCCGACCCAACGAGCGCGAAGCCAACGGGACCATAACGCATCCGAGCGGCATCCGCGGGCGGGGAACAAAGCCTCGGCGGCCGCCGCCGCGCTCACGGGCGCACGGGAGCTGCCATCTTGCTGCGGGGACTCTCTGGCTCCGCCGATGCTCCCGGCAGCCCACGGCGGCAGTGGCCACTAGCGGTGGCCGGGGAAGGCCGGAGCTCGGCCGTGGGGAGGGATGCGGTGGACGCGGTGGCCGGGTGAGGTGGGGAGGATGCGCCCTGTGCGTGCCCCCCTGCTGGGATCCCATCCCTTGGGGAGGGCAAAGGCGATGGGACACACCCCCCCCCCCAACACACGCAGCAGGAGGAGCTGCAATAGCGTTTGCATCAGCCAGGATGGGTGCCCCAGGGGCTGGGCAGGGCCAGGACCAGGAAAGCAGGTCCCAGCCCTGGCCACCGGTGATGGGCTTTGGCAATATCCAGGTTTGAGCCTCTGGGGACCACCACAGTAGGACACGGACCCAGCTCCAGCTCAAACCCCATTTAACAGCGCTGCTGGTCCAGAGCTGTGAGCCTGGCACCCACCCCTCACAGTGAGGCTCCCCACTGAGCATTGCGGCTCCTCTCGTGCCAAACAAAACTCCTTTTAGCACTAAACGCAGTGAAATTTAGAGCCCCTCAGCTACACCGCCTCTGCTTCCCTCAAACACGGCTCCTGAGCACACCAAAATCCCACAGGATGGGGACATCCCCCCTGCTCCCCAGCCTGGACACGGTGTCCGGCGTTGGGGGATGCTCCCACTGCAGAGCTGCGGCCCCACGGCGAGAGCCGGGATTAGGGGCTCCATTGTACCTGGTTCAGGCTGGCTCCGCATTAGGGAGGGGATGGGGCCCCCAAGTGAATTCCTCTCTTTAGGCTCCCCCGCATGTCCCGAGGCTCTTCCTGCGCTCAGGACATTCCTGCCCTGCACCTCAGCCCAGGGTTAATGCTAACAGGAGCTGGGTGAAACCAGAGACGGGGCTCCCAGGGCTGAAAATATGCACTATTTATTCTTGTGCTAATGCAGGCGAGAAAAGGGGACTTAGGCTTTTTAATGAGTTTTCGGGCTGGAGGCTGCCCCATCCCCTGTTTCCCAGCATCCGGAGCCGGGAGTGGCACCCAAACGCAGAGCAGAGGGATGGAGAGCACCAAGGGCCCCTATCCAAGTCCTGGAAAACGGGGGGGGTGGCAAAAGCACTCCCTGCCCACCTTCCCCTCCGCTTTCACCACACCAGGTACACGTTATCAGGAGCCAAAGGGAGCCAGGCAGGGAAACAAAAGAAGCAACAGGAATCCAGGCAGGAACCAAAAACCCCAGCGGGTAGATCAACTACAGCAGCACCCAGCTCCTCACCCAGCACGGCCACAGCTCCAAGGACCCTGCCCTGGGGCTCCCAACATCCACCTTCCTACTGGGAGCCTCCAGCTCTACCAGGGATGGGGGGCAGCGCTTGCAGGACGCCCCTGCCCTATCCCCGCAGGATGCCGGCCGTCATTCCCAAAGGAACGGACACGGGAACGCTGCTGTTGGCCCCCGTGCTGCAGCAGAGCTTGCGTTGGCTCCATCGGGGCTATTTTCCCTTCGGTGACAGGCGGGCGGGCAGGTGCCCGGCAGCACGAGCGCATTCATCATCAGCGCGGCTGCTGCCATGAGCCACACTTTCCATTCGGACCAAACCCGGGGCACGGAGCATCCAACGGCGCTGCCAAAGGGATGGATCCTGGCAACCCCCCCACCAATGCTCCAGCCCCACGGCCGCGGTCCAGAGGGTTTGTCATTGTGCCGACAAGAAGCTGAACAGGAGAGATTGAAATCCCAGCCACGTTATCCCAAGGGTATTAAATCCCCGAGTCCAAACGCATTCATAGGGTCTTGGTTGCCTTCTCTGCTTTGAGCCATCTCAGCCCCTGGGGAATGATCTCGCTTTTCCAACAGGGAAGAGCAGTTCCTGGTGCTCCCGAGCTGCAAACCCCACTGAGCCCCATCCCCTCACAGCACCCAGCTCCAGCGGCCACCCTCCTGCCACCCATCACACAAGGTCAGCGCTGCACAGGGGCTCTGGTCCTTGGGGGGGGGGGGGGGGGGGGCAGAGGAGCGGGGACCATGGGGTGCTGCTGGAGAAGGAGCCCCCCAGTCACTACCAGCTTGCAGGACGCTGCCTCCCTCCTCCCTCCCCTTGTCACAACCTTCTGCTGCGTGAGTCGAGCTGGCAGGGATCAGCCCTGAAACCGGCTCAAACGACATTTGGAACATGATGACCTTAAGGTCCTTTCCAACCCTAACTATTCTGTGATTCTATGACATCTGCAAACTCAGGGCATGGCCACAGACAGGGCGCTTTGGCCAGCTGGGGGGGCAGTGCTTATTTTGCCCCCCCCCCAGCCTGATGCTCTTCCAAGCAGATACAGGGGCGGCGTTCCCCCCACAAAGCAGCAGAGCCTTTTTGTCAAGGAGCAAGAGCAGAAGACAAGGAGATTTCCCTCCCTCCCAATTGATCCTGGTCCTCAAAAGGCACCTCAGCTGCATCCAGCACCCCAGGAGCTGCCCCAAGCCATAACCCTGCACAACCGATGCACTAAACCATGTCTAAGGGGCAAAACTGGGTGGAGGTCTTGCTCTATCCAGCCTCTTTTCCTCCCCTATGTCCACAAGCATCCAGCCCACCTCTCCTTGGATCTTAATTCCCAGATCTCCCCATGTAGCAATGAGCAGCCGTCCAGCATCCATCCAGCCCCAATCCTTTAGCATCCCTTGCATCCTGCTGGGACCAGTACCAAGGAGCTCGGGAGGGAGCTGGGCTCATTCTAACCTGGCACAGGAGCAGGATGGAGGCAGCGAGTATTGAACCGATTCGGGCTCTGCTCCCCCAAAAGCCCTGCCCTCCCCACCATCACCACCTCCTCTGGGGTGGTGGGGGACAGGTCAGGGTGCTCCTGAAGGATGGGAAGCTCAGGGGGGAGACTGGAGCCCCGGGTAGTTCAGTCTTTATCCAGGGCATCGTTTAAATCAGAGCAATTATGGGTAAATCCACTTCATTCTGTACAGGGAGTGAGCGACCGAAATGAAAAGGGAAAAACCCGATAACTCCAATTGATGCTTTCTCACCATTCCGGGGAAATAACCAATTGGGAACAAAGGAAGGGGCTCCTGTCTCTGCCAGCCTCTTGAAGCCAACACAGTTTTCACTGTGAGCAGTGAAAATGGTTTCTGTTATTGAAGCACCTGAAGCTCAGGGGGGTACAAAGGGACTCATCCCCCTTGCAGGGGTCCCACTGGCTCTGACTTCAGGGCTGTAAGTCCTGGGAGGCCAAAGGGGCTTTCAAACCCCAATCCATTTACAGGTTCACCCCAAAGGTTCTCCCAAAGGCAAAGCCCCTGCTCCGTGCTCCCCAGCACTGTTTTCTGGGAGCTCAGCATCCATCACCTTTGTGCTGACAGCTCAGACGTGCACAGACCCCCCTGTCCTGGCCCTGCCAGGGTCGGACGATGACAACACATCTGTCATTATATTTTAATTAGGTTTCTCTTTCCTACCCCTGGTATTTCGTTGTCATTTCCGCAACTCCCACCCAGGCCATGCCAACAGCATCACTTCGGAGCGGAGGGGGCACCGCAGCCCACTCCTGCACCCATGTGCTGCATGCCCTACCCCTGCGGTCATCGGGGCTCTGGGACATGAGGATGGGTTCTGGAAGGGACCCCTAAAGCCCCAGTGCCAGCAGCAGAAGCTTCAGCCAAGTCCAGGTTTATTTAAAGCCCCGTTCGCCCCTCGTTACTCCAGGTGAGGTATCATTACAAACCATCTAAAAAGTGGATGGTGAATGATACCCTTGGCCAGTGCTGTGACATTTTCTAACCCACATCATACTGGAGGTCAAGATTAGATGACAGCTTGGTCTAAAAATACTCCGAAGGGGAGGCTGAGGCTATCGGAGTAGCTCAGAGCCCCGGCTGGGCGAGCTCAGGGCTGAAACCAGGAGACTGATGCTCTCCCCAGGCCATTCCTTGGTGCGAGCCCCGGCAAGAAAATCAGTGCTGCACGTACAGAGAAACCCACCCAGAGCAACCCCAGTCCCACCACCCGATGGAGGAGCCCCAAAGCAAACCCAGTTTGAGCGGGGACAGGCTCCCTTCCCCATTCACCCGCACAGCGGCAGAGAGGAGCCTCATTAAGCTGGCAGTTAATAGGAGCAAACCCAGAGCAGCACCAGGGCCCAGCACCGAGCGGAGCCGCGGGGCTCCGGGTTCCCGTTTGGTTCTTAAGGGCTGCTTAAATCACAGCGGGGAGAGGACGCGGAGCACTCACAGCGAGCAGCCACAGCACAAACACCTTCCAAAGCACCGCGTTTCTCTACGCAGGGCTCCACGGCTGCGGCACAGAGATCACCAGCGAGAGCCCGGTTCAGAATTGAAGCTTTAGCGGCTTTGCAACTTTTCAGGCATATTTGAGACCGCAAAGCTAAACCCAGGTTCGGGTTGGGGTTATTTTTGTTGCTGGTCTTCGGGTTCTTTGGTTTTAAACCTGCTCTGCCTGACAAGTATCCCAGCTGAACATCCCGAGCAGCACCACACGCTCCGGAGGTACAGCCAAAGGCAGCTCGCTGGGGAAAGGCTGCGTTTCCCACTGTTAGGACAATCCAAGCGATCCCAGGAGCCAGCCGAGGGGCAAGGCTGGAGGAAGGGCAGAGGAGCCCCATCCGCCGTGCCACCCCCGGACCGACAAGTGCACACCAGTGAGAGGGCACTCGTTTTACCTCCGGTGCCTGGAGGCATGCAGGCACGCACATGCTCACACGTATGTGCACCCCACATGCACACGGACGTGCATGGAGAGACCCAGCGCCGCTGCCCGCAGGGACCCAGCACACCGGGAATAAACCCACCGAAATGCCCAGCCCTGGCTCTGGGCATGGAACGGGTCCTAGAGCAGCGCCACGCTCCCTCTGCGGCCACAGCCCACCGAGCCCACGGCAGCGAGGCACCGACTGCACCCCCAGCACCCGCTTCCCCCCACAGAGGCGCTGCCGGCCCCACACTCCCCCTCAAAACCATCCAAGCATTCTCATCACGAGTGCAGCAGGAACACGAGCTGGAGCTGACACCCGAACAAAGAGCAAGGGCAAGAGGAAGCCCTGCGAGCCCACGACCTTTTTCTGCCTCTTTTTGCAGCCCTGGAGGGGGGGAATCAATGCGATGCAGTGATTCAAACTCAGCTTGAGCCCCGCAAGTCATCAGGATGTGCAGGCTGGAGCCGAGGAACGGGCTGCGTGTGCGCCGGGGCTGGAGGGACCATTTTGTTGATGCAAATAAAAAGAACCAGCTCTTTAAATGGGTTTTCGGGCAGGGAACGGCAGCGACCCGGTTTGCTTAGGAAGAAGGAAACCTCACGAGGGTGGTTTGGGGTGGGGAGCCCTGATGGGAGTGGGATTGGGGACCCCGCAGGTGAATCACGGATGGATGCTGCTCAACCCCTCGCTCCGAGCCCGGGCTCCTCCAGCCCCGCGCG
This sequence comes from Pezoporus occidentalis, assembly GCF_034315485.1. NCBI lineage: Eukaryota > Metazoa > Chordata > Aves > Psittaciformes > Psittacidae > Pezoporus > Pezoporus occidentalis. The sequence goes on from NW_026914986.1 coordinate 164,356, forward strand.
TTCCTGGACCTCTTCCCCAGCACTAAAGAACCCACCTCAAATTTTCACTATTCTGTGGTCAAAACTGCGACGGGGTGAAAAGATTCCCCCCCCCCCCCCTTCCCCATGACCTCAGCCGAGCTACCCCGGAGAGAAGAAACCACCAGATGTATTTTCTCCCTTAAAGCACAACTCGCGCCGTGATTTATCGCCCTTTTCCCAAGCTCAAGTAACTCGGTGGAAGCCGCTGCTCGCCGGAGCGCTCGGACGGGCTCCGGAGCATCCCATGCCCGGGACAGGAGCACGGCGAGCTCCCCGACCCCCGCCCCGACAAACCGCGCTCCCCCCGGTCCAGGGGGGACCCCGCTCCCCCCCCAGTTGCTTCGCTGGGGGGGGGGAAGTTGCGCTTCACCCACCTAGGAGCATTTTGGATCCGGCTGCGTCCCCTCGGCGCTGCTGCTGCTGCTGCTGCCTCCCGCTCGCCCGGCTGGGTGCGGGCAGGGCGGGCAGAGCTGCGGGCAGGGCAGGGCAGGACTCGCCCGCAGCCCCCGCCCAGCCGCGCACCCCCTCCAAATGAGCAGGTTAAAGCCGCCGAGCGATGCGAGCCCCTCACCCGCGCGTCCGGCCCCTCCTTGGCCCGAACCCGAGCGCAAAAGCCGCCGGAGGTGCCGGGTATTGAGATGGAAACGGAGGGGAGGGGAGGGGAGCGGGAGGGGGGCCGGCCCCCCAAAGCCACAGAAGGGGAGCTCCGGGCGGGAGGAGGGAGCCTACAAGGGGGAGCACCGGAGCCCCCCAGGGCGCTGGTTTTAGGGCCCCAAGCTGGGTCTCCCTGCTTGGGGAGGGGGGCGCCGCAGCGGCACCGACCCTTTCTGGGAGCTGCTCCCCAGAAATCCCATCGTTGCAGGCACACGGTGGTGGGAAGAGGCTGAGCCAAGCATCCCCCTGACCGGCATCACTCCAGACTGCCCGGGAAGCCCAGCACATCCCTCACCGCTGCCATGCTTCCCCCACTCCAGTCCCCAGTGCACCCCTCGGCTTTCGGGGTTCAGGCCCAAGAGCAGCAGCGTGAGAGGAGGCTCCCAACTTGGCTGCATGGTGCCCTTAGGAGAGGGAAAACCTGCCTGTGAAAGGAGGAAACAGCTGTCTCCCCCCTCCAAAAGGGAGACAGGGAAAACAGGCAGGGATTTCAGTGCTTCCCTTTAGTGAAACAACACAAGGAGTAGGGCAGAACCTCTCTCCTTCAGCAGAGCAAAACCAAAGCTGTAAACCATGAGATGCCAAATCACCTCCCCAGGCACTGCAGCTGGACCAGACGCTTCTGGGGTAGATTCCAGCATTTTTGGTGCTCTGAAAAGCACCCAGAGCCATTGGGCCCCACTGCATGGTGCTGTGGATTGGGGCATCCATGGGTCCTTCTCCCAGTACCCACTGGGCAGCACCAGGCATACATTCAGGTGATGTTCTCAGGGCCCTGAGCAGCAGCCACAGGTTTAGCCCCAGTGCTCACTAATCTGGGGTCAACATGTGGGCCTGTGCTGCCTGGTACTGGCCTCCTCAGGCTATTTAAACCCTATATTAATATGTTCAATGTCATCAGCGATGTGGCATTACCACAAGTGAGCATCAAGCAGAGGGGAGGTGGGGGTATGAGGACCAGGGGGCTCAAAACCACTCAGGGGCTCTTCTTTTGCCTGCAACAACCACAAGCCATTGGCAAGTTTGGCATATCTCAACTTCCAGGCCCACTGGCAAGGACCAGCCAGACCAATAGACAGCCCTGAACCCCTCACCGCATCCTCCATCCTCACTCACCCCAGCCCTGACCAGCCAGTGACAAGGGTTAGTGGTGCTGGTGTAATGGTTGGCCTTGATGGTCTTAAAGGTCTTTTCCAACCCAGTTGGTTCTATGGCCCATTGCTGAGTTGATCCCGGCCGGGCAGGCACATCCCAGCCGAGCTGAGAAGGGTCGAGCTGGCATGACAGGGAGGGGTGGGAATGAGGAATGGCAGCGTGGGACTGTGGTTTATGGCAGAGCTTTGAGGCCAGCGGGAGCAGAGGCTAATTGCAGGTACTGATTACAGACCCCGGCCATTAACGCCTCCTGCCCGGCCGCAGCGGATCCCTGGAATTTCCCGGCCATGCAGCGTGGGTCCGGCTGGTGCATAGCTTGCTATATTTGCATGTGGACCCCATGGCAGCGGCACAAACCCTCCCACCATGCCCAGACCCCCATCACCCTCCCTACTGGGGGGCATCACCAGCCACCCCGCACCCAGGCAGCAAATCCCGCAACCGCTTCTTCCGCCACATCCTCTCCTGCTGAGCATCTTCACTGCTGCAAAGGGCACCTGGGGCCGTGACAAAGGGCTTCACCATCCCTGTGTGACACCGTGGGAGGCACGAAACTCAATCAAAGCCACGGGCATCGCTGTGTCAGGTGCTACAACCCCCCCGCAATCACTGCTTCTCAGTGCAGGGCCCCCATGGCTGAGCAACGGAGGGAGCGGTGGTGAAACCAGAGGTGTCTCAGCACCAGGGCCTGCCCCGGCACAGCCACAGCCCCCGGCAGCCCACAGCTCATCATGAACATCCCAGGAGAGGCAAGTCCCAACCATGCAGTCAAAGGGGGAGCATTCCCTGTGCCCGCGCCGAGCCGGGCTTGCTCGGGCAGGTCTGCTCGAGCCGTGCCTGCAGCAGCAGCTCAATGGGAAGGGGAGGGAAGGAGCTGGGATGGTGCTTGGGAAGCAGAGCGGGTCTCTGAGCCATCAGGCTCAGTCTGGGCACGGGCTGTCCCTAACGCCATTGGGCTCTTCGTGAGGACAGGCTTGGGGAACCACAACAGTGATTACTCTGAAGCCTACTGAGGGCAGTGTTAAACTGCACCGGCTGAGCGTAAAGGGCCCATGGTTTAACCACCAGAACCACTAAGAGATGACCAGGGCAGGCTCTGCCCAACCTTAGACTCCAAGGGCTGGCAAACAAGGAGCAGAAGTGGGCAATGAACACATCAGTAAACAAGGGAGACAGAGGGATCCAACCCAGCAGGAAGCTGTCCCCCTGCTCATCCCAGCTGAGCCCTCCAGCGCCTTTCTGGCTGACTTTGTTCACCGAGGATTTAGGGTATAATTTGGGGGTGAAAGATGCCAGATAGGATCAGGACGGATACACCTGCAGCAACCGTATTGGTTTTCTTCTGCTCTGAAACTTGAGCCCATAGAAGCAGAGGCTGAGGCGCGGAGCAGCCGCCGGCAGCGCATCCCCGCCGGGCTGGGAAGGAAGGCGCTGACCTTTCCTGCTCCCGAGTTTGCTCAGGATTAAGGTAACACATTTGAAGGGCTAAATCCTCCCCCCGGGGGGTTCCCGCACAAAGAGACGGGGTTTTGTGGCTCACATTCCACACACCCCCCTTAATGAACAGACCCGGCCCGCGGGCAGGTGCCCACCCCAACGGGATCAGAGCATCCCAATGTTTTCATTCTTCCTGGAGGTTTCTGCTTTTATCCACCTAAAAGGATGCATTCGGCTGTGGCGATGGGGGGGACGTGCACCCCCCAGGGATTAGTGGTTTAACCTCAGTTTTCCCCACAAAGGGAAGGTCTGGTATCATTGTGTTCCTAAGAGCCACGGTAACATCCAAACACCTCTGCTTTCCTTCCCTGTGCCACTTTAATCTTTGCTGTTTCAGAGGAACGATATCGCCCTTTCATCCTGTGCGAAGCTGCAGCTTTAAACTGTGATGGAACCTACTTAAGGGCCGTTTTGTGGCAGGGGGAGGTGTTAAAACACCATTTCCCCCTCGTTTTAGTAAGGATCCACCTCAAAAAAAAACCCCACAGCTTAAAAAGGTTTCAATGCCTATGATCAGGATTCTGACCCTTCAGCAGCACGGCCACTGCTGCTGCCCTGGTGTCACTGCTGAGAGCAGCTGCCACGTCCCCAGGCCTGGGATGTCAAACGGGGGCTGCTCCATCCCTCAGCGAAGAGCCCCAAGGACATGCAAGTGCTTGAATAAAGGAGCAGAGCCAGCACCTCCCGCGCTCATCCTCCTGCCCAGGGACACGTCTAATTACAAAGGCATCCAGGCCAGGTCTGCAAATAGGGCGGAGAAACGGGATGACCTAAAAATGTTTAATTATCGGGGAAAGAGATGGAAATTACACCTGGAAATAGCTTCTGAGAGCACCATTTTCCCATCCAATTTCAGAGGGGCCCCTCTAGAAGGACCAGGGCAGAGGATTTCGCCTGCAACCACACTTCAAGCGCCCGAAGAAACCCTTTGCACAGCACCAAGACCTTCTCTCTGACACGGCAATGGCAGCATGAGCGAAAGCATTTCCTAAATCCACGGCTGTGGAAAATACCAAAGGTGAACGGGAGCAGCGTTTGCTTTCGGAAGACAGCAACAACTCCAAGGCAAGAGCGGGGAGGGAAACCTGATTCAAGGCGATCACGCGATGACTGCAGGTAAACGCAGCCCAGCTCCAACCGAGGGTAACTGCCTCCCATGCTCTGGTTGAGGGAGCTGAGGATCCCAGCATGGGCCCACCTCTGGGGCTCCGTGTCCCCTTTGTCCAATAGCCAGAACCCGGTTGTCTCCCTGTTATGGCACCACGGGGTTATAAAGAGGAGAGATCACCCTGGGAAAGACAGCATAAAGCATGACGAGGGCAGATCAGCTCTTCACAGAAAATCTTCTATTGCTTACGACTTACTGTCTGGGAACATAAACCAGTTTAACCAGCCGGCCCTAAATCACAGTGACAGCTTTACACTACCCACAAACCTCTGCTCACCCTCATCCAGCTCAGCCCAACCTCCCCTTTCCACAGCCACCCACTTTTAAGCCCTCATTCCCCCCCCTTCCTCCGGGAGAGCAGCACACACACATAGGATGGAGCAGTGAACCCAAGGCACAGCAGGGCCCGGAAGGGATGAGCTGCATTCCCAGCCTCACTGCTCATGGAGATCCTGGACAAGTCCCCCTTCCTAGTCCCCATCCATCCCTTCAGCTCCAGCGGTCTTTGGGATGGACATCGCACGCACAGCCTGCGGTGTACCCAGCACCTCTAATCCATGCTGATGGGAGCAGGATGCAGCGGGATGCTTCCCCTCTCCCACAGTGGAGCAGGGCAGTGGCTGCCCTTGTCACTGGGAACAGCACGCTGAGGTCCTGCACATCCTCACCTCTCCATAGGGACATTTAAGGAGTGAAACGTTCTCATCAAGCAGGGCGCTAACAAGCAGAGCCCTGCTCACAGGCAGCTGATGCTTTTAGCATCTTCCCCCCTCACACTTACAATAAATCCCAGGCTTTTCCTCTTCCAAATCTGCTGAGCCGATGCTACATGAGAAACTGTGAAATATTCCATGGCTGCACGTTCCCCGTTGCTCTTAATCCGCTTCTAATTAGGACCACGTGTGACGCAGCCCTGAGCTAAGTGGCCATAAAATGCTATTGTGGCAACTTGAAAGCAAACCAAATGGAAGGAAATCACAGCAAAATCCAAGATTGAGGACGACGGGCTCACAAAATGCAGCGCTTAAAACCAACACGAGGCAGTTTCCTCCTGATGTGGGGAGGAAACACCGCCGCCAGCAGCATCCTCTGGGCACAGCTCAGCCTCTGCAGGCAGCGCGGAGCAGGGACCGCTGCTGCTCCGTATGGATCCGTCCTACATCCACTGCACAGAATTCACACACAATCCCATAGGGAACAGACCAAACCACCCCAGAGTACCCCCTGGACACCCCAGGCTGTGATTCAAGCCCATTCTGAGCATCCCTGGCATCAGTAACTCCCACAGCAGAGGAGACACATGGGAATACAGTGCTGGCTGCTGCATCTTCCCAGAGCTCAAAGGACTAAACCCCTTTATCGCAGAAACCATCACAGCCTTTTGACGAGGGGGATTTTAAAAGGAAGGAAGGAGCAGGGGCTGGAAGCATCACCAGGAATTGGGCTGGCACGTTATCAAGGGAGGAATTGGCCGCACAGGACCGGGTGCTGGATCAAAGCTCCCTGCTCCACGCATGATGCTGCATCCTCAGCTGACCACCACTGCACCCTTCCCAAGAAGCACCTCTTGAAGGTCAGAGCAGCTTCACACCAGGGGGACAATCTGGGGACTGGCCCAGCACCAAAAACCAGCCTCCAGCATCGGTGCGCAGCCACCAGCGAGGTCTCCCCTTCAGAATGACCCTGTCCCTCCCATCACCCATTCATTCATCACCCTGACCTATGCACCCTCCCTACCCTCTGACACGGGTCCAGGTCCTCAGACCCCCTCATTTCCCCTCAATACATTGAGAAGCTGCAGCTTTCCACGCTCCCCTCCCATGGTCACGACCCCCATGGCCCAGGCACCAGCCCTCCTACGGGTTAGGTTTGATTTACATCAGCTTCATTTGTTATCTTTTGGCTTCATCTGCTCTTTAAGACAAACCCCTCCTGCACACACAGCCAGAGCATCAGCCCCGACCTCCTCTTCGCTCTGAGCATCACACACCAGTGGGTCAAGCAGAGCCCGGGAGCTTCTCTACAGCATCCTTTGGCCAAGAGTTGAATTTTAGTGGAAGTTACTGGTTTAATACAATCACTGATGAGTTCTGATGCAGCTCTGACTCCATGAGAAGCCGAAGAGCTGGGCTTTGCATGGAGAGAGCAACGGAACAGGGTATTGCCAGAGGATTTAAAAAGGGAGCAGTCTTCCCCAGGTCAATGGGCTGGCACAAGGCTGATGGGCCCAGGGAAGGGTTTGGGCTCACACAGAGCCCCCAGGCCCTTTTCCCCCTCCCAAAACGGCTTGGTTTTGGCATAACAAGAGCGTTTAGTGCAATGGAACCAATTCTCCCCTCTCCCCACCCGAACGGCCTGCTCAGACCCACCAGCTCCCCCCATGCCAGGGCTCTGCTTTCCCAGGGGATGCTCCGAGCAGCTTCAGGACTCATTTACCTGCAGGGTTATCCCAGCCCAGCCCAGAGCACTGATGGAGGAGCCGTTCAACGGGAGCAGGCTCCCCCCCCAGCACCCAGCACCCATTCTGTCAAAGGCAGGGGCTCTGCTGGCACCCCCCTGTGCAGGTTCCCCTGGGGTCCCCGCGTCCCCTCTGCCGCAGAGCCGGCGATGCCGGCGCTGTCACCACGATTTCCCTGCTCATCTCAGACCTTTTCCGCCCTGCAGACACGCACAGACACGGCCCAGCTCCAACAGGGAACCAGAATCCAGCCCTTGGAGAGGAGCCCTGAGATAGGGGCTGCGCTGCCGCGGAGCGGGGATGGCACCAGGCAGCCCTGGGGAGGGAACAGGGAGCAGAGGAAGAGCTCGTGACATGGATTAGCCCCGGGACACAGCCGGACCCGGGCGGTCTGGGCCGGGGCCGGGGCAAGCAGCTTGAGGTGGGCTCTGGGCTCTCATGGATGCTCCTGGACGGAGCATCCTTCCCACCGTCCCCAGGCAAGGGCCATGAGCTGCTGTGGGCTCGGATCTGCAGGAAGCCAGGACAGGGCACAGGGACACGGGCTCCAGCAGCAGGGGAGCACGAGCTGCTCCTCCCATCCCAGGGCTGGTTTGGGGCATGGTGGAACGGCTGTTTCTGGGAGCACTCAACAGTGAGGGGGTAAATGAAACGCTCCAGCTCAGCCCGTCCTGCAAGGGGCAGCCCTTGAGAGGATCCAGAAGGAAAAAGGGAAGCAGCAAACCCATCCCATGCCCTCTGCCAGCACACAAGAACCACTGGAGGATGAGCCAGGTTTGGGGTATTGCAGCTCTTGGCGCTCATTCAGTACCAAACTGAGGGGTCCAACCCCTGCTGTGGGAACACGAGGCCACCAAGAGCAAACTGAGCTCACTTGGGCACCCTTGAAAGCCCCAGGCAGTAATTGAATCATTCTTGACCCAGTTGGATTTGAACTGGCATCTGCAACACAAAAGCATCTTTCATCTGTGGACATCCCCTATCTAATTGCTGCAATTCAACACGAGACAACAGAGATCTGTGATTTGCATGGCAAGAGAACGCCTCACGAACAATGATTTGTTTTTAAGTTGGGGTCTTTCTGGCATCGAGCTAATAAATGGTAATGATACTGATTATCACATCTGTTTGCCAGCTCAGCCTCTCCACAGCCTTGCTCCACGGAACGCCAGCGATTGCAGCCTCTGCAGAAATCACTGCTCAGAGAAGCCGGAGGGAAAGGGGGAAGATGGAGCTGTGAAAAGCTGCCTTTGATGTAGCTGGGATGTCAGCATGAGGCAGAGATTCCCGCTCCGAGGAACATCCCGGCTTTGTCTGACTCCATTATTTCATTTAATCCCTTGTCTTTACAAACTCCCCTGCTCCTCCCAAGGCTCCCCAGCGCTGATGTGGTACCAGGGTCCATGCACCCTGCCCTCGCCGTGGTTGTGCTGGGCTGAGCCCATGGCCGGAGCAGGCACCTTGGGCAGGAGCTGCCTGACAAGGGGTGACTGCACCCATGGCTGAGGGCAGGTTCGCTTGCTCAGCACCCAAAGGTGCTGGCTTGGCCAGCAAAGGGCTCCAAGAGGAGCATGATGGAGCAGGGCCCCCCAGCACCAAGCACCCACCACCTCTGCCATCACGCTGCAGCCCTGGAGCACAGACCCGGAGCTTTCCCAGTGCTTGTCCTTTGCTCTCTTGGCAAGGCTGGAAGGGCATCAGTGGGTGGTTGGACTTGGGGAGGGGGGGTTCAGCCCCTCTCCCAGCACAGGCAACACGGGGCTGAGTGGCACCGAGCACCTGCAGTGCCAGCGGCAGACACCACATCAGGCAGTTCCAAGCCCCGGTGTATGATCCATGGCCAAGTTCCCAGCCTCCTGCTCACACCTCAGGGAAAGGTGGCTCGTGACAGCGCTGGAAACGACACTTTCATAACCAAAAGCACCGGGAGAAGCTCAGTTCCAGGCAGCAGCAGAGGCTGCGGTGAGAGCAGCAACCAGCACCGTGTCCCCACCGCCGCGGGGAGCAAGCACTGCCTGCTATTTCCCTACATAAGCAAATCCCATCCCTGCACGAGCAGAAGCCAAACTTCACCTTGAACACAGAAGCAAAGCGTGCGGGAGGCTGCCAGAGCCCCAAGTGCTGGCAGAGGCCAGGGCAATGCAGCAACACACGGAGCACGCCTGCACGCTCGGAGATCCTTTGGCTTGGTCGCGAGCGCATCCCTGGACAGAGCCATGGCCGGGTCCAGAGGGGGGATCTGGAAGCTGCAGGCTGGAATTTATGAGCCCTGTTCCCATTAAAATAGCAGGCAGTATTTCCACCTGTCAGGGAGCGATGATGAACAAGCCCAGCTCCTTTGCATATCCCAAGCCTTGCTCAGTCGAAGCGAGGGCAGGATTTGGCAGGCAGATGACCACTGCCATGCTCGGAATGCGGCTCCAGCTTGCCCAGTCTGCAGCAGGAGCAGGCTGATCCCCCGGGCTCTGCCAAGGCCAGGGCAGCGCAGGCAGGGCTCTGGCACCAGCCACAGGGCCCAGCTCGCACCCTTGGGGTCTGCTGGGGACGAGCATCTCCTGCCCCAGCCGGGAGCCAGGTCCTGCCTTCGGGGAAGTTCAGTGCCCAGCAGGATGGAAGGTGCTGGAGGGGAGCTTGGGTCCCGAAGCCACCAGGGAGCACAGACACGACGGCACCAGCACCAAGCACGGCCACCACGGTACCAGAGAGCATCAGCGTGTGCGTGGGGCAGGGTGCTGTGACCACCCACCCTGTTAACCAGGACCCAGGATACAGCGGGTTCCAGCACCCTGCGAGCCGCTGCTGCTTGGCTGTTTGCAAACACATCGAAGGGCTGCAAACAAGCCAGCAAGTGCTGTTAAACAAACATTTCCTGGTGAAACCAAGGGCTCCAACCCCTTTCTGCTCTTCAGCAGAGCAGCTCCTCATGGGAAGGGCAGTGGGGTGCAGGGGCCAGCTCCCAACACCCCAGTTTACAGCATCCCAACACATTCCTGCCCTTTCCACAGCCCCTCAACTTCTCAGCATCCTCACACCAGATAAAGGCACCAATTAGCTACAAAGTGCTTCAGAGGCTGCAGCTCCTTAATCCAACTTGTAATTAGTCTGGAAGGGAAGGAGGGCAGCCGCCAAGCTGCCACCCAGCGCTGCTCCAAGGGGGTTGCACCCAGACCCGCAGCCAGCAGCACCCTCCTGGGGGGATGAGTCTGGGCTGCTCCCCTCCGGCCATAGCACAGTGGGGTGCTTCATAGTAATGAGGCAATGGACAGCAACTCCACCACCAGGAACGGAAACTGCCCCGACTCACAGCATCCATGGGCCTTAAAGCATCCTGTCATTGAGACAACAACGGCCAAACTCGGCATAGTTACAGGAGACCCACATGGCAAGAGGCTGCAGGGGTGGGTCAAGGTGGTACCCAGAAAGCAGGGAGCCAGAAACCCACAATCCAACGGCAACTCCACACGGATGCGCTCATCCCTGCTGCACAAGTCACCTATGGAAACCCAAGATGCTCACAAAGACACCGAGTGCCAGCAGCTGCCCTTGCACATGGACGGGACCCCACGTGTTTATCCATGGGCTTCCAGGCCCTAAAACCACTCAAAGACCAGCAGTGGGGTGGGCAAGCCCCCGTCGTTCAGGCAGACCAACAAGAGACAGATGCCGAGGGCACAACGCAGCATTCCCGAGCATCCCATGAACGCAGCCCAGAGCAAGGGCAGCCTTTGGGGCAACCTCAACCTCAAGGCTGGGTTCCTCCTACCTTGTGCTGCCGGCATCTTGCCCTTGTTGAGCTGCTTGAGGCGCTTCTGGTGGGATTTGCCGTTGTAGTGGATCTGCGCCTGCGCGGCCGAGTTGAGCTGGATGTTGCAGACCTCGCACAGCGTGAACGATTGGTGCTTCTTCTCCCGCTTCATGCGCTGCTCGGGCTGGCCCGGGGGGCAGCTCCCCGCCTCCAGCGCCCGCACCCCGCTCTCGGGGCTGTGCGAGGGGCTCAGGGGTCGCTTCATGCCTGCGGGAGGAAGGACAGACCCGCCGTGAGCACAGAGGGATGGCAACAAGGGCCTGCCCGGGCTGCTTGAGCTGGGGGGAACCTCCCTGAGCATCTGCATCACTGCAATGGGTTGCATTAAGCCAGACGACATGAGCAGCAGCATTCCCAGGAGGTCGGTGCTGGAGCAGGGAATAACTCATTTCTTCCACGTTTCTAGCACCAGAGGACACTCCTCGTGTCAAAGTCTTTCTGTTCACTCCTGGACATCACCGTAGGTTGGCCCAAGACAGAGCTGGGATGGCAACCACCTCTGCTGGCAAGAAACTCAATGGGAGGGACTCGAGTGCTGTTCTGTCCCCCACAGCCCATCCCCACCATGGGTGCAAGCAACCTCCCCTGTGTTAGGTGGGTGCCTGTCCTGAATGTGGGGCTCTGCAGCCCCAGACCCTCACAGGGACACCCTTCCCCACAGAGGGGCTGAGGTCAGCCAGGGACACCCCTCCTGTGGCCCTTGCCTTGCAGCCACCCTGTCCCTGCTGCCCGAGCTCGCACCAGGAGCCACTGGGACATCCAGAAGAGCCTCGAAGAGGCGCGAAGGTCACCCGAGCGCTGTGATCCAGTTACCACCTTGGAGCTGGCAGCTGCTGCTTACACACACACAGAGGCACGCGGCACCCAGACACCCCGAGGGGCCAGGAGTGGGGCATTGGGGTTGCTGGGGGTGGCCAGAGAGGCCCCAGAGTTGTCCCTGGCATCCTCCGGAAGGATGTACAGGCCCTGCTCGGCCATTAGGGACCGGACCAGAGGCTCTGGTCATGCAACGGGCAGCCTGAAACGCAACCGCAGCATCACCCCGGACACCTCACCCAGCAGCCTCGGCTACGACCCATCACAACCTGAGCCCCCCAGGAAGCAACCCCGGCTCCCACAGGCGCCCTGCGGAGGGGCTCAGCGCACCCAGCACCCATCCTGCTGCAGAGCGGAGCTCTCGGTGGGCCGAAAACCACCGGGCTCAGCCCAGGACCCGCACCCGGTCCCGGTCCCGGCCGCTGCAGCCCCGGCCGCGGCCCCGCGGGGGCGCAGACGTTCCGCGCCCGTTCCCACGCGTGGGTCCCGCGGCCACCGGGGCGGCCCCGCTCCGAGCACCGGGAGCACGGCGCGGGGAGAGCGGCTCCGGGTCTTCCCTTCCTTTCCCTTCCCTTCCCTTCCTTTCCCTTCCCTTCCCTTCCCTTCCCGCACCTACCCCGAGCGCGGCGGTCTCGGTGCGCTCCGAGGCTCCAGAGCCGCCTCGCTCATCCCAGCCCCCGGAGGTGACAACGCGCGGCTCCTCCGTAGTTATATTTAGCAAAACGCACGGGAAGGTTTTTCCATGCGCTGTTAATTGAGACGGAGGCAGAAGCCGGGACCTGCAGCGATGGAGGGGCCCCCAGCTCACCCTGGGGTCCGACCACCCCACAGCAGCGCTTGCCCCATCTCCTGAAGGGGCTCACATCATTCTTGCCCAAGGAGGGCGCTCGCATGTGGGGAGGGAGCAGGACCCACAACCAGCCCCCAAGAGTCCCTTCCATTCTAAATCACGATTAGCCTAAAATGTTAACAACGACCCCCCTAAACTCGTGCCTCACCGGATAAAATACAAAGCAGCGAAACTAAAAGGAGCTTTCCATTAAAAATAAGTAAATTTGCTTTTCGGCAGAAGGATTTGGGAGCCTGGAGTCTGCATGAAGCCCTCTGGTACCCGCTACCCTCAGGGCTCTTTCTGAAGCTCCAGCTTCACTTTTGAATGAAAGAAGGAAATGCACATCCTTTGTGCTGGGAACAAGCGATTAAAAGCCCTGAAACGCTCAATTTCCCCTCTACATTTTAATTCCAAAGCCCAGCTGATGCTGTTGAGATGAGCCTTCCCGCACTCAGCACACTCCGGGCTGGCACAGAGGCAGGCTGGAGCCATCCCTCACAGGGAGCAATGAGCTGGGCAGAAACGCCCCATCCAACGCATCACATCACTGTGGTCCTTCCCCAAAACTCACAGCGATCGATGCCTGATGGCACTCAATGGGCAGGAGCCCCGCGGGACCCCAGAGGGGGCCTTTACCAGAATAACCATTAGCAGAGCAGCTGGAAAGCAGATCCGGGAGGCGATGAGCACCGGGAATGTGAAACAGAGCCTGGGGACGCAGCAGGACATGGGGAGCGCTGGTGGGGACACGCCAGCGGAGGCAGGTCCCCGGCTGCCCTTGGCATCCTCCCCCTCCCCGGGTATTTATAATGCAATCGCATCCCGGGATGCAGAGCTAAAATTGGAACATTATGTGGACAAAGCATCCCAAAAGTCTCCCCCATCCCATGAAGAGGAACTGCTGCCGCTTTGGGTCGGCTGCAGCTCCCGTTGCAGCGTTTCAAAGGCCTGTCCTGACAGCAAGCTCTTCTCATTCACTTGGTTTCTGCTGCTCCTGTTCTGCTTCTCAGGTGTCAGGCACATGGATGGGGCTGGACTGGTCACAGCACGTGTGGCAGCACATGGCTCCCTGACTGACACCTCCTGTGGGGCAGGTTTGGCCTTTTCAAAGCACCGAGGATCTTTTGGGGGGCTGTTACCCTTCACTGTGCCCCTCTGAAGGGTAAGTGACCCCACATCGATGCTCCCAAGGGGACTCAAGTGCTCCAAGTCAAAGCCAGCACAAAGCACAGGGTCACCACAGCCCAGCTCCACCCCAGCGCTGATGAAGCCAAGCATTTACCTTCCCCATGGAACAACCTTGTGCTTTGGGGGTCTTCCCAAGGGCCTTCCACTGGGGTCAGTGGGCTGAGCTGCCCCTCGCCCAGCTTTCCCCTGGCCCCTCAGCCCCAGTAGCCCCATGGTGCCCATCCACCTGCACTATTTGCTGCCCTTTGCTCAGAGGCTGTTCCGGCCCTGCCGCCAGCCTAAAGGGGCGAAAGGCTCCTGCTGGGTGTGAAAAGCTCGTGACAGATGTCCAGATCTCTCTGAAATGAAAGAAGGTCACAGCAGCTTCGGTGTCACAGCAGCTTCGGTGTCACGGCATCGGGGAGCGCTGCGTCAAAGCACCCAGCTCCCACTGCAGCGCGGCCAGGACGCGCTGCCCACCAGCACCCAGAGCAGCCCCTAGCCCCACACACCCTGCAGACACATGCGGCCCAGCCCCAGGGCTGCAGCGCTCCCATCTCCATGTCCAAGGGCCATTCGCCTGCTCATTCTCACTGCTTTTATTGTGATCACTTGGAATAAGAACTGGATTGTGGGATTGCCGTCCCCTCATCCCTGTCACTCCCAGCATAGAATCCTAGAATCAATCAGGTTGGAAAAGACCTTGAAGATCATCAAGTTCAACCTTTATCCCAGGACTGCCACGTCCACCACTAAACCACGTCACTGAGGGACATCCTGTGCTTCAGCTCCTAAACACAAACCAAGCTCTACTGAAGTGCAGAGGAGGCCACGGAGGTGCTGTGAGGGCTGGAGCAGCTCTGCTCTGGAGCCAGGCTGAGAGAGCTGGGCTGGGGCAGCCTGGAGAAGAGAAGGCTCCTGAAGGGGAGACCTGAGAGCAGCTCCAGTTCCTGAAGGGGCTGCAGGAAACCTGGAGAGGGGCTTGGGACAAGGGCCCATAGGGACAGGCCAAGGGGAATGGCTTGAACCTGCCCGAGGGGAGACTGAGATGAGCTCTTAGGCAGAAGCTCTTCCCTGTGAGGGTGCTGAGGCGCTGGCACAGGGTGCCCAGAGAAGCTGTGGCTGCCCCATCCCTGGCAGTGTTCAAGGCCAGGTTGGACACAGGGGCTTGGAGCAAGCTGCTCCAGTGGAAGGGGTCCCTGCCCGTGGCAGGGGTTGGAGCTGGAGGAGCTTTAAGGTCCCTTCCAACCCAACCCATTCCATGATTCTATGGCTTCTCGCACAGGATGCGGGCACTGCAGAGCAGCTCTGTGCCCACATCACCACACTGAGCATCCCTCAGTCCTACAGCAAGGCAGGGTCACATCACAGTGACCCAAACGGCGTCCATGCCACAGTTGGCCACTTGTGCTGGGTGGCTCTGCCAGGAGCTTGAGGGCAACAGCAGCCTCTGAGACCGGCCAGGAGGAGCAAGGGGATTAGCGCAGGCGATGCCAGCGGCCATCTGCAGCCTGCTGACACATTTATGCACCCTCAGCATGCAGAGGGGGAGCTGGAGCTCAGGACATGTGGCAGAGCTCTCACAGAGACCCTCCCTCCATGCTGGACCCCCCTAAATCTCCAAAGAGCTGCTTTTTAGCTCAGGAAATAGATTACACCCAGAAAAGCAGACAGCAAAAGCATGAGCTAAGTCACCAGGACAGCAGGGTTCCAAGTTACAAAACCAAGTGAGGGGGTTTGATGGCCATTGGGTTCTTTGCCTCAATTCTGACACTCCAGGTAGCCTGAGGATGGACCCAGTGAGGCCACCCTGGGTGCAGGGAGCGTGGTTAAACACAGCCCAGCCAGAGGTGTCCGTGCTGATGCAGCCCGAGCTATGCCTGGGGGTGTTCTCCCAGTACCACCCTCTCGGGTCCCTCTTGCTGCTGCCACTGACCCATACCCCATCCCGAGGGTCTTTTATGGGGCCTGAACACAAAGACCCAACACGCAGGACCACAACCTCCACGCGGGTAAAACCACCTTCCCCACAGCTGAACTGGCATCAAAACTGCTGACCTGAAGACCTGTCCCATTCGTCACTGTGCAATCAGGGAAGCTACAACCTGAACCTGAAGTTCAGAGGAGCTTGCTAAGCAAGAAACCTAAACCCAGGAAATCTGATGGGGGTTCACATGATCCCACAGCTGAATCCGCTTTCCTCAGCTCTGCGGGAGTGCAATGGGAAATAAAAGCCACGGAAGGAGAAGATTTAGTATGAAAGTCACCAGCAGCTGCCACAAAACTCCCTTAAACCCCTCGAGCAACGCCCTCGTTTGCAAGGAGCCGCAGGGAAGCCAGTAAACACCACAGCCCCTTGCCCGAGTGCACCTGGAACCGCCGCACCTCATCCCTGCCATGGTCTGAACCTCCCCAGTGAAACTCGCTGTTAGAGCTGGCAGCGCGGCCCCATGAAGGGAGCCTTGGATGAGCAAACGAGCCAAGAGCTCTCCCCAGCTTGGTGCAGTGCCTGAGCGGAGGAGCTCGGTGAGCCCATCTCAGCCGCACGCAGAGGCCAGGCAGGGATGTGCGCATCGGGGATCAATCCACCCTCCCGAGCCCCCACGGAGCTCCATGGGGCGCAGAGGAGCCCGGTGAGGGGGAAGGCAGCACCGTCCCTCCTCGCATAGAGCAGCTTCCAGCCCCCCCAGCCCGTCCGGCTCCAGGACGAGAGGCAGCGGCCGGTGCCACGGCAGGGACGCTCTTACCTGGCACCGGGAGCGCCGAGCTCTGCCCTTCGCCACCACCGAGCCGGCTCCTGCCCGTGTGCGGGGCTCAGCGCGCCCGGGGGCTCCTACACCCGGAGCGCTTCCAACGCTGGGCTCATGTTTCAAGGAGCGCTTCAAGCGCGGGGCGATCGCCACTAAATCAGCCCCATCAGGAGCCTGCGGCCGGGAGACGGCAGCGCCGACAGAGCCCGGCAGCGCTGGAGGAGCCCCCCCCGAGCCAAGAGCGGGCTCTGCTGATGGACAAGGGGATGGGGCAGCTCCCGTGGGCACATCCCCGTGCGGATCCATAAGGAAACTGGCGGAGGGATGCAAATGGGCTGCAGCGAGCACAGGGATGCTCTGCCGCTGGAATGGAAGGCGCCCGCAGGACCCTACAGCATCACAGGATGCTCTGATGTCCCCCGCACGAGCGGACACAGGCACACCACAGACTGAGGGCCCTGGCCGTGCCTGTTTCACTTGCAGCATTTCATGATGTGCCATCAAATGAGTGCCCTTCTGCCCCGTCCCCCCAGTCCCAGCATATGCTCCACTAATGGCAGTGAGGCACATTTTGGGATCAGTCCATAAACCAGAGCAAGGATTAGTGTGAGCCAGCCCTCCCACATTGCTCAGGACCTCAGGCTGGCTCTTGGCACAGGGCACTCAGGGGGCTCAGACCAACCTCAGACCATGGGGCTGAGCCCCCCAAAATGCCCAGGCTGGCTCTTACCCTCCGCTGCCCTCCGAGATCCCCCTCAGCCCCACTCCCACACTGAAGGGCAATGGGGACATCCTGCAGCACCACGGGCAGGCAGAAAGCATCGCAGAGACACAGCAGTGCTGCTGTGCCCGTCCTCTGGCACATCAGAGATCACTGACACGGCAGGGACGTGTCCCCTGAATCAGCAGATCTGAGCCCGGCTCCCAAACAGCCAGGACAGCGAAAACCCGAACTGACTGAGACGCCGTGGAGGAAACAAGGCTGCAGAGAACAGTGCCCCAGGAAGCAAAGCCTGGCAAGAGCCTCGCAGCTCCCATCCCAAGGTGCTGCAATCCCGGAGCTTCCAACACCGCGTCGGCAACACGGTAATGAATCAGCTTCAGCAGGGCCCAACCAGGGGTAACGAGAGCCACAGCGTGGTGGTGGCAGGGCACATGGGCTCTGTCCTTTGAGGGTGATAAATGAGGTGGTGAGCACGCTGGCCTGGGCACATGCCACAGCCAGGTCCTGTGTGTGTCCCCCGCCCCGAACGGGCTCAGGGGCTCCCAGCAGCAGTAGGGAACAAAGCAAAGCAACCACAGGCAGGCGCTCATCATCCCAACGGGCTGCTGCTCCCAATGGATCCCAGGATCCTTCAGGTTTCTTGGGATCAGCACAAAAACCAGGGCAGAGGCAAACCCGCAGCGGGACAAGGCTGTGCCTGCCCTGGGTGCAGCCACCCCAGCACCAAACCCGCTCCCAGCAATCCCTCACACCATGCCAAAACTCACGGAGGGCACAAAGCGCTGGCAGAGCACCAGGGCCGAGCTGCCCCTGGGCATCACCGCGGGCACAGGGAGGAGCTGCCGAGGTGGGGATGCGCGGCGTGACAGCAGGAAAGGAATAAACCAGGCGGCTTTGCCGAGCTATGGGGAGGAAGGGGCATGTGCCCCGCGCTGTGACGGTGTCAGACACCACCAGCCGTGCCGTTCACCCCTTAAAATAGACCCGAGCAGCGCAACCTGATGCAGCTTTGGCTGAGCTGCTCCTCTTCCTGCTCGTGACAAACGGGGGGGGGGGGGGGTGTGTTTCAAACCCACCCCAGAATCAAACCCAGGCACCACATGTAACGCGGCAGCATCTCCTCTGGCACAAAGCTGACTTCTGACACCCCAGCAGACCCCAACCCTCCTGGCACCCCTGGATGGGGTGACACCACACGTGGGTTTGCTATGGAGGTCCCTGCATGCACTGTCCCTCGTGTGCTGCTGGAGGCACCCCCTGCCCTCACCACAACCATTTCCTCTTGGACAACACGCTACAAGAACCACATCATGCCACAGCGAGGGGTCTGAGCCCCGGCAGCCCCTCGGGCCCCCGTGCTGAAGCTGCACACCCAAGCTCCTGGAGAAGACGATTTGGCACCCGTGCAGGACTCAGAGGACCACATTTGACATCAAACATCCCCCTTCAGAGAGCAGCAGCCAGCGCTGCTCCCACTGCAGAGCCAGGCTGAACGCCCTTAGAGCTGCGAGGGCAGAGGTGGGGGACAGACCCCATGACAAGGGACAGTGACGAGCTGGGGCACAGCACAGACCCCCAGTGAACGCAGCATCCACCCCCCTCACATCCACATCTGCATTAGGAGCTTTTTGGGGCAGAAAGGGGCTTTTGAGCATGGCTGTGGATAGCTGCTGGCTGACACAGGAGACCTCCAATTTAAGCCGGGGCTCTTGCAGGCTACTGTATTACAGCCCAAATTAAATATTTCATAGTGCTAAGCAAGTGACATTTGAAATGCAGTCATTGCAGGGGTATCAAATAAAGATATTTGCAACAGGAGCTCTTTAAATCCATGTAGCGCTTTGGGTCAGTCCATCAAAGTAAGCCCAGTGCTTTATTAAAATCCAAGTCACCAAACACCCAATCTGGAGGAGGCTCCGGAGCCCCAGCGGGGGGGCACTAAATAGGTAAATGCCGACCATGGAGCACAGCTCTGAAAGCTGTTTTCATTAAGAAGTTAAGGCTGGCAGGACACTTTGCATTACTTCTGCCTTCTGAACCTCCCATGACCATATGCCGAGGGTATTTTAACCACCGGGATCAAAACACCCCTGTCCTGACAGCGGCTCTCCCTGCTGTCACTCAGAAGAGCTTTAACTCCAGAGGGAGCTGCACCAAACACCACAGAAGCCAAAACAGTTTCACCCCAAGCCTGAACCCCCCCAAATGAAACAGCACATCAGGACCTACCAGAGCATCGCACAGGCCAGGATGGTGGAGGGCAGATGAATCCCTGTATGGGGATGGATACCAGGATACAAGGACACTGAGCAGGACACCGAGCAGGACACCCCTCCCAAAACCCTACAGCTCTGCCCTTCCCCTTCTTATAGCCCTCCCAAACTGATCCCAGCTGGAGCCGCCCTGTGGCTGCTACCCCACAGCTGTGAACACTGAGGTTCCCCGGAGCACAGAGGGGAAAAGCGGAGGAGGCCTATAGGGATGCTAGGGGGCCTATAGGGATGCCGGGGAGCCTATAGGGATGCTGGGGAGGGACTCTTCATTAGGGACTGGAGTGACAGGACAAGGGGTAACGGGTTCAAACTGAAACAGGGGAAGTTTAGATTGGATCTAAGGAGGAAATTCTTTCCTGTGAGGGTGCTGAGGCACTGGAATGGGTTTGCCCAGGGAGGTTGTGAATGCTCCATCCCTGGCAGTGTTCAAGGCCAGGTTGGACAGAGCCTTGAGTGATATGATTTAGTGTGAGGTGTCCCTGCCCATGGCAGGGGGTTGGAACTGAGTGATCTTAAGGTCCTTTCCAACCTGAACTATGATTCTAAAACACCCCTCCCCAGCCCCAAATCAAGCCTGTTGTCAGGCAGGTCTCTCCAATAGGTGTGAGGAATGTGATCTCAGTTCTGACCTGAGCTACTTCCCTACTGAAGCATGAAAACACCCTAAAAACGAGACTTTGTCACAATACAACAGACTTGCTCTCAGTAACTTCCCTGGAAGTGCTTGGAAAGACAGAGGCTGGAGAAGGATGTTCTGCATTAGTCACAGCAGATGGGACACAGTGCAGGCAGCAGGCTCGGACTTGAGGACGGTGATGATGGATCAAGGGTAAATACAGGGAGGATTTTCTGACCAGTGCATGGCCCAGAGGGAGCGAAAGGTCCCCTGAGTGCTTCGGCACTGGGGCTGCTGCCAGGTCTACCCTGCACATTGGGGGCAGGGGATGCTCTGCCCCACATCTGCAGCTTGTGGTGCTGAAGTTCCCAAAGCTCCCGACTGCAGGGAAGAGCTTGGAAAGGCGCCTCCAGCTGAGAGCAGGTGACAAGTCAAAAGGAGCCCGAATTTATTGTTTTTCGGATTTCGAGTGGGAGGCAGGAAAATGGGGCGAGCCATGATTTTTTAATGCCTGCGCTTGGCAGTTCCCCGTTTGACGTGACAGCATCCCTTTAAGAGCAGCGCGCTCACACACGGGAAAGGGAATAAATTGGCAAAGCGATTTGCTTTCAGGCCAGCCTGACAATTCCCTGCACAAACACTTTGCTGCAGCCTTGGTTGAGCCGCAGCGACCGGCTGGGCAATGTGTAACCTAAGAGTTTAAGGATGCTCCACTGGTTGATGAACCCATCTGCTAATACTGGAAGGGAAGAGGTCATTGATCCCGGAGATGGTCCAAAGGAAGAGTGGAAGAAATAATTCATTGTGAGACGAGGAGGAGACGCGTTGTCATCACGCTGACAGCCCCACAGCACAAACAGGGATGCTTGTTACAGAGCCTGAGGCAAGCATGATCAAAAGGGTTTCTTCATTTGGGGCAGGAGGGATGAAAGAGAAGAGAAAGGAAGAAAGGAGCAGGAGAGCAAATCAAAGCCTGTGTTTAGCATGGCTTAGGAAAGAAACTTGGGAGGAAGGCTTCCCGCAGAGCAATTGGTAACCAGGGTCTGAGGCAGGTGGGGAGGATGTGTCTGAGGAAGGCAATGGAGCTGGATGGATGGAATGATGGAACTGGAGCTGCGGGAGGAGCTGTGGG
This sequence comes from Pezoporus occidentalis, assembly GCF_034315485.1. Taxonomy (NCBI): domain Eukaryota; kingdom Metazoa; phylum Chordata; class Aves; order Psittaciformes; family Psittacidae; genus Pezoporus; species Pezoporus occidentalis. Next base: position 185,424 of record NW_026914986.1, read on the forward strand.
GTCCAAAACCATCCCTCGCTCTGCATCAGCCGCAGCCTCATGCCTGGGCTAGAGAGGAGCCTCACAGCCAGCATTGGGAATGCCCACAGCATCAGCTATGGGAATGCCCCATCTGCACATCCCTTTTTGGAACCCTTTATTTGCTATGGCAATGTTGAGGTGTCACCAAACCCCTCCAGAGCTCCCTCCTGCAGCAGAGGCTGGGGGAAGCAGACACATTCAGCCCATCACCACCAATGGGGCACATTGTGGGAGTGCTTGGGGTCCTTCCAGTCATCAAACCCCAACAGCCTCAAGCCCCCAGCCCGGAGACCCTGAGAGCAATGGGGGTACGAGGGTCCCATCACAGGACCACAGCAGCAGGAGCTGCGCTGCAGGAGCGCTGGCTCCCAGCCTCAGCTCTCATCCTCTGACACTGTGAACTGCTGGGAAGCCGTCTCTGACAGGCAGGGAAATTAAAGAGGACAGATGATAATTAATTGTCCACGTCTTTCAGTGTCTCCTGGATATGGACTAATGAAGTTCGGTGCTGCTTGCTGGCTAGAGGACAAGGAAAAGAGTTTTAGAGCTCGGGTTTAATCAGTTCAGTGCTAAGCGTGGCCTCATTTCATCACCTCCTCCCCGCATCCTGGTTTGAGCTCTCCCGTATCTCCAGCCTCACTCCTGGCTTTGCAGTACCGGGATGCTGCTGCAGGAGCCCAGTCCCTGCAGCGTGAGCATCCTGAGCTATGGCAGAGGCCGCTGTGCCGGGGGAGCAGCACGTGTGCCCGCTTAAACCCAGGGACCTTTGCTCTGAGAAGGGCAGAAGGCAGCGAGCGTTGGCAGTGCAGGAGGCAGCTCGAGTGTTTGGGCAGCACCATCGGTGGTATTTGAGGGGGTCAGCTTCCCTGTTCCAAAGGAATTCCTACATGGACTCCTGAAAAGTTGCTTGTCTGCCGGCCATGGAAAACACATGGACACGGGCTGGGCACACAGAGCCCTGCGGGGTTCACGGCACAGGGGGGTTCCAGGTGGGTTTGTAGCAGCACAAGGCTCAGGTCCCACCGCAGGCTCGGCTGGTGCTGGAGGAGGGACCGGTGGTGGGATGTGCCCTCGCACTCCATGACATTCTGCCCATCTCTTTTCCCACTTCGGTTCTGGGTTCCAAAGGGGACAAGGAGCCCATCACTGCCTCACAGCCAGGACAGGGCTCGAGCAGCTCCAGGGTCCCCAGGGTGCTGGGGGTGCCCACAGAAGCCTCGCTCAGCCCCATACAAGCCACAGCACCAGGCTCATGCCTCCCTCCCGCATTGGCACTGAAGGGGAAAGATCTTCCTCCTCCCTCCTCTACCTCCCACGCTGCGTGGCACGTATGACACGGGATCGCTGCAGCGCTGTCACTGCACGGTGCCTGACACAGAGGGGGCAGCTCATGAACCATGGCTGCAGGAGAGGCCGGTTCTTCCCCATGGCCATTCCCAGGGCAGGGCCTGGGAGCTGCCGCTGCTCCGGTGGGTTGTGTCCAGCACTGCCCGCCAGCAAATTCCAGGCAATGGGAAAGGCGGCGGCAAGGTGGCCTGGGCAGCGGTGCTGGCAAGGCCACCTCCCGGGATGCACAACGCAGCCCATCCATGCCAAGGGCCTGAGCACGTCCACGGGTGGCACAGTGCCACCATCACGGACGGGACTGCTGGAAGCAGCCAAGGCACGGTCCTGCGGCTGCCTCTGGACCGTGTTTCCCAACAGGAACCCCAGCAGCCAGCTAGCCCTGCTCCCAGGTGGATGGAGGAGCCAGAGGGGCAGAGGAGGGCAGGAAAAGGGCTCCTTGCTTCACCCCTGCACACATGCCCTGCGCTGGCTCAGCCCTGTGGCCCTGCCCAGATGCTCACTAAGCCAGGAGCACCACACAGCGTGCCAACCATGTGCTATGCATCCATTCCCGTGCCATGCATCCCTCCCTGTGCCATGCATCAATCCCTCTGCCATGAATCCAACCCTGTGCCATGCAGCCAGCCTTGTGCCATGCAGCCAGCCCTGTGCCTTGCAGCCACTCCAATGTCATGCATCCATCCCCATGCCATGCAACCAGCCCCGTGCCATGCAGCCAGCCCTGTGCCTTGCAACCACTCCAATGTCATGCATCCAGCCCCGTGCCATACATCCATCCCCATGCCATGCAGCCATCCCCGTGCCATGCAGCCAGCCCCGTGCCATGCAGCCAGCCCTGCAGTTCCCGTGCCCCATGCCCACCCCATCAAGCCCAGCACTGCCCCAGCACCGACCACGGCCACGCAGAGCCCCGGTGCATGGCGATGCAAGCAGAGGACAGCAGCGAAAGGCTCGTCTCTGCTGGCAGCTGGCGAGAGGTGGAGGCGTTGCTGCTATGAAAACATGCGAGGGCTGCGTCTGAAAACATTGTGAGGAGCCAGCGACATAAATAGGCCCTTTATGGCTCCTTCCTGCTCTGAGACAGGCCCTTTCACAGGCACTTGGCTCCGGCACGGGGGTTACTTGGCTAAAAGAGCCTCTCGTGTTGGACACAGAGGGAGGCTCGGGACTGCCTGGGATGGGGAGAATGTTGGTGTGGAGCAGGTCAGAGCACAGCAGCGATGGGGACAGCCTGGTCCAGCACTGAGCCAGATGTGCAGCAGAGATGCCACATGGTACCCAGCCACGAGCATCCTGTGCCTGCCCTCACACTGAGGCTGGGGAGCTGCAGGACCAGAGACCCACTGAGCCAGGCGGTCCTGGCCAGCCCAAGCAGCACCACACCAGCGGATTAAGGGCACACCCATGGCCCAATCCTGCGCTGTTTCACACCAAACCCAGAGAGGCCCCTGCCCCACGCACACAGACCGAGATTTGCAGACTTGGGGCTGCCCCCCAGCTCCTTTCTTGCCTGCAGCAATCACACCCCCGCAAAGAGCCAACCTCTTCCTGGGATGGAGCAGCTGATGCCACGCTCCCACAGGCTCCCTGGAAGCGGGGCTGTGCATGGAGCTATTTCTGTCTGGAAGCTCCAGCAATGTGACACCCACCCGGCCCCCCCAGCAGCCCATCCCTCTGTCAGCATCCATCCCTCTGTTTTGCAGCTGCAAACGTGTGGACACCTGAGCCATAACCCCCCTTTCTCATCCAGGATGCTCTGGGGCAGATGGCAGAGCAAAGGGTGCTGTGGCCCACAGGAGAAGGTGCCTGCTGGTACCGGGTAAGAGGGAGAGCAGGAGGGGATGGAGCATCCCCAGGCTGGAGCATCTTTGCTTTCCCAAGTCCCAGGATCTCAGATGTGCCTCCATTGTGCTCACCCAACCACAGCTCCAACCCCCAGCACCCCTTCCCGAGCAGGGGGTGCTCCCATCACACCAGCACCCCGCGGAGAAGCAGCTCATCCTCAAGCAGGAGCCGCGATGCCCATGGAGAGGGGCAGAGACCAGGATGTGGGGACCCGCTCTGCCACGGGGACACGGGCAGCGCCTCCGTGGGGAGCATCCCTCGCACGCGGGCGCAATTCATCAGAGGTTTCATTAAGCATCATCACTAATTGAGCTGCTCCGGCGGCTGCAGAGCCTCATGATCCATCTGGTGTCAGCAGCACTTTCTTTTGGCCACATCCATTTAACGTCATGACAAGCCCGTTTATGCCCCCTCAGCAGCCAACGTCCCCCCCGTGCGCGGGAGCTGGTGACTAAAGCAGCGGTGAGTGATTAGTGACTCAGCGGATAATTTTGCTCATCTCGGGGCTTTTTTTAGCGCGGGGCGGACGGAGCTCGAGCACCAAAACCCTCCCCTGGCCCCGCCAGCGCTGCCAGCCGTGTCCCAGCACCGGGCATCCCCCCCCCCCCCCCCCGCCCTGCGCAGGGCGGCGAGTGCAGCGCTCGATGCGGTTCTCCCCTGGAAAACAGAGAGAAGGGATCAGGCAGCGCTGCCAAGGGCTTTGGCTTGTCTTAATTCTCCCTTTGATTGCTTCCTTTATGACCCGGGAAAAGGAACGGGGAATGCTGCAGCCCCGCTTAGGGGGAGGCGCGGGCAGTGCTCGCTGCTTGGTTCGCACCACGCTGGAGCTCACCCGGCAGCAGCTTTTGTCAAGAGCAAAGCACTAAGCTCATGTCTTAGCAGTAAGTGATGTTGGAAACACCAGGGGCCGGCTTGAATTAACAAGCTCTTTGAGCTGGGATTCTGCTGCGCAACGAGCAGGGACAACCTCTGCCCGTGCCACCGGCAGCAGCAGCACGGCGGGGACACCGGCCTGCCCTGGCAGCAGCAGGGAGCCCAAGGGCAGCATCCCATCAGGATGGGGATGGAGACAGGGATGCGTCTGGAACCGCTCGTCCTCACAGCACATCACAGCCGCAGCCATCCAAGCGCTGAAGGCTGATGTGGAGAGGGCCGGGCCCAGCCCCAGGTGGCTCCGTGCCTGGTGGTGTCAACACCCGAGGCTGACATCCTTGTACCACCACCGCATCTCCACTGATCCCCCTCCATCCCAGCGCTGCCACCCCCAGGTCCCCGCTGCCACCTCTCCAGCACAGGGCCATTGGCCCTGCACCAGTGCGACCAGTGCCAGTGGCTCCCATCACCCAGCATGAAATGGGGCTGGACCCAGACCCCCAGAGCAGCCCTCGGGGGGGGGGGCAGAGCCAGGGATGATGGATGGGGAATTGCAGCCTCCCTAAAGCAGCTTCGTTTTCACTTTCTTTAATGATTTCCCAGCTGCTTTCCCATTTCAGCTGATAACGGGACTTCAGCATCTATCTGGGTTTGAGAGCTGCTTGCCTTGTTCAAGCTGAAGAAAATCAATTCCCCTCTCACTTAAGTCTTTCCAAGACAGATGAACTGAAGATCGCGCCTGCCTGAGCAAAATATTTATTCAGTCTGAGGACGGATTTACTTCTGAACCTTCTATAAATACAGCCGAGGGCCCTGGTTTAATCCCTCGCCAGCAGATCTCCCTTCATCCTCCCTTTTCCAATGCCCTGTCAGCAGGTGGAGACAGGAATCCTGGCCCCTGTCTTGGCATTGGGCAGAGGGCTCTGGGGGTGCCCATGGACTGTCCCACAGCGGGATGGGGCTTGGTGCTGCTGGTGAAAGAGACCTGGAGCAGTGCTGCCTGACCCCGCAGACCTCGGTGCAGGTGACTGCTGTTATCTCCATCACTTCACATCCAGTCTTATCTCCATCACCTCACACCCACTGTTATCTCCATCACTCCCCATCCAGTGTCATCTCCATCACCTCACCCCCACTGTTATCTCCATCACTCCCCATCCAGTGTTATCTCCAGCTGGAGCTGCAGAGGAGTCGGGCTCCCTGCAACTGGTGGAAGAGCAAGCTCCTTCATCCAGCAGCAGGGGATGGATCACTCGGGGGGATTGTGCCTTCTGCCAGCATCTCCCCAGTGCAGCCATCGCCTTCCTCGGCAAAGAGGATTTGCCCAAGTCCTTCGTAGTGGAAAAGCTCCTTCGAGGGCACAGCATGCCCTGTACCACGACTGGCTTGCTCATTCGTCACACTCATTACATTGCTCTGCTGCCTGTTGGCTAATTGCCTCCCCTGGAAACCGGAGAGGACAGGACTTTGACATTGAGCTGTGAAACCTCAAGGCCAGGGGCTTGGAGCAAGCTGCTCTAGTGGAAGGTGTCCCTGCCCATGGCAGGGGGTTGGAGCTGGATGAGCTTTAAGGTCCCTTCATCCCAAACCAGGCTGGGATTCTATGGTTCTGTGAAGATCTGCTGCCTGCAGCGGGTGAGCCAGGGGCTGGAGACACAGTGGCTGCTGCCGTGTCCCTCCCTGCCCCACCAGTCACAGCCCCGCGGAGCACAAAGAGCCCCAGTGAGCCCAACACCGCACTCCCGGGGCGGCAGCGCTGCCCTTCCCGCACTCCGCGCCTTCCGGAGCACGGATTAATCCGGGCACGCTTTAATCCGCTCAAGCCCTTTCGTAACAGCGCTGAAAAATAAGCCTGGAGAGTTCCTAATACTGCTCGCAACCTCGGAGCTGGGTTATTTATAGGCTCTGCCCTTGCGTGCGATGGAAGCGATGGGCAGGACTCTGCCGCCGGGGGACAGGAGCCAGGTCTTGTCCCCCGCATCCTGCTCCGTGGCACCCCCGGCTCCCGCCTGCTCCGGAACAAGCTTCCCTTGTGTGGGATTTTGATGGGATTCTTTCCTAAAGCCGTTTCAGGGCTCCTCAGGAGGAGCTCCAGGCCCCGGCGCACAGACGGGCTCTGTGCTGAGGTGCTTCAAAGGGATGCAAAGCAGCAGCGCTCCCGACCAAGATCAACAGCGGCGCTGGGATGGGTGCGTCCCCTGCAGCACGGGGCCAGGGCAGGGTGAGGGGCGCAGATGACAACAGGAAAAGGGGCAAACCCCCCAAATCCAGCGTGGAGGAGCCAGCCCCATTGGGCTGCGGGTGTTCCTCTTCCCAAAACCAACCATCCCAGTGCCATCAGCATCTCCGGTGGGAGCATCGCATCCTCTGCGCCAGCCCTGGCACCCACAGCCCGCTTCTTGGTTTTAAAGATAGCAAATCCCGGGCACCATTCCTCTTTTTCCTATCTCTGTGACCTGCAGAGCAGGCAAGGAAGGCGCAGCATCAGTGGCGGTGCTGGATGAGGCAGCATCACAAAGCCTTCAGTTATTTCTCCATTAATATGGTAGGAATTCTGGCAGAAAATCCATCCCCAGGAATTACTGCCTGGATTCACCGGGAATTACTGAAGCAGAGCCATGTGGGAACCAAATGCCAAAGCTCTGCTCAGTGTTGCCCGGAGCAGAGAGCTTGAATGCGCCGAGACCAGGAATCCCTGTGGATGCTGCACCTCACTCATGCAGCCAGGATCAACCCCCAGGCAGGATGAGACCAGGACCTGTCCAGCTCCATCCCTCTCCCATAAGCCAAGTGGGCCGGGGTCCCACTCTGGAGCGCTGGTTTCCTGTAGCCACCATTAGTGGCCATTGGCATCGCTGCCAAGTCCCTGGGCTTGGTAGGATTCAGGGAGCCCCTGTCAGGGCAGCAGCACCAGCAAGGCCCAGGTCTCTGGTGCCACATCCCTCCTGCTCCAACACATAAAGGCAAAAAATCACCCCAAAAAGCTCCTGGCCCTTTGCCCCATGGTTCCACAACGATGTGACCCCTTGCTCCTGCCCAATGGGCTGCAGTGCGCTCCCCGGCTCAAAGGCTGCTGAGGTCTTAAAGCACTGGGAGCTGAAAGGAAGCTGAGAAGCAGCCTCTGATCGTGCACCGACAAAACCCACCCCACATCCAACAGCTCCTTCATCTGCTGCTGGAGCCAGCAACCAGACACCCGAGCCAGAAATACCCAAACTGGAAACCAAGCGCCCGGCACAGCCTGGTCTCGGAGCCGAGCAGAGCAGACCCTGGGTTGGTTTAATCCTGCCAGGGTCAGCCCTGCTGGCCCAAGGAGCCCAGTACCTTGCACAGGGATGCTTGGCACCCTGGTACCAGCTGCTGCTGCCTTCACAGAGGCTGGCGCAGCGGGAGCAGCTCCGGTCCTCAGGCAGAGCCAGGCAGGGGTTAGGACTCAACCTCAGGACGTTTCCCCTTGTAATTACCCAGTGATTTTTGTTATCAGCTCATTAAAAAAATCTCCATAATGAGGGCAGGGAAAATCACGACTCGGGAGCGCTCCCGATGCAGAGCAGCCTGCATCCCTTTGGTCTGTGTCAAGGGCTCGGAGCCCCCAGCGGAGCCGAGCTGCTGCCCCAGCCCCGCAGCACTGACTCAGCCCAGCCGGGTCCTGCAGCCCCAAGAGCTTCAAATCCCAAGGGAAGGGCTCGGTGGTCCCATGGGAGCTGCCACCAGCCCCTGGGTACTCGTTCTGGGGAAAGGCTGTGATGTTACAAGGGGAAAAGCGGTGGGGTTCAGGGAAAAACCCTGACTCCATCCATCAATGGCCCCTCTGAGAGAGGGAGGATGCTCCCCTGCCTGCAGCCCCTGTGAAGAAGCCCCATAGCCCCAACCAGGCCACAGAAGAACATCAAGAGCATCCTAACACCTCCAAAAGACACAGCCCTGCACCCATGGCGTGCCACGGGAACACCAGGCGAGCATCCCATGGGAAACCAGGACCCTTCCTGCACGTCCTGTGCCAGAGCAGCTCCAGGTTCCCTTTTACAACGTACTTGCTGTGGTTCTACTTAAACCCGAGCCCTTGTTACCGTGCAGCCGCAGCCTGGATTTCCTTGCGAGCCCAGGTACAGCCCTTGGCAGGGGCTTCCTGACACATAAATTAGGGCACGATTTCGGAGGCATTCTCAGCCTAAGAAGCAGCCTTTGTACATCCCGATATTGTTTGTAAATTGACAAGCAGACCCTCCTGGGCGTCATTACCCTGCCCCGGGCGCACGCCTTTGCACTTTTCTTCTCCCCAGCAATGATTAAAGGGCTGCAGAGCCACAGGCTCCGGGATCGGAACAGACAAACACCAGCCCCGATGGAGCCGGGAAACAAGAGAAGCAGCTTGACGGGATGTGTTGCTCAGAGAAGGGCTCTCTGTTCCTCTGATGTTTCAGTCTAGCACGTGTCGGAGATTGCCCCATGCTTCCAGCGCTGGAAATTCAACAGTGTGAAGCAACCCGATTAACGTGTTCAGTGCTTGACTTTGAGAGCCTCTGTGCAAAGGTCCGTGGTTGCTCAGCAGCAGACTAACAGTGCACTTGTAGGAAGACGTAGATCAGCCCAGAAATGCCAGATAGAAGCCAGTGCAAGGGAAACATCTCCAGGGACACAGCAAATCACAGTCCCAACACCAGGGTTCCTTTGTGGCCACTGGACGATGCTCAAGGATGCTGGGGCCGTGCTTGAGGAGTATTTTTGGGTTGGAAATGGCTGGGGATGGCCACAGCCGGGTGAGCTCCTGGAACCACTGTGCTGGGGCTTTACTCCAGGCTCCAGCTGGGAACATCGGCCCCAGCACTGAGCCAGCGGGATACACAAGGGGATACACAGCAGGAGGGTGCAGGGGGACATGCTGGGGCTGGCAGACCTGAGCAGGACTCTATGGAGCTGTTCTGACCACCCGAGGCAGGCTCACCCCACACACACGTTAGCACCAGCCTGGCTCTGAACTCCACGCATAGCAGGAGAGGTTCTCCCCAGCAGAGTCACCCCGGCACCTACCGAGGGACCAGCTCCTCCTGTCCTCATGGATCTCCCCAGCCAAGAAGCCAGCGCGGGGCTGGATGCTCCATTGGAAAACACCTGCAGCCACTTCAAACACCCCCGAGTCCACAGGGGTGGGTTTGACTTTGTGTTGGCTGCAGGAGCGCTGGCCAGGCTCCAGCGGGGACAGAGCCTCGTTCATTCCCGGGCAGTCACATCCAGCAGCACTGCCCATTGATGCTATTTTCAGGCACCCACATGCAGGCACAGCAGCTCCCACAGACAGCCCCAGCTCCCCACTCAGACACCCCTCACAGCGATGGCTCCTGCCTCGTGTCCCATGGGGAATGCTGCCGCTGCCTCCCTTTCCCGAGGGCAGGGGTGCTGCCAGCTTGCACAGGACCCATGGGCACATCCAGCCCTCACAGGAGCGGGCAGCTCGAGCAGCAGCGGGCACAGCACCGGTGTTGATCCCCTTCAGTGAGTTAACCCCTAACCCATGAATTAACCTAGAAGCCCCTTGCAGGCTCTGGGAGTGCAAAGCTGGGCCCTGGACCTCCTTACCTTCATGCAAATTCATGCCCAGATGCACTTGCAAGGTTTGCCCCTGCAAACACAAAGCAGCCGCACATGCCAGGGAGTTGTTTCCACCTAAGAAGTTGGTTTCCCACATGCACATCCAGCGCCATGGGAGCTCGCTGCCGTCAAGGGCAGGCTCAGGCACGTCCTGCTCCCCGGGACCGCCGGGTTTGCTCCAGCCCTACCCCACCCCGTGCACAACTCCTGAGCAACAGCTCGCTGCCGCCCCAAGTTAATAGCAAAGAGCACTGGGGAGCGGAGGGGAGAGCGGGAGGTCCGCAGGGTGAGGATGCAGCCTCGGGATCCATGTTCACTCCTGAGCGGTGCGTGCCAGGCGAAGGGCACCGGGCTGCAGCCACCCCAATACAGAGCCCTCGCTTGCCCCAGTCACCAACAGAAAGTGCTTTTGTGAGGCTTCAATCAAAGTCCTTTTCTTCCAAAGCCACAAACCGCTTGTGGAGGCAGCCAGGAAACCTCAGCTCCATTTCCAACACGAACCTCCCCGTGCCTGCACCAAGGCAAGGGACGCGAGCAGCCCTGGGGGCCCTGCGGCCGAGCTGTGGGACACGTCGGGTGCATGGAGCACCCCAACACCCTCAGCAGCCCGGTGGGGCCCCGGCGAGGCCCACGGCCACTGTCACAACCTGGCAAACACCTCCCGAGCCCCAGCCCACCGCAGGCCCGTGGGGACCACACGCTGTGCACCCCGGTGGCACAGGCACCTTGAGGCCGCCAGCACCGGCCGCGCACCCACGGGGGTCCCGACCAGCGGGGGAAGGACAATGGGGCCCCGTCAAAGTTCGCCCCAAGAAGTTTCCCTCCTGCCCTGACACCTCCCGAAGGGAAGGGGGGGGGGGGGGAGAGGGACCGGCCCCCCCCCCGCCCCTGTGCTCGGCGCTGCGCAGCCAGGACCCGAGCATCCCCCGGGCGGGTACCGGGCCCTTCTCCCTGCTCCTCGGGCACCCCCCCCACCCAGAGCATCCCTCCCCTCCCGACAACTTCGCTGCTGCCGCAACTCTCCCGACCCCGCGGTGCTCGTTGGAGGACCGGCGGTACCGAGCCCCCCCCCCCGCCGCCCGCCCTACCTGCCCAGCCGCCCGGCTCCGCCGCCGTTTGCAGCATCCTCCCGCCGGCTGCTCGCTCCCGGCTCGGCGAGCGCGCTCCCGGGAGGAGGAGGAGGAGGAAGAGGAGGAGGAAGGGGGGGGGGGATGAAGGCAGCGCGCGCGCCGCCGCGTGTCCCACCCCCTATTCCCCCCCCCCACCCGCCGCCAGCGCCGTGCGCCCGTTCGGGGTGGGAGGGGGGAACGGCGGCGGCGCGCACCGGGGCTGAGTCCCGCAGCGGGGGGGGGGAGCCGCCGTGTTCCCCTCGGTACCGGGTGCCCCGGCAGAGACAGAGCTGCTGCGGGGGGGGGGGGAACCCCGCAGAGTCACCCCAGGCCCTTCCCAGGGGGTTGGAACCGGGGGGTGTCAGTGAGGCGGAGGAGGGTGACCCAGAGGGGCTGGGAGGGAGGGGAGCCCCACTTTCAGGGCACAGAGATGCCCGGTGCCATCAGCCCCACACAGCACCGGGGGTCAGGTCTCAGCGGTGCAGGGATGAGGGTCCCCCGTTGAGTATCTGCAGCAGCATCTTAGCTGCTCTTAGAGGGGACAAGGGAGGTGGCCCCATGGGGACCACAGAGCCTCGGTCTGACCCCAGCATGGCCATGGTACCCATGCAGATGGTGGGGTAACACCTTGCATCCTGCCCAGCTGCTCCACAAAGGGCCGGAGGAGCCCAACAGCTCCAGAAGGATGAGATGGAGCAGAGCAGATGGGGATGGAGCGAGGGAGCTGCAGGGAGATGCTCTTCACTCTTAAGTCATTGCAGCTGGAGCACGAGGCACCCGCCAGGCAAAGGCTCCTTTGCTGACACGGCTTGTGCTAAGATCAACATCTTCCCGAGTGCAAAAGCATGTGCTGTCCTATCACCAGCCTGGTTATTAATATTTCAGCAGCTCCCAGAACCTTTAAGCATGGCCACACAGCGCTGACATAGAAAAGCAAGAATAAAAGGCCCCTGCTCCCCCTAGCCCCCAGGAACAGTCTGTCTAGACACATTATATAAGCACACTTTGCCCTCCTCCAGGACACCTTAGACAGGATCCCAAAGCCCTTTGTACAACTGCTCATCGAGCTCTGTGCACAGGAGCTGCTCTGCCTGGCTCCAGGGATCCCAGTTACAGGGATCCCAGCTCCGGGAGCTCTTTCCCATTTGCTGCCTCCACTGCAAAGGGGAATTGATGTCAGGACGAGGGTGTTTGATCAGCCCCATGAGGTCCCTGGCAGAGGAGGGGGTGCTGCTGGAAGAGAGGACAGAGTGGGAAGACCAAACATTGCTCTGAGCTCTGCGGAGCCCATGGAGGACCATGGCTGTGGGAGAGCCCCAGGTCCCACAGCGTGGAAACAAGGAGCAGGGATCAAGCTTCAGGCTCCCCTCCAGCAGCTATTCCTGGGTCTGGAGACCTCAGCACACAAGGGGATGGGGCCCAGCAGCGCTGGGTTATGCCTGGCCACACCAAAAGCCCCTTCCCTCTCTGCCACCGGAGCCAGGGTCAGGTTCCAAAGCACAGCCTCAGCTCCGGCTGTGAATTACTTTAAGAATCCTTTCTCCAACGCCTGTCTTTGCCATGCCATCCGGTTTTCACAACCTACTGTGTTTTTTTCCCCTCCCTATAAATAATTACAGGCACTCTAATGGGTTTCAAACCTTGCATTACCTTCACTGTCAGGAGCTTGGCTATTGCAGCGGAGCCTCCCTCTCCAAGGAGCGGAGGTAGGGCTGCAGCTCCTTCACTGGCTTTTTTAATGCCCATTAACCCTTACGCCCTCATCCTGCCTCCACCACATCATAAGGTGCCCATGCTCCCCGCTTCCAGGAGCGGGATGAGGCCTCACTCCCAACCCACGCCTCCCAGCACTTGGGAGCACGGAGGAGTCGCTCCCCTCCCGCAGGCAGCCGCTCGGATCGCTCGCAGCCCAGTGCAATGTTTCCTCTTGCCACCTTTCCCATCTCCCACAGTTTTCATGGTACATTTGGCAAGCCTGCACGCAGGCATCTTTGGAATCCAACCCAACTCCTGTGCCCATTCCCTCCTGTCCCCGCGGAGGGACCAACCCTGGTGCTTGGCAGGAGCTCTGGGGCTGCCCGCCTCTGCCTCCCCACCAGCAAACAGGTTTTGTGATCCCAGCCCTTGCAGAGATGTTTTCCCTCACACCGACTCCATGCTCTGCTCCTGGTTTCCCACACAACCCTGCCCAGCCCTGCCTGCTCCCATCGCCTTCCCACACAGACCCAGCCTCAGCCGGCTCCACACGAACTCCAACTGGCAGGAAATCTGTTTCCCCATCCAGGCACAGAGTCAGAGCAAGGCAACCCAGCGATACCCATCTCAGCAGCGCTGCCCAGCTTAGCCCTGGCCTTGGCCTTAGTTCAGCTTCTCCCCCCGATGCTGTTTGTGCCCAGGCCAACAGAAACTCGTCCTTAAACCTTCCAGTTCGCTGCAGACATTTCTGACCATGGAGAGGAATCTCCGAACAAAGGGAAGGTCACCGCCTGCTGCACTGCACGGAAGCGCTGTGGGACAGAGGAGCAGAAGGAACAGCACAGCCACATCCTCCACCTCGCTGCAGTTGCTCACAAAGTTTCTCCCACGCCGGGCTCATTTCTGGCCAGCAGCTTTTGCATTTGACAGAGAAAAGCCGAGCCTACGAGGGAACAAACACTGGCGAGGCTGAAGCTTCGCCCTCCCTCGCGCCTGTGGGGTTCAGCAGCTCCACACTCAGTACATGAGAAGTCTGACAGTTAACCCAGCGCTCTACACCCGTGGATGTGTTGTCACCCCACCGGCAGCTCGGAGCACCCTTCACTGGAAGCACCCCTCGCTGGGAGCACCCTTCACTGGGAGCACCCCTCACTGGGAGCACCCTTCACTGGGAGCACCCTTCACTGGGAGCACCCTTCGCTGGGAGCACCCTTCACTGGGAGCACCCCTCACTGGGAGCACCCTTCACTGGGAGCACCCTTCGCTGGGAGCACCCCTCGCTGGGAGCACCCCTCGCTGGGAGCATCCTCTGCTGGGAGCATCCTTCGCTGGGAGCACCCTTCGCTGGGAGCACCCTTCGCTGGGAGCACCCTTCGCTGGGAGCACCCTTCGCTGGGAGCACCCTGTGCTGATGCTGCCGGGTACCAAAGCCCATGGGGGGGGTGGGTGGCACATCCTGGCTGGGGTCCCTTAGCCCGGGAAGGGTGGCTCAGCCCCGGCATGGCTTTCCAGGAAGCCTGGCTGGCTCCTCGGCTGCTGTGCCAAGCTGCTGGGGCAGCTGCCGCGGCTGCTCCGCAGCTGCCGAGCCTCTAATTGCTCATTGAGTCATCAGTGGTGTTTTGGGGGAAAGCGGCTCTGTCAGGGAATTAAAACCTTTTCAAAGGCCCATAAAGATTTCATAAATGTTTCAGACCCAGATCAATGGGGGATCGTGTCTTTACAGCCAGGAAAAAGGGGAAGGTGGTGGGGAGGCAGGCAGCAGAGCATCAGCAGCCACAACCAGCTAAAGAAGATGGGCAGCACCAGCCTGTGGGAAGTTATAGAGTCTCAGAGCGGTTTGGGTTGGAAGGGAGCTTAAAGCTCATCCTATCCCAACCCCATGCCACGGGCAGGGACACCTTCCACTGGAGCAGCTTGCTCCAAGCCCCTGTGTCCAACCTGGCCTTGAGCACTGCCAGGGATGGGCCAGCCACAGCTTCTGTGGGCAATCAACAGATTACCTGGCTCTGGGCAGATGTGGGATTGGACCCACATCAGCCAACACCCACATCTGGAGTCAGAGGAGCCCTCAGTGTCCTCAGAGGCAAAGGTCTGCGCTCTGCAAGAGCTGTAGAAGTGGGATCAGCTTTTCCACTCATAAGCCCTTTCCACATGAGCACTTTGCAGACAGGTTCTGACCGGGCTCTTCTGCAAGGAAGGGTCCTCACCACATCAGTGAGCACCAGGGACGTGCTTTAGAGATCAGCCCCTGGTCCAGCAGCACCTTCCTGCTGCTAAGGGGGGGTTCAGTGACCTCTCTGTGTGCCTGGCCCCATGCCCGACAGCAGCGACTGCGCTTCTGGCACTGAGCTCTGGCTCCACCAGCAGGTCCCTGGGGCAGCAGGAAAAGGGCAGTGACCCCAGCATGGTGGGTGCCTGTTTCACCGCAGCCCTCACACCACCATGGGGGGCTTGGCTGGGAGCAAAGGCAAGGGTGAAAGCCTCAAAGTCATCTCGGGTGGTACCAAACCCTTACGCACGAGGGATTCCCACCTCGAGCCCACAAAAGCCCACATGAGCACAGCCTTTGGAAGCCAAAAGGCAGCAAGAACGTGCTCTCCATCACAGAAATGCAGGGAGCTGGAGCCCATCCTTTACCCTGGGGAGCTGGCTTAGGACCTTTGGCTGCTCACAGCAGCTGATGCTCCACAGCTCTGCTGATCCCACGCGCTCTGGCCTGGTACTGCTCACCCTATGCCGGCACTGGCGCCCTGCAGAAAGAGGCACCAATAACTCACCATTAGTGGGGAGACCTCGGTTATTTTATGGCCGTTGTTCTCCCCTTCCTGCTGTAACTATTAATTAAAATCTACCCGAGGAAGATAACTCGCCCCTCTGCATAATTGCGGGGAGTAAATTTTATTATATGGAAAAGTGGCTTTAATTTTTAATAGCCTTATTCTTAAGGAAGAGCAACACTTCGGAGGGAGCCGCGAGCCCGGGTAGCATTAGCAAAGGCAAGACGAGGAACAAAGACGAGGTTCTTGCATGCTCCCTATAAAAGTCCTATTTTAGGGGAGTTTTGTGCTTCCTCCCAGTGCGAGATGAACCGCAGCAGCTTCGCTTGCTGTAGGAGGAAAATTGAAATGAAACTGATAAGAGGCCCAGCCTCTAGCTCCTGCCTCACCTCCCAGTTATAAATGAAAGCTCGCAGGCATTCCAGAGATGGGACTTGATGTCTACATTAATTATAAATAAATTATCTACACTCAACGTTTAAATGAAATTCCAGATAAGGCTTTATATTTAGAAGAGGATTGCATCAGTGCATAAATATTTATGCAAAGAGTCTGGATCAGCTGCGGCTCCTCCACTGTGACGCTGGAGCAGAGCGGGGACCCTGATGCTGAGCCCATGGTGCTGGGAGGGATCTGTGCTGGGGAGAGGGTGTTTGCACTGCCCCTCGCTGCTGGCTCCTGAAGGCTCCTCCTGCGCTGAGGCTCAGGAAGCATCACCAAGGCCAGCCCCATCCCAGCACCAGAACCAGCAATCTCCATCCCATTGAAAGAGCTCACGAGCCCCATCCCAGCACCAGAACCAGCAATCTCCATCCCATTAAAAGAGCTCACCAGCTCCATCCCAGCACCAGAACCAGCAATGTCCATCCCATTAAAAGAGCTCACGAGCCCCATCCCAGCACCAGAACCAGGAATCTCCATCCCATTAAAAGAGCTCACCAGCTCCATCCCAGCACCAGAACCAGGAATCTCCATCCCATTAAAAGAGCTCACCAGCTCCATCCCAGCACCAGAACCAGGAATCTCCATCCCATTAAAAGAGCTCACCAGCTCCATCCCAGCACCAGAACCAGGAATCTCCATCCCATTAAAAGAGCTCACCAGCTCCATCCCAGCACCAGAACCAGGAATCTCCATCCCATTAAAAGAGCTCACCAGCCCCATCCCAGCACCAGAACCAGCAATGTCCATCCCATTGAAAGAGCTCACCAGCTCCATCCCAGCAATGTCCATCCCATTGAAAGAGCTCACCAGCTCCATCCCAGCAATGTCCATCCCATTGAAAGAGCTCACCAGCCCCATCCCAGCAATGTCCATCCCATTGAAAGAGCTCACCAGCTCCATCCCAGCACCAGAACCAGGGATCTCCATCCCATTAAAAGAGCCCACCAGCTCCATCCCAGCAATGTCCATCCCATTGAAAGACCTCACCAGCTCCATCCCAGCACCAGAACTGGCCAACCCCCCCCAGAACAAACCTGGTTCTCTTCCTTCCTTCCCCTCAGACAGCCCCAGGAGGCCCCAAGCTCCATCACCACCACCCAGCTCACCTTTAAAGCCTCAGTCCTGGGTGGGGGAGGCCGATTGGCTCCACCTGAGTGGGAGCTCAACTGCCCTGCCTGCCCCACTGTCTGCCCCGCTGCCTGCCCCACTGCTTGCCCCACTGCTTGCCCCACTGCTTGCCCCACTGCTTGCCCTGCAGGGAGCTGCCAGCTTCCCCTTTTCCAGTCGGTAACTGGTGCCATAGTGAAAAGCTGTGATTTGCTCACCACCTCCCAGTATTAACCCCAACCACTTTATCCACATGGAAAAGAAACGCTGCTTTCCATCATGCCCTCTTCCTGCTCTCCCAGACCAGTCCCTGCCTGCTCCCACCAGCACCCTGAGCCCTCAGGCCTGATAGCGAGAGCCTGCTTTGGAGGTTTTCCATCCCCAGCAGCACGAAGGGGACCTCATCCGTGCCGCAGCGTTTTTCACTGCTTCTGCTCAGCTGCTGCAGGGGTTTTACAGCTCACACAGGTCTGGCTCGGGCTTACAGGGGGATATATTTCATGCTTTAATGCAGGCAGGCTGGAAGAGGAGCAGTGCGACAGGCCCCGGCCCCAAGGTGGGACATAAAACAGCAGAAGGGAATCAATAAAAGGTGATTGAACTCGTTCAGCCCCAGCCACTTGTGAGCAGCTCACTGAGGTGCAGGCAGGATCCAGCATCCTGAGCCGAGGTGGGACATCACCCCGGGGACACGGGAGCAGCCCCTGCCAGCAGCCAGCCCATGGGAAGCCTGAAGGAAGAAGCCTTCTCCCTGCAGCTGAGTGTTCCCAGCTTGGAGCTGCTCATGGCATCAAAAATCTGGGCTGCAGCAGCTTTGCAGGGCCCTGAATGCATTTGTCCTATTTCTTCCTCATTCTGGCTTGAGCCCCGGATGCTCCCAGCCCAGCGCCCCCCTCCAGTGTGTGCCAGCCCCCCCTGTGTGTGCCAGCCCCCTATGTGTGTGCCAGTGCCTCACGTGTGTGCCAGCCCCACTATATGTGCCAGCCCTCCCCACATGTGCCAGCCCCCCTGTGTGTGCCAGCCCCACGTTTTCTTACTGCACGTCCCTGCTCACTGCTGCTGCTGTTTGCTCCCCACTGCCTGTGCCAGGAAGCTCTGTGCCACAGCCCACAAGCAAGGCTGGGCAGTGGGGACACAGCTGATGCCACACAGAGAAACAGCACGTCAGGGTCTGAGCACTCCTGCCTCTGCTGTGCTCAGCCCCCCTGCCAAATGCTGCCATGGCCACACAGAGCATCCCGGCCAGGGCAGAGCATCCCGGCCAGGGCAGAGCATCCTGACCAAGGCAGAGCATCCCAACCAGGGCAGAGCATCCCAACCAGGGCAGAGCATCCCGATCAGGACAGAGCATCCCGACCAGGGCAGAGCATCCTGACCAAGGCAGAGCATCCCTACCAGGATAGAGCATCCCTACCAGGGCAGAGCATCCCGATCAGGACAGAGCATCCCGGCCAGGGCAGAGCATCCCGGCCAGGGCAGAGCATCCCGACCAGGGCAGAGCATCCTGACCAGGGCAGAGCATCCCAACCAGGGCAGAGCATCCCAACCAGGGCAGAGCATCCCTACCAGGGCAGAGCATCCCGACCAGGGCAGAGCATCCCTACCAGGGCAGAGCATCCCAGCCAGGGCAGAGCACCCTGACCAAGGCAGAGCATCCCAACCAGGGCAGAGCATCCCTACCAGGGCAGAGCATCCCAACCAGGATAGAGCATCCCTACCAGGGCAGAGCACACAGTCATGACCCATCACCAAGGGCTGGGCAGGCAGAGCCCGGCGCAGTTGCCCCAGGAGTGGCAGCAGGGTCACCTTTGGTATCACAACGCTGCACAGTCCTTGTTCTGCAATGGGAGCGGTATCTCATTTCTTCCTCAATTAGCTCCTGATTATCAGTGTCCCAGGGCCCCTTTCCAGTCTCTGTTTAATGCACCATTAATAATTCATTTCTCAGATAGCAGGAACGCAGCGCGAGGTTAGGGCTTTGTGACTAATAAGTACTGGAGTAACCCTCATCTCCGAGGGACAAATGAAGGGAACAAACACAAAGAGGAAGAATCACAGCTAATATGTTTTGTGGCCTTTAATCAAACGCTGGGTAAAGGGTTTGATTACTCAGGTGAAGAGCACAGGGGCACGTTGCTCCTCATCAGCCACAGGCTGCTGGGCTCCCACGGCTGCAGCGGCACCGGCATCGTCCCACTGCCTCCCATGGCAGCAGAGAGGGAAACTGAGGCACCACTCAAGGGGTCACCAGGCCAAAGCAGGGGCTGCCCCATCTCTCCTCAAGCTGGAGAGGGGCAGAGCCCGCTGGCAGCTGCACATGAAGCGTGACGGGTTTCTGACAGATCCCATTATAAAGCCGGCTCTCAGAATCACAAGCTGAGATTTAGCGCATGAGATGTTGTTTGGGATTTTTCCAACCTTTCCTCTCGTGCCGTGGGCCCCGGGCTGTGCCAGCACCCACTGGGTGCTGCATCCCTTCCCTTCCCCGTGTCCTGATGATGCACAACCCAAATGCAGGCCCTCATGCCTCTTTCACCCCCGTTTTTGATGCACTGGCATCACCCAGCTACACGCCAGGGAGCATTTGTAGCCCGAGCAGGATGAAACTGCGGTGATTCTATTTCCTGCCTCCCCGCTTGGGCCAGGAGGGGAATTGTTTGATGCTAATCCCCACGTTTAACCCACTGGCAACCCGACTCGCTCACATCCCAGGGGAATCATCAGATGGGCAGGCGCTGGTTGTGGGGCTGAGCAAGACGGGGACGGCCCCGCACGCTTTGCGGGGTGCCGCGCTCCTGGCAGTGGGAAGAGGAGGTTCTGGTTGCCAGGATCGAGTTCCTCCAGGATGAGCAGTTTTCAGCCGGCTGGAATTTCCCCTGGTACAGAGCGGGAGGCTCCAGCTGTCCCAGCAAAGGTCACCTCTGGGGCTGACGCGCTCCCGGCCTCCAGCAGAGACACCACGCGACAGCAAGAGCTTCAGATGTGCCTGGGAAGCAAAATCCAGGCCCTCATCCTGCTGCTGTAGGAGCTGCATCCACGCAGGACCAGAGCCAGCGGGGCAGGATGGAGTCCCCCGGGATGAGAACCCCCAGCCCCGGGTACCTGCAGTCCACCCAGGGCATCATCGGAGAGGGATGCGCAGGGATCCTGCTTGGCTGCTCCGCACCCTCCTTGCTGCAGACCTGGACTTCATTTTGAGTTTCAATCTGTCTGACTTTATCTTCAAGCCCTCGGTTCTTATTATCCCTGCGTTAAAGAGCCCTTTAATACCCGGCAGTTTTCTCCCTGGGAAGGTACTTGTGTGCTGTAATCAAGTCACATCTCAGGCTACTTTTTGATAAGCTAAACAGATTGAGTTCTAAGTCTCTGCTAAACACCCAGCCTGGGGAAAGGGCCAATCCGTGCTGCTGCCAAGCCGAGCAGAGCCGGAGGCTTTTTCAGCTGGTGCATTGAAAGGTGAATTGCTGCTTCCCGATGCACTGGTGATAAATGAAATGGGATGTATAAAAAGAAGTCGTTGCATTGCCCTCGCTCCGGTCTGGGAGCACACGGCTGCCGGAGCCTAAGGGTGCTGCCGGCGCTGTGCCCGTCCCCACACCATCACCTTCATCCCACTTTTGCCAGGCAAACCCACTGCAGGAGCTGTTTGCTGTGGGGCTGATGGTGCCTGGCTCCACTTACAGGCAGGGAGTTATGATGGCCGGGAACATAAGTGCCTCAGGGAGCTGAGATAAGCAAAGATGTTCCAAGCCACAGACTTAGATCCAGAGGCTGTTGGCAGGGGGTATTTTAGTGTGTAAGAACCGGTCCAGCAGCTCTCTCTAATGCCTGGCTGTGGACAGGGCAATTGGAGTGATGAAGTGGGGCTTCAGCCTGGTTTGAGCACAGAAGCCAAACCAGTGCTGCCAGGACATCTGCCATACTCCATGGGGGCACAGCCACACTGTGCCATGGGGCAGAGGGCCCCCAAGCCAGAGGTCTGACCCAAGGCAGGGGTGCAAAGCAAAGATGCTGCCAAGTGCATGGAGGGAGCCTGCTGGGAGCGGGCTGGGGATGCGCTTGGGCAGCCCCATGACCTGCAGACCTCATCAGACACAGAATTCCAGCCTCCCTGAGTCCCTGTGGCTCTGGAAGCGGGTTATCAGTGCACCCCAGACCTGATCGATGCAGGAGAGATGGGAATGGCTGATCAAAGGGGAGCAACCACCACTGCCTCTGCCTGGGCTGAAGGATGCAGGGAGAGCGTGCTCGGAGGAGGTGGATTAATGGGGTCACAGGGATGCTTATCCCCGCACCCTCACACAGCCTGGGACTCGGCCGCATGAGCCCAGCTCTGAAGGACACCAGCTCTGAAGGGCACCAGCTCTGAAGGGCACCAGCTCTGAAGGATGCTGGCTCTGAAGGACACCAGCTCTGAGAGATGCTGGCTCTGAAGGGCACCAGCTCTGAAGGACACCAGCTCTGAAGGGCACCAGCTCTGAAGGGCACCAGCTCTGAGGGATGCTGTCTCTGAAGGACACCAGCTCTGAAGGGCACCAGCTCTGAAGGATGCTGGCTCTGAAGGGCACTGGCTCTGAAGGACACCAGCTCTGAAGGGCACCGGTTCTGAAGGACACCAGCTCTGAAGGGCACCAGCTCTGAAGGATGCTGGCTCTGAAGGGCACCAGCTCTGAAGGATGCTGGCTCTGAAGGACACCAGCTCTGAAGGACACCAGCTCTGAAGGGCACCGGCTCTGAAGGGCACTGGCTCTGAAGGACACCAGCTCTGAAGGGCACCGGCTCTGAAGGGCACCAGCTCTGAAGGATGCTGGCTCTGAAGGGCACCAGCTCTGAAGGGCGCCAGCTCTGAAGGGCACTGGCTCTGAAGGGCACCGGCTCTGAAGGACACCAGCTCTGAAGGATGCTGGCTCTGAAGGACACCAGCTCTGAAGGATGCTGGCTCTGAAGGACACCAGCCAAGGTCACAGCAGCAATTGCTGCAGCTCGGCTGCTCCCTGCTGCCAGGCCCAAGGTGACCGAGCTCCTGGGAAGCAGAAGCCAGATGGGGCTGGCATCGAAGCAGAGATGCACAGGGAGGAACAAGCAGAGGCTGGATGCAGACTCACTTGCAAAGCCTGCAGAGCCCCGCAGAGTGCTGCTGTCCTGGTCCTGCATCCCCTGGGGTCGGGGCCACCCCCTCAAAATGGGTGAGTTTGGATCAACGTTGCAGAAATGCTGGGTTTGAGCAACCAGATCTGGGGGTTTTCACCAAATCCACCCAGGCTGGTGAAGAGCTCGCAGCACCCAGAGCTGCAGGCACCCATCAGGTTAACGCACAGCCTGGATTCTCCGTGCGCAAATCAGGGCAGTTTGAGTTTAGCGAAACGATCTGGGGTCCCTGCAGGAGGGATTCTGCCTGGGGAGAGGCAGGAGAGGCCATCCCAGCCCATAGAGAGCTACAAATAACTCGAACGGCCTCATTACCCACTTTCTGATGAGCGGGAGGTTGGTTTCATGTTTCCCCCGGGGCTGCCACCACCTGAAACTGGGCTAAGCCCCATTACGGGCAGGAGCCGCAACTCTGCTCCAGGCTCCTCGTCCTTCCTGGAGCGAAGTGCGCGGTGCTGCGGGGCCGCTGCGAGGGTCCTGCATCGAGAGGGGACCTGCTCGGGACACGGATCCCACCCGGGCATCCCGGTGCCGCTGCGCCCATGGGGACCGGTGGAAAGGGTCCTTGTGCCCGGTGGGCTGGGCTGGGAGCGCCGGCAGACAGCGGCCACCGGAGCAGGAGGTCCCCGGGCCGGCCCCGGACCCCTCGGGGAAGGGGCGCGCACGGAGCAGCGGCACCGGCTGAGCCTCCCCCCGACGGCACCCCCGGGCATCGCCCTCACCCCGTGGCCGGGACGGGGCTTCCCTCTAGCGACCGGCGGCGGGAGAGCATCGGGGGGGACGCGGAACCCGGCCCCCCCCCGATCCGGGTCGGGCTGAGCTCAGGCTTTCATTTGGGAAGCTCTTCCCTGTGAGGGTGCTGAGGCGCTGGCACAGGGTGCCCAGAGAAGCTGTGGCTGCCCCATCCCTGGCAGTGCTCAAGGCCAGGTTGGACACAGGGGCTCGGAGCAAGCTGCTCCAGTGGAAGGGGTTGGAGCTGGAGGAGCTTTAAGGGCCCCTCAACACAAACCAGGGGGGGTTCTGTGATTTCTGCCTGAAGGTCAAGTCCATCCGCGGCTCTGGCTGCGATCCCACAGGGCTGAGCTGCCCTGGAGGCACCGAGCCTTGTCCTGGGCCCCTGGAAGGTTCAGTCTTCAGGAGGGTGCAGTGGGGCCGCAGGGAGGGAGACGACTGGGGCAGCCCCACACAGGCGCCTTCCTGGGATCCCCTGTGCTGGCAGCATGGGGGGGGATCTGTTTCTCCACCCGACAATGGGGTGGTCCCATAGGGAGCTGCCTGCGCACGGCGAGCTCTCACGAGGAGTGAAGCTGCTGACTCTTCCCTTGCTCCAGCTCACACACGTCTTTAATGAGACCCATCAGATTCACGGAGCAGGCTGGAGGCTGCCAGAGCAATGCTGGGCCACGTCCCTGGGCCCCTGGGCCACCGGCAGGGTTGTGGAGACAGCCCCAGATCCCAGCAGTGCTGGGGGGGCAGCAGGGGAAGGCAGGAGCATGGAGAGCAGCCACCAGCAGGCAGGGAAGGGTCTGGGAGCTTTCCCATCTCAGGGTCCCATCCTTTCTGCGTGGGCACAGCAAAGTCTCCTCCTGCAGTCACAGGCTCCGGCAAAGGGATGTGCTGCAGTGGCTCGGGCCAGTGAGGAAAAGAGGAGCAAGCTGTGGCTTGGGATGGAGACTCCAATGCCGAAGGTGACCGGAGAGGGAGCAGAGCCTGTGCTAGAAGGACTGTCCATAGGTGTCGGAGCAGTACTGCAGGTAGTCAAACTCCTCGATGGGGAATGTCACAGCGCTCCATTTCTTGTACCTGCTCTTCTCAGCTGGTGTCTCTACCACGAAGTTCTTGATGCTGAGGATGGGCAGCTTCACCTGCCGGTAGAGCATCTCCATTCCCCAGTCCTGTGTGGGCAGGGAGAGGACCGTCACACAGCCGGCAGTGGGGTACATCCCCTTTGGGGACAAGAGCCCATGTCTGCATCCCACGTGTGCAGCACACGCATCACACAGGAAGGTGCAGAAGGGACCCACAGCTCCATTCCTCAGCCAGGAGCTGGGGCACAAGCCTGGCCCCTGCTGCCCCACCAGCTCCCATGGCACTGCAGCACTCACCTGGCTGCACCCACTACACGCGATGCGGCAGCCCAGCTCCCAGTCTTTGAAAGCCCTCTGGGACTGGATTTTCCCTGAGGAAACTCGGTAGTGCAACCTGCAAGGAAAGGACCGAAGGACACCCTCAGGACCATGGGCCAGGGCACAGAAACAGGCAGCCACATGCGCTCTGAACCCCGCCTGGACCGGTGTCCCCAAGACGGAGCTGGCAGCAGGGTCCTGCCCATCGTGGATGGGGGAAGCAGCAGCTTGTCCCTACCAGCACCCAGCTCCTACCCAAAGCTGGGGTTGGCGTTGACGTGGTGTATGCCCTCCACGGTGCGGATGTCGCTGCCGCGGCACACCGCCACGCCGCAGTTGATGCAGTGAAGGTGAACGGTATCCGGGCCGTGCTGCTGCTGCCTTTCGCTGATCCTGGCCTCCTTCATCAGCCAGCTGGCAACGGCAGCCTGCTGCAGCTCCCTGATCTGGACAGGGGAGGGTCAGCGCAGGGCTATGGGCACGGGCAGCAAGAGACACGGCTGCAGGCAGACGCAGTGGCCCGGAGAGCACGAGGAGCAGGGCAGGCACTGCTCCATGCACCTCGCCCTACCACATCCCAAGGGAAGCGCAGGCCACCAAAACCAGAGCACAGGAAGCTGTGCCCAAGCGGCAGACACAGGCAGGAGCTGCCTGTCCCTCCTGGTGCCCAGGGCAGCACCCAGCACGCACCTTGAGGCGGTATTCCTGCTCTGGCATGGCTTGCACTGCTCTGATCGCCCTCTCCATCAGCTCCATGAGCTCCTCGTTGAGCAGCTCGCCGGAGACCTCTTTGCTGTTGGCTTTGGCCAAGACAAAGTAGACGCTGTTCTCAGCACGGGCACGGCCCCGAGCCTGCAGTAGAAGGGCAAGATGCGGTGAGGGACATGGCTGGACCTCCCCTTACCCCCCCCATGTCCTCCCATAGGGACAGGTAGAGCATCTGGAGGGAGCCCACGCGGGGACCTGCATCATGGTGATCCCATTGGTCATCAGCCCATAGCGGACCACGATGTTGCACTCGGGGATATCCAGGCCCTCCTCGGCCACGCTGGTGGAGAAGAGCAGGTTGAGGGTTCCGTTGCGGAACAGCTTGATCACATCCTGCTGCTCATGCTGGGGGGGGCGGGAGAGCGTGGCGATGCTTCAGCAGCTGCGCAGGGGCTCCGAGCCCCAGCAGCACCCGCAGCGTGCAGAGGGGTCGCTCCCATCCTTCCCCCCCCCCCCACCTCTGCTCACCTGCATCATGGGCCTGCTCTGGCTGCTGCAACCGGCGCCGGTGAGGCCGTGTCCTGCAGCCAGCCGAGCAGGCTGTGCGCGCCCTGACGGGTCCTGGTGAACACGATGCCGCGAGAAGCACCCAGCGGCTGGAAGTGCCCCCGCAGGATCGCCTCCAGCTTGTCCAGCCTGGGGTTCTGATAGCGCCGGTCCCCAGCAAGCACCTGCAGGGTTGCCCTGTTCTCTGTTCAGGTGAGCAAGGCATCAGGGGGGCTCCCCAACCCCAAATGCAGCATCCAACCCCCTCCAAACCCCTCCGTCACCCTCAAACGTGGCACTGAGGAACCGCTCGGTGGGGTCCTTCACGTCCTGGGTGTCATAGAACTGCTGGAGGCACTGGAAGGCGTCGAGCATCCGCACCGTGTCCTTGATCAGCAAGGCATCGTTGTACTCGCGCAGATGCAGCGCGCACACCCGCGTCCGGCGGCAAAGCCCACCGGCCCTGCTCCACCTCACCCGCACCACCTCACCTCTGTTCTCCAGCTCCAGGATGCGCTGCTCGTAAAGCTGCGTGCCAAAGTCCTGCGGCAGGCTGGGAATGCCCATGTACTGCTGGATCCGCTCCATCACCTCCTTCAGCCGCTCGCCAAAGGGGTCCTGAAAGCAGAGAGGGGCTCAGGACCAGAGGAACTGGGGATGGTGCTCCTCGGGACAGCCTCGGAGCACAGCCCGGGGTTAGGAGCTGATTGCATGGCACCCTTACACCAAAGCTCTGGGTCAGCCGGTTCCTCAGCATGGCCTGAGCTAAGCGGGTGGAAGGACATGGTCCCGGTGCTCAGCACCCCTCACCTGCGCTCTCTCCTGGCACAGGTCGTACTGCTTCCTGGGCTGCAGGACGCAGCTCTGCACTTGCTGTGCCTCCTCCTGCACCGAAGCGATTGTCTCCGTGTCCAGGTTGGCGCAGAGCTGAGGGAGTGAGACCCTGCTTCCAGCCCTGAGCCCACAGCAATGCAGCACCCCGGCGGCCTTGGGGATGCCCTCCCCAGGGTCTGCACACCAAGTTATCAACAGCCACCCCAAGGAGCACCCGCTGCACCCCACCTTGACGCAGGACCTATCTGCAGGATGTGCTGCACAGCCCCCTCAAAGGAGGGTGCCCCCCCCAGTGCCAGGCGATGCCGTCAGACCCAGGACCTGCGGCAGGTCCTGCTGCCCGCCGAGCTTGCGCTGGAGGTAATTCACCATGATTTTGGTGTAGACGGCTCCCTTGTGCGTGTGGTGGCACCCATCGATGACCAGCAGCGAGAGCTCCGCGCCAGGCAAAGGCAGGGATCGGGGTGAGCGGAGCACCTGCACCCGCGACACCCGGCTCAGAGCCAGCCCGTGGGCCCCGTGGTGGCAGGGATGTGGGGGGGGAAGCAGGACCGGGGTGAGGGGGGCACCTTGTTGACCAGCACCGCCACCCTCCCGCCCCGTCGGCTCTCCAGGCGCCGCCGGCAGACGTAGACGGGCAGCCGTGGGCAGCCACACGATGCAGCTGCGGCCGTCGAGGGCCGGCGCCACCGCGTCCCGCTGGTACCCGCGGAGCCCCATGGGGCCGCCGATCGGAAGCGACCCTCGGGGCAGGGAACCCACCGGAACCCGCCCCACCGGAACCCGCGCTACCGGCACCGGGGCCGGGCTGAGCTGAACAGAAACCGAAACCGAGCGGAGCTCCCGGAGCCGCTCCCGGCCCCCCCCCAAGTCGCCTTCTCCATCCTGGGCTGGCCCCGTCGGGCTCCCCCCCCCCCCCCATCAGCCGCGGCTCTGGGCCTGCACAAGGACGTTTATTTAAAAAACCAAAAATCAAAACAAACCAAAAGTCACGGGGGGGGAGGAGGGGAAGGCGGGGACGGTCCCATCCCGGCGAGGGGCGGAGCAGCACCAGCACCCAGCCAGGGATGACAACGCAAGGGACAAGGCAGCAGGAGGGGAGCAAGCCGGGAGGGGGACGGACGGATGACAACTGGGGTTCCCCCCAGCCCAGCACCCAAAGAGGGGGACAGCAAGAGGGGATGGGAGCAGGAACTGACCCCCATGCCGGGGACACACACACACACACAGCAGACCCGGGCTGCCAGAACCCAACACGCCAGTGGGCAGCAGAAGCAGACAGGGAGGGCTGTGCAGGCAGGGAGGGGGCTGTAGACACTGCAGCTGAGCCCCTGTCTGGAGCAGAGGCAGGGAAAGAGCCGATAGAGGCAGCAGGAACTAAGGGGGGGGCCAAGGACAGAGCATCCCCTCACAGCACGACCCTGGACCACGAGCAGCATCTCTGCCTGCAGGCCAAGGCGGGCAGGGCTGAGCCCCACCATACATTCAACAAGACGGGCAGGGGCTGCCTGTGCGTGGACAGGACCAGAAACCCAAAGCACTTGTGTGCCCCTGCCCTGTGGAGGAGAGTCAGGGCAGCAGAAGGCACGACCCTGGGGAGGAGGGAAGCACCAGTGCCAGGAAGCAGGAGCTCAGCACTGCCCCTGCCAGAGCCTTTGAGAGGCAGCAGCTTGGGGATACAAGGCCCTGATGCCCCAAAGGAAGACCACTCACAGCACCAAAACCTCCAGCAGCCCCTGCCCGCAGCACAGGACTGGGTCCCCACAGGCAGCCCTGTCCCTCCCATGGGGAGCCGGTGCCCGGGGCGGGGGGGGGGTGTCGGGGCCAGCTCCCCTACTTGTCGATGAGCCCCCCTTCCTTGAGCTTGAAGTAGAAGAACTTCTCGAGGGTGTTGGCACACTTGCAGTAGTCGCTGTCGGGCGGGTTGTACTCGCGGCAGTTGGTGATGATGCGCTGCAGGTCGGCGATGAACAGCTTCTTAGTGACGTAGTAGCGGTTCTTCAGGCGCTCGGTCATGGTCTTCAGGTCTTGGGAGATGGGGAAGGGTCAGGGCACCCCCCAGCCATGGGGCCGGACACCAACCCCAAGTCCTGACTCACCCCCCCCCTCTGTTCTGGGCCTCCCACTGCCCCAGTGATGATGCTCCAGGGGGTCCAGCCCTCCCTCCACCATCCCACCCGGGGCTCTGGGCACAACCCCCTACCGATGGGGAAGCGGATGATCTCGTAGTAGTCCGGTGCCTCCGACTTCTTCACCGGCTCCATGAAGGGCCACGCGCTGGGGTGGGTCTGGAGATAGGGCAGAAGGAAAGGTACAGCAGTGAGTGCAGGCAGCTCCAGCACACGGGGGTCCTGCTCCCTGCAGGCCTGGTTCACCCCATCTGCCCCCTGGGGGCATGGCCCAGGGCAGCCTGGCTCTGGAGCACAGGGTGCCCTCCTGCCCGCACCTTGATCTGGGCCAGGAGGTTCTTCAGGGTGTTGTAGAGCTGGTCCGGATCCTTCAGCTCTTTCCTGCAGGACAAACCCAGTGCCCAGGGTGGGCGATCTCATTCCATCCCAGCATCCCCAGCTCCCCATCCCAGCGCAGGAGCGAGGAGCAGCCCGAGCCAAGCCCCCACAGCCCAGCACTCACCCCTTCTCCTTCCCCAGGGGTTTCCATCCTGTTTCTCCTGGAAGACAAAGTGTCAGCATCACCACATCCGCCCCACACCCGCAGGTGGGGCAGGATGGAGCCCTCCTGCCCCAGCCCTTCCCTCCCAGACACGGGCAGGACTCACGGATGCCGGGGACGCTCTCAATGGGGATCTGCCGCACGCCCTCCTTGAAGCAGGTCAGACCAGGGTAGACCTTGCGGATCTGCGCTTGCTTCCTCTCGATCAGCTTCTTGATGATCTGCGGGGGAAAGGGGGAGGTTCAAGGGATGGATGCCCAGGGCCAGCACCCCTCCCCTGCCCGCAGGACGTACCTCCTTCTGCTTCTTGATGATGTGCGAGAGCTCCGTGTAGGGGATGCGGGGATTCAGCTCGCACTCCATCAGGGTCGCTCCCTCGTAGTCCTTGATATAGCCCAGGTAGCGGCTCTTGGGGACCTTGATGTCCTTGGAAAAGCCCTAGGAGAGAACAGGCAAATGAGGGGGGATGTGGGAGGCAGGAGGGCTGGGGGAAGCCACCTCAGGGGGGGAGCTCACCTGCTTCTTGAAGTAGCCGATGGCATACTCGTCTGCGTAGGTGAGGAAGTAGAGGATGTTGTGCTTGATGTGGTACTCCTTCAGGTGGTTCATCAGGTGGGTCCCGTAGCCCTGGGGAAGAGAGAGGGACCCCCTCCATCAGATGGGACACACACAGCCCCCTCCCAGCCATGGACACAGGCCACTGAAGATGTCCCAGAGCAATTCCTGCTGCTTGGAACCAGACAGTGCTGAAGGGGTCCAGCTACCTGAGGGTCTGGAACACCCCTGGGCTGTAACAGTGACACCACCATGGGACCCACTGCCCCACAGGGCTGTGGGGGACCCCCATGTGTGCCCATCAAATGCCTCCCCACTCTCACCTTCACTTGCTCGTTGGACGTGACAGCACAGAAGACGATCTCCGTGAAGCCCTGGGTGGGGAACATGCGGAAGCAGATCCCGCCGATCACCCGTCCATCCTTGATCAGCGCCAGGGTCTTGTGCTTCCTGTGGGCAGCACGGCCGAGGGTGAGAGGGGACCCCCACTACCAGCCCCATCCCATACCCCCCCCCCCACCAGCCACGCACGGGTCAAAGACGAGGCGAGTGATGTACTCCTTGGGCATGCGGGGCAGCTGGTGCGAGAAGACGTTCTGCAGCCCCACCAGCCACATCAGGATCTTCTTGTTGGACTTCTGCGAGAGCGAGTTGCCGATGACGTGGAACTCGATGATGCCGCGGCGCTCCTCCAGCCGCGCCGTCTCGTCCCGCGCCGCATTCGCCGACAGCAGGCTGGTCTGGGAGGGGGGGGGTGTCACTGGCTCCACCACCCTCTCCATAGGGAGAGCCTGAACCCAGAGCCTGAGCCCCTCATCACCCCCCAGCCTGTACCTCAGGGCCCAGCATGGCAGCGGGGTCCGTGATGGTCAGCATGACCTCGTTCACCAGCTCCATGGGGATGTCGCCCATGACACGGATGCGCTTGGCATCTTCCAGCGTCAGGCTCTCGGGCAGCTTCCTCTTCTCCCCTGCAGCGCGGAGCAGAGGGCATGTCCAGCACGAGGAGGGACCGAGGAAGGTCCCTGCTTGCACTGGTCATACCTGGCAGGGGCTCCGGGGTGCTGGCGTCCATGCTCGCAGCAGAGCTGCTGTTGCTGAGCTTCTTGCTGAAGAGCGGAGCAGTGGGCACGGCCACGGTGCTGACGGCGGCTGGAAGAGACCAACGATGCCCATGCGTGCCATGGCTCCTCACACCCGGCCACCACCACATCCCCGTCCCTGTGTCCTACAGCCCCTTGAGCAGGGACAGCTGCTCCCCGATACCTGGGCGAGAAACCATCTGAGCCCCCTCGGCAGCCGGCACGGTGAAATCAGCCTCCCAGATGGGAGAGTTCTCGCCGTAGATCTCCTCCTCCAGCATGGACAGGAACCTGGCAGGGAGCAGCGCATCGCCCGCGCTCAGTGCGCGAGGAGGGGACCCTCCCCTGCCGCACCGCGGCCATCCCCGCATCGGGCGCCTACTTGGGGAAGTGGGTGAGGATCAGCGTCCGCTTCTCCGGCACCAGCTTGTCCTTCTCCACCCGGAACTTCTCCAGCAGCTGCCGGCGGGTGACCGTGAAGATGGACTTGAGGAGGCTGCGCCCGAAGACGTGCGTGGTCTCGTAGCGGGGAAGGCTGTCGCAGCTCTGCGGCACGTGGCAGTAGCACAGCCACCTAGGAGACAGGAAGAGGCTCCAGGATCGGGGCTGGGACCAGCATCCCCGGAGCCCCGCATCCCTCCTGGGACAACACTGCTGGAAGGGAAGCAGGGATGAGAAGAGCAGGAGCCTGATGTGGTCTGGCAGCAGGGTCCCACTGGATGCCTGCTCTCCGAATGGACCAACAACCCAGGAGAGGGGGGAGAGGCGACAATGCCAGGAGCCAGGGTTCAGGAGGAAGGAGGAGGAGGAGGCTCGGCCCCTCTCCCACCTTCACCTTGTGTAGTTGACCTTGTAGGTGGCCACATCGTCGTTCTGCGAGCGCTGCCGGAACTGGGATGGAGTCTCCAGCTTCCAGTAGTTGAGGCAGAGCAGGAACATCTTGGAGAGCTCGTACATGGTCTGCCGCTCCTTGGGCGGCAAGTGGCTGAACTTGTACTGCACGAAGTTCAGGACTCCCTGGGAGACGAAGGGGTGATGGAAGGGCACCGGGTGCTGCACCCGACCGTTTGTGCTGCCACCCAAAGAGGGAGCGGGCCGTGCAAGAGCAGCAAACCACAGGACCAGTGCCCAGTGCAAGGTGTGACCCTCACAGCAGCCTCACCTGCTCAATGTTTGGTTTCTCAAAGGGGGGGCTCCCCAGGGACCCCTCGACCACAGGCTGGCTCATCTGCAGGATGCACTTCCGCAGGAGCTGCGGGGACACCATGGGACACGGTGACTGAAGCCCCGGGAACGGGTCCACCTCCCATGGTGCCCATTTCTTCCCCAGAAACCTCTCCCCACAGAGGAATTCAAGGCCGGGAGCAGTCATTCCCAGCCCAGGGTCGGTATTCCAGGTCCTGGGGGGACACCCACAGCCAGACCCCAGCTCCCCGGCAATGCCAAGGGACCCCTGCCCAAGCGCCACCACGAGCAGTGCCCAGCCCCACACGTACCTTGAACAGGTAGAAATAGACCTGCTTGGTGTCCGTGTCCTCCTCCTTGTGCACTGACATGAAGAGGTTTTCCACATCCACCACCATGCCCAGCAGCCGGTTGATCTCCTCCTCCGAGACGTTCTCCAGGTGGGATACGTGGTCTGCTGTGGTGAGAGCGGGACGGGGGGGGTCAGCACTGCTCCCCCTGCACTGGGGGGTCCCCGGCACCCCAAGCTGGGGGGGGGGGGGTGGTCGTTACCCAGCGCATGGCTGCAGCTCCGGCATGGCTCGCTCAGGTTGGTCACCGGCTGCTGCAGGTCCATGCGGGGGGCGGTGGGAGGGTTGGGGTTCTTCCAGCCATTGCACTTGCAGGCGTCGTTGGCCTGGGATGAGGGACAAGGAGGAGGCGTCCCACAGCGGCCACACAACTCCCCCTGCAATGCTTCCTCCACCCACCCCTATTGATCCACCCCAGCATTCCTCAGCACCCACCCCGCAGGACCCAGCACCTGAACACCCTCTCCCAGCTGCCCCCTGTGCAGCCCAATATCCCACAGCACCTTCCCATGGATGCCCTGGCAGTTCCCTTACACAACTCAGCACCCTCCTCCTGCAGCCCCCACCCATGCATGGCCCAGCACCCTCCTCCTGCACCCCACGTGCATCCTTGCACCCTCCCTCCTGCATCCCCCTCCATGCATGGGCCAGCACCCTCCTCCTACACCCCATGTGCATCCTTGCACCCTCCCTCCTGTATCCCCTACCCATGCATGGCCCAGCACCCTCCTCCTACACCCCATGTGCATCCTTGCACCCTCCCTCCTGTATCCCCTACCCATGCATGGCCCAGCACCCTCCTCCTACACCCCATGCACATCCTTGCACCCTCCCTCCTGCACCCCCCACCCATGCATGGCCCAGCACCCTCCTCCTGCACCCCATGCACATCCTTGCACCCTCCCTCCTGCATCCCCCACCCATGCATGGCCCATCACCCTCCTCCTACACCCCATGCACATCCTTGCACCCTCCCTCCTGCATCCCCCACCTATGCACGGCCCAGCACCCATCCTGCATCCCTCCGCACATCCCCGCACCCTCCCTCCTGCATCCCCCACCCATGCATGGCCCATCACCCTCCTCCTGCACCCCATGCACATCCTTGCACCCTCCCTCCTGCATCCCCCACCTATGCACGGCCCAGCACCCCACCCTGCACCCCATGCGCATCCTTGCACCCTCCCTCCTGCATCCCCCACCCATGCATGGCCCAGCACCCTCCTCCTGCACCCCATGCGCATCCTTGCACCCTCCCTCCTGCCCCCCCCCCCATGCACATCCCCGCACCCATCCTGCATCCCTCCGCGCATCCCCTCGCCCCTGCCCCCCCCACGCCTCCCTCCGTTGCACCGCTCCCCGGTGCCGCTCCCCGCACCTTGCAGGCCGAGAACACCCCCAGCTTCTCCAGCTTCTTGCCGCGGGGGAACCCGCGCACCTGCGCCTTGCGCTGGCTCGCCCGCTGCTGCTGGCTCAGCCCGGGCCGCGCCGGGTCGCTGGACCCCGCCGCTCCTCCTCCTCCTCCTCCTCCTCCTCCCGCCGCCGCCGTCCCGCTCCCAGCCCCGCCGCTCCCCCCCCCCGCCGCCGCCGCCGCCGCCGCCGCCGCTCCCGGGCCCGGCGGGGGCCGCCCGGGCTGCGCGGCCTCCGGCTCCGCCATGCCGGGCCCGGCGTGCGCTCCGCGCTCACTGCGCCTGCGCGCCGGGCACGCCGGGATCCGTAGTCCGCCGCTGCGGGAGGTGGCGGAGGGAGGGGGGGGGGGGCAGCGGATCCGGTGCTCCCGGGACCCGTTCACGCCCCCCGCAGCCCCGGGCCGGGGCTGAGCCCCGCGGGCGCTCTGTGGGCAGCGGGACCCGGGCACGGAGGAGCGGGGTCCGGGCCCGGCGGGGACCAATCACCCCGAGAGCCCCTCCCGGGGCGAGGCCAGCGGGGCGGAGCCATCGCTACCCCGGGGGAGCCTCCCCTCCGGTAACCGGCACCGGGCCCGGGCCCGGTCCAGCGGAGCTCGGGGCTCACGGCGCGCTCCGCTGCCTCCGCCAAATATGGAGCGAGGCCCCGCCCCCTCAAGTCATATTTGGCATGATGCCCCGCCCCCTCGCCGTGGCGCGCCATGCAAACGCGGGGGGTGTGGCCGCAGCGCCTCGCCCCGCCTCCTTGGCCCGAAATGGAGCGCGACCCCTCCTCCGGGTGTACATATATGGAGTGGGACCGCCCCCGCCTGCCCATTTATGGCAGGCCACGCCCATATCGCTGCTAAGGGGCGTGGCTTGGCGGTGGGACGAGACGCGAAGGCGCCGGAGGGCCCTGGAAGGTGCCAGCAGCACCGGGGCACGGTGAAGGTGACCGGGA
This sequence comes from Pezoporus occidentalis, assembly GCF_034315485.1. Classification (NCBI taxonomy): domain Eukaryota; kingdom Metazoa; phylum Chordata; class Aves; order Psittaciformes; family Psittacidae; genus Pezoporus; species Pezoporus occidentalis. The sequence continues at coordinate 219,781 of NW_026914986.1, forward strand.
GCGCCGCGGAAGCGCCGCGAAGATGCGGGTCCGGTGCCCGGCGCTGTGCGTGGCCGCAGCCCCTCCATCGCCCTCCTCTGCCGAGGCACGGTGGCGAGGAGGCGCCAGCACCGTCTGATGCCCAGGCTGCCGTCAGGCTGCAGGGCAGAGCCGGGAGCGGTGCAAAGAACACAGAGAAGAGCACATAAAAGTCACGAATATTTATTAAATAGCTAAAAAAAACCCACACGGTTTGGGCAGAGCCGCCCCCCCCCCCCGGTCGCTGCCCTGCGGCCAGAGACTGCCCCGGCAGCCGGGCTCAGCCCGGCCCCATCCTCTCCCCATCACGCCTTGGCCCTCTCGTCCCCGTCGTCGGTGTTGGCTGTGGACTGCGCCACCGCCGGCCCCATCTGGATGGGCACGTTCCTCTCCGGGGCGGCCGGCAGCGCCAGCCGGGGGGCCTCGATGCGGAGCTGCCCCTCCTTGGACAGGGAGCACGTCAGCGCCTCGACGTCCACCTCCTCGGGCACGTCCCACTCCCGCTTCAGCACCTCGTACTTGTAGGAGAAGGAGCCCTTCTCGTCCGTGCTCTGCGTCTCCTTCTGCCCCACCAGCACCACCTTCCTGCCCACCACCTTCACCGACAGCTGCTCGGGGGTAAAGTCCTTCACGTCCTGGCAGACGGAGAAGCCCTCTCCGGAGCCCTGGGTCAGGGCTGCGCTGGTGCTGGGGGCTCGCTCCGCGGCGATGCCGATCCGGCTGGCGCTGCTCCCGCTGGTCAGGTACTGCTCGAAGCTGCTCATGAACTCCCGAGCCCTTTCCATCTCCAGCCGCAGCTCTCGCTCCAGCTCCGCGAAGAGGGTGCCTGGATGTGGCCAGAGGGTGCGGACGGGTCCCAGCCAGGGGAACAGCGTGCTGGAGGTGGGCGGCATGAAGTGCAAGCGGCAAAGCATCTCCGTGTGCTCCCGGTGTGTGCTCCCGGTGTGTGCTCCCGGTGTGTGCTCCCGGTGTGTGCTGCGGCTCTGCTCCGTGCAGGGGCTGTCGCGGTGCTGGGGTGCAGCCGGGAGCAGCGGGTTTTATCCTCCCCTGCCCGGGGGTGTGCCCCTTCCAGAACGCTCTCTCCCCACGCACCCTCCTGGAGCCATCGCCTATTTTTGAGAGGCTGATTATCCAGCAGCCGAAATAGCAGCGCCCGCTCCGAGGGACGAGTCACACGCCGCAAATAGGGAGCTGCGGTCACTGCGGGCAGCTCGGGTTTCTGCAGAGACACCGTGATACAGCAGCACCCCCGGGACCGGGGGGCGAGCAAAGCCCGGCCACGAGCCCCTGCAGAGGGGGGCTCAGCGGGGACAGTCCCGCCCCAAATCAACGCGTTCCTACATCACCCGCTGCTTCTCGCACGTTCCAGACCCCCCCCCCCCCCCAGGGCCGCCCCCGGTCCTGTCCCGGCCCTTCAGCACCCGCCCAGGGAGGGGCCCAGGACCCATTCCTGATCTCGCCTGGGGTCTCCCAAAGCACCTGAGGGTCCTGCAAAGGGGTGGGAGGGGGAAAGGGGGCTCCCCTGCCTGCAGACTGGGGGGAATCAGGGCACAGATGAGGGGGGAGAAGGCAGGGAGGAGAAGAGCCCGGCCCCGCACCCTGCCTGGGAAGCTGGAAAGGCCACGGATTTTTGGCAGGGGCGGCTCAGGCATCCCGTTTGGAGGCTGAGGTGATGCTGCTAATTATAAGGCAGGAGAGCAGAGCCGCAAGACTAAGGGCAAAGGTATGCTGGGCGCGACGTCAGCGCTGCCTCTCCTCGTGGATGAGTAAGAAGAATGAACTGGAACGGGCTGGAAAGAGCTGAGCTCTTCTGCCCAGGATGATGTGATGTTTCGGGGTGAGGCCACGCCCCCCGGGAAGGGAAATAAAAGCTGCGAGCGGCAGAGCCGGGGCAGAGCTTTCACAGCCCGCTGAAGAGGGGACAACAGCGACAGCAGCAGCAGCAGCAGCAGCAGCAGCAGCAATAATAACAGCAGCGATGCTTTGCCGAATGCATCTCGCACCATTCGCCTCCAGCGCCCTGGCCACCCAGCTGGGCACCGTGAGGACCCTCTGGCCCCACGCAGAGACCATCTTCACCGAGCTCCAGCAGGAGATGGAGAAAGCCCGGGAGTTCATGAGCAGCTTCGAGCAGCTCCTGAGCAGCCAAGGAGCCAACGCCTTGGAGCGAGCCCAGCGCACCAGCACTGCCCTGGCCCCGAGCTCCGGAGAGGGCTTCTCCATCTGCCAGGACGTGAAGAACTTCACCCCCGAGCAGCTGTCAGTGAAGATGGTGGGCAGGAAGGTGGTGCTGGTGGGGCAGAAGGAGACGCAGAACGTCGACGAGAAGGGCTCCTTCTCCTACAAGTACGAGGTGCTGAAGCGGGAGTGGGACGTGCCCGAGGAGGTGGACGTCGAGGCGCTGACGTGCTCCCTGTCCAAGGAGGGGCAGCTCCGCATCGAGGCCCCCCGGCTGGCGCTGCCGGCCGCCCCGGAGAGGAACGTGCCCATCCAGGTCAGCGCCGCAGCCCCGCAGCCCGGAGCAGCCGCCCAGGATGGAGCCGCCACCAAAGCCCAGGCGTAACGGGAGGGAGCCGACGGCCCACGGCAGGACCAGAGCGAGTGCCGGGCGTGAGCCCGGACAAGCTCCATCACTGATGTCAGTTTTCATTACACTGGAATGCTTTTGTATCCAATAAAAATACTTTTGCATGGAACGTGCTTGTGCTCTCTTGGTGTTGGGCGATGGGGAGGCTGGGTCCCGGTCTCAGTTCTTAGTGCCAGCGGAGCTGGGCAGACAGAGAGGGAAGAACCCCTCATGCTGCTTCATGGCAGCACAAAATGGGACTGACCTAAGGGAGGGAAGGGACCTGCGAACACCAGGCTGCTCGTGGTGGGGTTGGCAGGAATCCCCCAGGCAGAGAGAAGGGGACCCCGCTCCCCTGAACCAGAGCTCTCCTAGGAGCAGGCTCCTTCACTCCCTCTTCATGCTACTGCCAGCACCAGCTCTATAGCCCCTTGCTCCCTGGATGATGGCACTGAATGGGGACAGCCACATGGAGCAGCCTGGATGGGTATGGGGTCTCCCCACTATAGCAAGTTTCTCCTTACCCCCCCCCCCCCAGCTTGGAAAGGGGCTGCTGGAGCCGCTGCCGCAATCCCAGCATCAGGGAGGGCAAATCCCAAATCCAGGCGGTGCATAAACAGCCTGCTCAGGCCCGGGCAGGCAGCAGGTATGCACACACGCAGGCAGGCACGCCTGTTTGTGCTAAAGCCGCTCTGAGCTCACACAGCCCTTCCCTATGGCAGCGGAGCATCAAGCGAGGAGGCTCCGTGACCCCCTCCAGGTCCCCAGCGCACACTCAGGCAGCAGCCAGACCCCATCACAGAGATGGGAGACTCAGAAACGAAGCCCCAGCAACCAAGTAAAAGGAGCCAGCAGATGGCAACAGCACCGCACCAGGTGTCCATGGGACCGTTCCCGGTTGGGATTGGGGAAACTCTTCTCCAAGAGGCCCACCCATCTCTTGCTGCCTTGGGAAAGCAGCAGCACCAGTCCAAACCCTGCTGGAAGCAAGGACACCTCGGATGTGTCCCCCACAGGGGGCCCGAGTTCCTCTAACAGAGGAAGGAGCCTGTGCTCCAGGTATCAGGAATTCAGTGCCCGACTTCCTCCAGACCCTTCCTGCTTGCTTGAAGGAATCAAAGCAGGAGCCAAAGGCACCAAGCCCTTGGACAGAGCATGAAGCCCCCAGGAGCTGAGGCTGCTCGCAGCCAGCTTCATTCCCAGGTACCCCAGAGAGCTTCCAGAGGCCCCAGGGCTGGGCAGGCACTTGGGCTATAGCAGAGCTCCAGCTCCAGCCCATCCCAGCCTTCGCCCTCTGCCAAGCACAGCAGCAGCAGAGCTGCCAGGGGATGCGCTGTCTTCCACCCTGACTCCAGGTCTCCCTCATGGGGGTCCACGCAGCAATGACAGGAGAGCAGCATCTTCCAAGCTCTCATCCTAACACAGAGGTGGTCCCTGCTCAGCAGTACTCAAGCACAGCATCCCCAAGCCCCTCCACTTGGCAGCTGAGCTCCTCCCCATGCTGCTCCCCACCTCTTCCCAACTTGCACCATAGCTTCCCTATAGAAGTACCAGGCAATGAGTAATCCCCACTGTTTGCCTCCAGCACAGCACAGGCTCCTGCAGCCCCATGGTAAGGAGTTTGTGCTGCTCCGTGGAGCTGTGGCTGCAGGAATGGGGACAGCCCACTCCTCCCTGCCAGGAAGGCTTCCCTATGGGTGAGCAGGGTGTTGTACATCCACCCCCCAAAGCCCAAGCACAAGCGTTAGGTTCTGCTCCCCTCCTGTTTGAGCTGATTAAGAAACATGAACATTGGTGATTGGGATAAGGTTTATAAAAATCTTGTTTTAATCACACAAAACTGAAGTTTGTGATGAAGACTAAGTCGACAGTTCCTCTTAAATACCAGTGTGCATAAGACATTGCATTAGGCACTAGGCAGCAGCCAACATCAGTTAGAGTCTGGCAACAGAAGCCATTTTAATACCTCCCTTCATACTGTGTGGAATTACAGCCTTTCGCAATACATCGTTATCCGAGGCTTCCCCCACCCCACCTCTGTACAGCCGTCACCCCTGTGGATTCAGAGCAGGGTTAACAACATCAGTGGCATCACAACCATCAAAAAAAGGACAATTTTCTATACAAGATTTTCGTTTCTTTTGCAAAAGTTGCAACAGGATTAGTGCATTGTGACAGAACCGGAGATAGAAAAGAGGAGTTGGCATGCTGGAGTCCAACACAAAGAAAGACAACAGGCAGCTCGTTGGATGTACTATATTGACAAGATACTGATTGGTTACATGAAGAAACATACAATACAAAATACAGAAGAAACCAGTTTCGCTTCCCTCTGCCCCACCCCAGAATACTCATCATTGATTTGGTCAATAAGTGGCTGAAGAGCCAAGAGTTTGTCACTCTAATGCTACAGTTTAGTGGTTGTTCTAGGCGTATCATACCGGGATTAGCCTCAGCTTTTACATACAGGTGATCTGAAACAAGGCTGTCTAGTCTCAATATCCCTTTGTTTCCAATAGTGAACTACAGTACAGTGGGACCTGGGTGCCTCGGGGCCCCCCCCCTTGCTGGAGGGCTGGGCAGGCACCAGGTCGTGCATCCACCACCACCAGGAAGAGGGAAGAGCAGAAGTTCATATATTAAAAAAGTGACTTAAGACTTAGAATTGAATTAGTATTTGTACAGAAAGGTGCAGGTGGAAGAACTCCCTCCAGCCTATGATCAGAAAGGGATGGAGAAATCACAGCGGCCACGGGCAGCGGCCGCTCTACGGTTAAGTGCGATTGTTAGCGTGGATTCCAGTCACGTCATTCCAGGGCTCCGGCAGCGGGGCCGCCCGCTCAGTTGCTGCAGCACTGGCTCCTGCTGGGCTGACTGCTCTCCTGGAGGTCAACCACCCGGTTCCGGCCCGCGCCGCCCGCCGCCGTCTGGGGTTCGGTTTTTGGCAGTTTCTTGGCTGGAAGGAAAGCAGGCGTGAGGTGGCTCCGGTGCCGAGGCCAAACCCACCCCGCTCCACGCACACCCAGCTCGGCTCGGCCCCATCCTCTGCAGCAGCTTGGGACTGGGCACTGCCAGCAGCAGCAGGGTAGGAAACAAACCCATTCCAAGCGCTGGCTGCCCATCAACCCCACTCCTTCCCTGCTTAACACCCAGATACTGGGAGAGGGAAGAGGCTTTGGGCAAAGGCTCCAACCACTCAGGGATGTGATCGCTACAAGCTGGTCCTCTCCAGCCAGAGCCTCCTCCAACCCAGCAGGGACGGGAAGCCCCCATGGTGCCCACTGGGCTGCAGGGCTGGTGGCTCCGAGCTACCCCAGTCACCCTGCAGCACACGTGCTGTTACCTATTGCCATGAAGATTTCATTCACATTCATCGCTGTCTTCGCAGACGTCTCCATGAACAGCAAGCTGTTGTCATCTGCATACGTCTGTGCATCCTACAAACAACCACGTCGGAGTGGTAAAGGCACCCTGCCAACAGGAGGCCCAAGCAGGCTTCACACGCTTCACTTAGCTGGCAAACCAACCACTAAAGGAACTCTGTCCCACTCCATGCCGTTCCCCCCCCCACCCCAGCACCCTGATCCTGCCTGGGGAGACACACACAACCAGTGCTGCATGGCCAACATCCCAACAGCCTGGCTGGGGAACAGCAGAGCAGGCTGCTTATGAGCCCCCTGAGCCCAGGGTGCACACAGCCTGCCCTGAGCAGCACACCACCTTGTACTTTGGTTAGGTGGGGGAAATACAGCCTGTCAATGCACCACCAGCCAGCCTGTGCAGAGGTCTGAGATAAGAGCTTCTCCTTGAAGGTTTGCCTCAGACAAGGTAAGAGCTCCAAAGGGCAGAACAAGCTGGGAATGGTTCTTCACTTGTCTTGTACCTAAAAGATGCTGTTTCACACCCTGCTGAAGACAGCCCCGGATGAGTAAGGCAGCAGGAGAAACTGAAGACAGAAGCTTGTGCTCTGTGGGCCTTATTCTTATTCTACATTCAAACCATGACCAACAAGAGCTACAAGTACAAACTGTTACCAACAAGAGGAGCACACAGGAAAGGCAGGCTGCAGCTCGCTTTAGGTGGCATCCTGGGGTCCTGAGCAGCATTAAACCTCGACTTCCACTCTCCCTCAAAGCATTGTGGACATAGCCACCCTCTCCCCCACTTAAGCAAACAGCTGCTTCCCTGACTTGCTTGGGTAACAACTGATCTGGATTCCCACTCACCTGGAAGTCCACAGCTCTCTTGGTAGCAAGGTCTGCCTTGTTTCCTGCTAGTGCAATTACAATATTTGGGCTAGCCTGCCTCTGCAACTCTTTCACCCAGTTCTTGGCTCGTACAAATGTGTCCTGGAAGCAAACAGGAGGCAGCAGTAAGGAAGGGCAGCCTCTTATTAATCCACAGTGAAGATATGATTAGAACAAGTCTTTCCTGTAAGAAGTTTTCTGCCTCTACAGCACTTTGTAGCAGGATCCTTTATCAGCTTAGACAGCCTTGGTCACAAGTGAGGAAGAGGCCATGAGCAGTTGTCAGACACTCAGCACCTACAGGCAGGCATCTGCAGGGACTCTGAACCCAGCCACTCTCCAGGGAGCTGAGAAGCATCAGCTGCAAGCACAGCCACCTCCTGCCAGCAGAGACCCCCAGCCCTGCCCAGTACTCACTGTGTTAGTGATGTCGTAGACAACGATGGCTGCCTGGGCACCCCGGTAGTACATGGGTGCCAGGCTGTGGTACCGCTCCTGTCCTGCTGTATCCCAGATCTCAAACTTCACCGTTGTGTCATCCAAGCAGACTGTCTGTGTTAGGAAGGCAGCTGAAAGAGAAGGTCCATGTTTGCCTCAGCTCCTCCTGGAGAGCCCTGCAGCAGGAGCCAGGAGCTCGCAGCAGTTCTGCTTCGGCAGCAGGAGCCCCAGACAGGGGCCAGGGCAGAGCTGCTTGCTGTGAAGTCTCAGCTCTGCCGTATCACCCGCTCCTTGCACACAGGAGCCCAAGAGCCACCCCACAGCCGGCAGGAAGGTGGCCCCCAGAGCCTGGGCACCAGCCAGCCATGGGAGCAGCAGCGCTGCCAGTCGCTTGCCCAGCAGCCTCCTCACACATCACCCAGCGCAGCTGCATCACCACCAGGATTAGCTTTGGAGAGCACCAGAGTGCCAAAGCACTGAAGTCAGCTCAGTTACACTGTACTCCCCAGTTCAGTAACTGGTGATTTTCTTGTTCCAGCAAGTATAATACCCTGTGTTACATCCAGGAGAAAAGCAACCAGCCCGAGATACAGACTGAAGAACAGCAGAATGCCCACATGACCCTCTGCAGCAGAGCATTAAGCCCTGCTTGCCCATAAGCTATAGTTACAGCTCTACTTACTCTCTTCATGGGTTACTAGAGTGATAAATGAAGCCTTTTCTCAGTACATACCTCCTAATATCACTGCCCAGAGGCCCAGGTGCTGACTGACCTTTGATTGGTGACACCGTGCTAATGATGTCAAGCTCAAGAACTAGACCTGAAAGAGCTGTGGAAGTAGTTAAGAGTATCAGGCTAGAAACAGCCCCCAAATCCCAGGTCATGCTCTGAAGAGATAATTAAGGGCTATCAACCAAGCTGAAGGCATCAGTTCTAATTAGAAGCAGGAATTCAAGCTCTGGAAGTGAAGATGCCTCAGAGGCAGAGCACACGGTTGCCATAGCATTATCCTGTGCTGATCTCCACACTAACAAACAAACTGTAAACTGAGAGGTAAAGCACTGCCTGCCTGATACTGACAGCAAAAGCCTCAGCCCAGCAGCCATCAGCACTCCTGATGCCCCTGGAGCACGTTCAGGAGGCATCTCTGGGCTGCAGGCACCTGGCATCGGCCTCACCTCCAATTGTGCTCTCCTGGTACTCGTGGAACTGCCCCTTGACGAAGCGCAGGACGAGGCTGGACTTCCCCACCGCCGACTCCCCCAGCAGGACGAGCTTGAACTGGCAGATTTTGTTCCCAGCTGCTGGGCCATTCGGTCGAGCAGCTCCACCTCGCCCTGCCATGGTGGCCGAAGCGCAGGGGTGCCGAGAGTTAAAGGATGCTGCAGGTTCTGTGCTGGGATCCACCTGGAGGCAGGTTGCAACTGGAAGAGGAAGGCAGAGTGAGGGGCACAGTCACGGACCAGGTCTAGAGGGTGGGTTTGAGCTGCAGCCACCACCAGCACAGGCAGGTGGGGCCTCCTTCCCATGGGGGTAAGCTATGAGCTGCAGCACCACTGTCAGTGAGCAGCTCCTTCAGCAGCATCCCAGGTCTCCCGAGCCTCCTTGGAGAAGGGATGTTGACAACACAACCTTCCCTCCCCACCACCTCCACTGTGTGTGGCTGTTGCCTCACCTTGCTGGGGTGAGGCAGGTAGAGAGCAGCCAGCACACCAAGTGCTGTTATTAGAGCCTCATCTATTGGAACAACAATTACTCAGCTCACAGAGGTAACTGAGGTTGACCTTTAGCTCCTTCCTCCTCTCCTGAACTCCCAAGGCAGCAACTCCAGACTACCAATGCAGTGCAGGGGTGGTCAAGTGCCACACGTAAGCAGCGCTGCCTCTCAGTCCTTCGGGTCACGAGGCATTCAAAGGCAGTCTCTATAGGTAGGCTGCAGCTTAGAGGCACTCACCCCAAGCCATTAAATACTGCACCTTAGAGCAGTAGGCAGGCAGAAGCACAAAACCATCGCAAGAACAGCAAGACAAGGTGGTTTTCATCCATAGTAACCACAAGTGAAGCCTCAGTGCCTTCCCAGGCACTTAGCTCTACTGCACCCAGCAGAGAACAGCAGTACTTCAAACGCAGTTACACAGATTTAGGCATATTTCCTGTACTCATCACAACTCCCACTTCCTGTCAATGAGAAATGCTACAACTGATTGCATCTGCTCTGCATTGCCTCTTTCCCTTCAGCTCTCATAACCCAAGCTGCTGGTTGACAGACGACTGCAAAGAGTCCCCCCAAAGACAATTTCTCCTCGTTCTGAGTGTACCCCCAAAGTCACTCTGGGTGTGCTCCGAGTACATTCAGCATCTCTCCACAAAGAAAAAGCTTAAAGCAGCTTGAAATGGGCCTGAACTGGAAAAACAAGGCTCAGGGCTGCCTCCCTACCAAAGGAGAGTGTCCAATACCTGCTTTCCAGGGCTAAGCCTGCCTGGCTGTGAGGTTCAGCTCCAGAGTTTGACAGGAAACACAGAGCCACTTCAGTCAGAGCTCACCCCCAGGGACAGCCCATTAGTGCCATGGGCAGGAGAACCTCTGCAGCATTCAAAACACAAAAGCACTCCTGCATCCTCTCACCTAGAGGCACTGAACCTCAAATTGGTTTGAGCAGGAGGCAAGGCAGAAACCTGCTTTAGCCAGCACCAATCACTGAAGCCAGAAAGGAACCAGGAGTAACATCAGTGCAGCAAGATGCTTCAGGAGCCCGAGTGTGAAGAAGCCACTGCTTTCAATGACCTGGGTTAAGTGAAGAACATTGCTTTCATCGGAGGAGAAAGCTGGATAGGAAGCAAATTAGCCACTTGTTTTGCTGGGCAGTGAGGAAGCAGCACTCTGCAGCTCTGGCTGCCACCAGGTTCAAGAGCATCAGCCTGAAAAGCTTCCCACCTTTGAGTTTCTCCTCTAAGCAGGGTTTACCAGGGACCAGCTTTTGCTTGTTTAACCTTGCCCTCCTCTCGCAGGGCAGTCTGTATCAGCTCTGCTGCTGTTTCACACTAACACTCGGCACAGTAAATGCCACGTGAATCATGCCTCTGCCCAGCTATGACCTCCTGAAACACGATAGGGGTGATCCCCAGAGCAAAACAAGGAAGTGAGCTCGGTGACATCCTCAAGTCTTGCCACGACCTATATTTCACACATCTCCATCCATGTCTCCATCTGGTCGTGCTACAGGAGCCCAAACAGAACTAGGCAAACATGTCTGCATGGCCAGGTCATCGTGGAGAGCTGCTGACCAGAGCAAGCAGCGAAGCAACCAGAGACTTGGGCCACTTTTAGTTCTGGAGAACCTGATCATCCCCTAAAGGTGGTTTGAGGTTCCGTGACTTCACATCGCCATGAGATGCTGCCAGACCTTCAGGATGGTTTGGGTGGGACTGACACAGTTCAGATGGCCCAAACTGCTCCCTGGGGGGGGGTCTCGGGCTAAGCACATCCATGAGACCAGGACAAGCAGCTCAGCATTGCTGCTGATGTCCACAGGCCAGGAGAACACGAGGTCATGCTCGAGCCACAGGTCAGCCAGACTGAAATAACTACAGGGCCACCATGCCAAGGGGGGGAAGTGGCTGAAGGTGCAGCCTGCCCCAAGAAGGTGATGCTGCTTTGCTTGCCCTATACCTGCCCCCTGCACACGCAGGAGCTCTGCAGCACATGGGCAAAAGCCCCAGCTTTGTTATTGTGAACTCTGGGCACAGACTCTTGGTTGGTTGGTTCAGTTTCAATGCCTGATGCTGTCCAGACCTCCAAGCCTATCACACTTCCGTGGTTTACGCACCTCTCAGCACTTCCCTGTCTGACAGGATCTGCTGCACTCCATGAATACTGAGCCCAAGGATTGGAGAGCCCTGAATGAGAAGGCACTGCTGCACCCCCAGCCCCTCCCAGAGCAAGGCAGCTCTCCAGAGCTGTTGGGATGCTCGAGAACAGCACAACAGAACCTGATGCCTTTGCCCTGTGTTCACTCAGCAGCAAGGACTCCTCTGAAAGGTGGCGAGAGCTAGAAACCCAATCCTGAAGAATCCAGTAACCCGAGAGGGCTGCTTCTGCTCGGAGCTATGCAAGAGGCCGTTTCACCAGGGATTTGTTGGCTTAGAATCAAGATCCTCAAGACAAAAGCCCCACTGAAGTATTTATCTTGTTAAATAGCTGACAGTGTTACATGAATTCCTTGGCAAAGGAAGCCCTGAAGTTACTGAGTGGTTTTGCTTCACCTCACACCGAATGGGCAGCCGGCCATCACCAGCAGGAAGCTTGTGCTACCTTGCTCCTACCCCGGAGGCAGTCAGCCTCAGGACCCAGATTCACTCAGCAAGAATGAGACCCAGCAGAACACCACAGACTCCCCTACTAGCCCGGATGAGCACAGCACGAGGTGCCAACCTGAGCATCCAACACACTGTGAGAGCTTCTCCACACTGCAGGGGAAAGAGCCACAGACCCAGCTCTTGGAGAGGAGATGAGATGAGCCAGGAAACACATTGATGACCCCCGTCCCTCAGCCCCGTAAAGTCTGATCAGTTTTAATACTTCATCTTTCTACAGGCAACATGCACTTCCCTCCACAAACAAAGGGCTCAGTGTCTGGATCAGCAGGGCTGTAACTTCAGTAGCAGCTCTGAATTGGGAACTAGCCATTGCAGTTGTCAGGAGCTGCTCTAACAGCCTTAAAGTACAGGTTCACAGACCTAAATCAGCTTGGTCACAATTCTTCTAGAGAGTCTCATGCCCAAACCTCCCAAATACTTTGGCAAATGCATTTTACTTTAGAGCTAAACAGGATTTACATTAACAAAAAGTTAAATTACTTTTAGTTGGTAGCTACAGCCCTGAACAAGAGTAGCAAGATTGGTAAAAGCCCAGCTCCTTCCCATGCTTCTGATACACCCATCTGCTTCCCGACACCTGCAAAGCCACAGCCCCCAAAGCAGCCCCAGAAGCTCTTCCAAAACAACCCTATCTGAGCCTTCAAGGCCACCAGGCTGCAGCCACCGCTCAGCCCAGCAAGGGGCTGTGTGCAGGGAGCCTGCAGGATGGCACCGCAGGCGCTTGTTGAGCAGGCAGTGCTGTGATCATCTGGAGTCAAGGGCAGCTCCAAACACAGTCACACACAGAAAGGGACTGCTCAGTTTAAAGCACATTTGCTAAATGCCACCTGAAAGCAAAGCCAGGAACACTCGTGTATCCTGCAGAGCTGATCTGACTCTGGAAGATGACAGCCTACAGGACTGTGGCAAGATGGGCAGCACTTGGGTGAAAGGGAGGCATCAAGCTCCCTCAAGCCTTCTTCTAGCCAGTTTAACCCCATCCACATCCCCTCAGGAGGGTGTTAAGTGGTTATTCTTTACCAGGAATTCTTGAGAACACCCAGTGAGGTACAAAGACATTCCACTTCCTGATGCTGCCTTGGAGCTACAGGTTTTTAGTGCTCACACAGTTGACTAGGTATCAGCAGCAACAGTTATTAGCATGTTGGTCACAGTGGCAGCGCAAGGAAGTTCCATGTCTAACCCAGTAGGGGGGTTAATTCTGCAGAAGAGCATGACTAATTGCTTTTAAAACTGCTGTTACTGTCCTCTTAGATCACCACAGCTGAACAGAGAAACAGAGAGTGGAGCCAGGCTTAGGTACTTCTGGTTATCCTTGACACTGCAAAGACTTGGGCCCATGGCACAGCAGATGAGGCACAGTGAGGCCGAAGGAGCAACTCAGGAGCACAGTCTGGACCTGCTGCAAATGGAACAAAAGCACCAAGTGTTTAATTGTGCAGACAAGGGTCTTTGAACCCCTGCTCCTGCACGTGCCCCTTGCTCAGCATGCCCTCAAAAGCCAGTTTAATAACCCAGAAATCCAGCAGTGTGTGCCTTTAGGTAACACCCACCATTCTGGGAACAAGAAGGCAAGATCATTGACACCACAAAGCACAAAACTGCTGTCTTCCCAGCAAGAGAATCAGTGACCTTCGTAATATCTTTTCCAGACTTGCCTCTGGCAGCTCCTTATTTGGAGCTCTACCAAATAAAAGCAAACATTAAACCCAGGGGTTTCTTATCTGTTTATGTAGAGCTACTCCAGCAGCTCATTCCTGGGCTCCAGGGGAGGAGAGGGCTCCTCTCAGGATGGAGATGAAGCTTTATTCTCCCCCAGCACTGCCCCTCTCGGGAAGGTTCACTGTCTCTGGCTAGCACTTGGAGTGTTTTCATGGTGTTACTCTGACAACTTCACAGAGCTTGCATAAGAGGCCTTCAAACTTCATACCCCAAGGGAAGGAAAGAGCTGACTCCACCATTTCTACCTTCTACCCTGTTTCAAGTATGCTGACCGAAATACTCTGGGCTACACCCACTTCATTAGAAGCGTTCCCATTTCATTTCCTGTGTCTGAAAGCACTTGGCATTCTTTCCCCCTCCTTCTTCAGGGAGATGCCCTGACCACCTACCCACTAAACACCTGAAGCCAGGATCAAGAGCTGATGACCAGCAGGGCCTAGAGCAATTCTCAAGATGATCCCTCTTCAGGAGCAGAAGAGCTTTGCTGTGATGAAGGTAATTCCACTTCTCATCCCAACAATTAAGTTTGGCCGAGCTCACAAGGCATGAATACATCACTAGACAGTTTTGTTTCAGACACTGCCCAGCTCCTTATGGGCTTCACTCATAAAGCAAATGGGACTAAAGCATTTAGGTTACTAAACCTAGACAAGTGCTGTATTTTACTCTATTTGCATCCCCACAGCAAGCCAGCCTCCCCCTCACTGCTCTCCAGTAACTTAAACCCTTCTGCAGGAGTCCCATCCCATCTTCCTCCCTCACCTGAAGGGTACCAGCCCCTGAACAGCCTCGAGGGACCACCACTGCCTGGCACTATCTTAAACCCAGTGTTGTCTCAATCAGCCTGGAGCATCTTAGGGGGAGGTAGATTTGATTGCTATGAAAGCAGTTAACTGGTTGGGCATACTGTTGAGCCCCAAGTGTGAGATTATTCCAGCACTGAGACCCAGTTACTGAATCTAATTCTTCCCCTTTTGGGTCTATATAGGCCTGTACTTTACCTGCTCACCTCATGAATGCATTTAAGATGAGCATTGTTTTGCAGCTGCCTACACACACTACTCTGAATCCTTCAGGCTCTTCAGTCCCATTTCTTTCACCTTGTTAACCAGCTCAGCTGAGAGAAAACCACAGAAAACTTTTGGAGTCAAGGCAGTAGTGAGTATTAATGGCTATTCCCAGAAAGTTCACTCAGCACAGTATGCCAAGCCAACGTGAATCAGAAGCCTCTTCCTTTTTTTGGTCTCAACCGAGCAGAGTCCTGCCATCAGCACAAGCTCAGGAGTCCAAACCCAGCGCACAGCAGATCTGATGTCACCCTCTAAGCAGGGCAGCTCAAGTATGCGTTGACCCACCACACAAAGAGCTAAGAATAGGAGATGCAAGTTGTTCCACGTCGGACTTAAAATAGGACCTGGCATAGCCGCTTCCCTCCGATTTCCTTACGCTTGGAAGCGGTCAAGGTCAGACCTGGCCCAGCCACACACAAAAGGTCAGCTGAGCCGGGGTCAGCGCTGGGCTCGGGCTCGCTGGCAGCCCAGTTTACAGTAAGCGTCCCAGTTTGCTGCCAGGGAGCAGCTCCTCTCAGCTCCCACCCAGCCCCAGGAGTTACAGCAGCGCCTCGAGCACCGCCAGCTTTGAGCCGCTCCCGCAGGAGCCGGTGCTCCCTTCCAACCCGCACTGCCGGCCGCCGCTGCAGGCTCACGCACAGCTCCCAGCTCCCGTGCAGGGCGGTCTCCCACTGCGCTGAGCACCCCAGGACACCCTTGCTCGTGAGCACACCCGCGTCTCCTTCCAGGCGAGCCACGAAACTTCCTTGCAGGCTTGGTGCCCCGCTCGAGAGGCTGCAGCACCGCGGATTTCACTTCACGAGTGCCTCTTAGAGGGAGACAGGGCCCGCGCTCGCCACCAGCAGCCATCCAGAACGGTCCCCGTTGCACCCAGCGAATAAAGTCACCTCCTTCACGCAGGCGGCTCTGCCCGGCCTCTCAGACCCCCGGAGCTCCGACTCCCACCTCAGCCCCCGCCCGGGCAGGACGCAGCACTGCCCCACCGCGATCCTCACAGCGCCGCACGCTCCCTCTCACCTCCGAACAGCCGCTGCCGCCCGAGACACAAAGGAGACGGGAACGGGCGGCATCGCCCCCGCTGCGCCCCGCGCACGGAGCCCGTCCCGCTCCGGGAGGGAACCCCCAATGCAAACGTGACGCTTCCCCCCAGCCCGACGCGGCCGCGCGGCTCCTCCCGACCAGCGCTGCCCCGCTCCCCGTTACAGCTGCGGCCGCGCTCCCGGGGCCGGACCCGGACCCGCCGCTCCTGGGCACCGAGCGGGACCCGGAGCTTCGCTCCGAGCAGCCTCCAAGAGCCGCAGCCCCCCGCCGCCTCCCTCCGCGGTGCCGGCCCTGCCCCCGGCCGCACTCACCGCCCGGAGCGCCGCTCCCCGCCGCAGGTGAGTCTCGCAGGCCCCGGCCCTCACTTCCGCCTTTACCCGTTCCGCTTCCGGATCCGCCCACCCCTTCCGGTCCCTCGCCTGCAGCCCATTGGTAGAACCGGCCGGGACGGGGCGGGCAGAGACGGAGCGGGAGCGGGGTGGAAAAATAGAGACTTTATTGCGAAGGGGCGGGACGGGAGCGGAGGGACCCCCCCGACCCCCACCTCGGGACCCCCGCACCGGGCACCCCGCGGGCACGGAGTCCAAAACCGGATCAAAACCCTGCTGGTGCCGGGCCGCATCCCGGGGCGCTCCCGTGGGAGCGGGCGGGAGGTGCGCGGTGACCCCGCTCCGGCCGCTGCTGCCCCGAGGGGGGGGGTTGAGTGCCGGTGGCCAGGTCAGAGAGAGCGGGGCCGCGGAGAGGGGTCCCCATGGCGAGGTCCCCCCCCGCCGCCACCCCGGAGCCCGCGGGGTCAGTGGGAGCTGGAGGAGCCGGAGCGGGCTTGCGGGTGGATGCGGGACCGGCCCCCGGCAGAGCAGCCGGGGAAGGAGTGGGCAAAGCGGGGCGGCAGCGCGAGGGGCGGCGAGTCCGGGGTCCGGCGGGGCTCAGGGCTGGGGGTGTCCCCCCGGGGCGGGCACGGCCCCAGCCACGGGTGCGCGGCGGGGCTGGCACCGGCGTGGGCCGAGCGGCTGCGGACGGGGCAGCGTTTGGCCGGGGGGCTGGCGCAGGGGGAGCTGCGGGAGCTGGGGGGAGCGGGGAGCGGAGAAGGGGGCACCGGGGGCGATAGGGGCCGAGGGGCTGCAGGGGGCAGGCGGTAGGGGCAGGCGAGGGGCTGCGGGGTGCCCAGGCGGCTCTGGAGCAGCTCCATCATGCGCTGCAGCTCCCGGCTGAGGTGGGAAACCTCCTGGTTGAGGTGGTTGATCTGCAAGGGGAAGGAGAGCAGTGAGCGCCGGTGGAAGCTCCCCCCGGCAGAGCATCCCCGGTGCGTTCGGGGCCGTGCCTCCGGCCCCCAGCGCACCTCCTGGTTGAGCCTCATGATGTTCTGCTTTATCTCCTCTGCTTCCAGCGCCAGGGCTGGGCTGCACGCATTGGTCCCTGCTGGGAAAGACATTTCCAGTGGTGGCGGAGAGCTCCTTGAGTCCCCCAGCCCCACGGCCAGTGCCCCAGGCCTTGCCCGGCTCCGCGGGAGGTACCTGAGGTAGGGGAGTCCCTCGCCGCCCTCTGCAGCGGGGGGTCCACGTTGAAGCAGAAGGTTTGCGGCTCCGACGTCCTGCCGTTGTCTTCAATGCCATCCACAACTCTAGGACAGGAGCAGGGCGAGGGTTGAGCCTCATCACTCCGTCGCCCATTTGCCACCCTTCCCAGCGGCACAAACCCGCAGCAGGGCACGTCCCAGCCTTACCTGGGACTGAGGTCCGGGGGGCCGTAGGTGTGCAAGGAGGGGATGAGGAGCTTGGGGGGCCTCCTGCCCGCGCTGCCCTCCTGCTCCCGGCGGAGCTGCGGAGAGGGGCTGCGGCCCCGGCTGCAGCGGGCCGGGGAGCGGCAGTTGCGCCGCAGGGCTGAGACCTGGCACAGCTCATCGCCCAGGAGGCTGCTGGGGGAGCCGCGCCGGGCCGGGCTGCTCAGCTGCGGCAGCAGCAGCTTGCGGCGGGCGATGGTGGCAGGGGAGCGCTGGAAGACCTCGTCCGGCTCCTCCTCGTCCTCCAGGACGGAGGGAAGGGGCTTCCCGGTGGCGGCACCGCTCTCCGGATGAGGCTGCGGGTGGGTGCAAGGTGGGGGAGTCAGGGCTGGTGCCACCTCGGTCCCGGCCTCCTCCCTCCCGCTCCCGGCGCAGCACAGACCTGCGGAGCCTTCGGCAGCCGCGGGGACCGGGAGTAGCGGCAGAGCCCCTGTGGGGAGAGCAGACGGCACCGGTTCAGCGGCTCACGGGACCCCTGCGGGGGCCGGCTGCAGGCAGACAGCGCCGGGCGTGTGCCCCGCTCCTCGCCTCAGCATTCAGCACTCCCGGCCTCTCCGTGCCACCCCTGCACAACCAAACCTTCCCCAGCACCAGCCCCGCAGCCTCTCGCCTGCTCTCCTTTCTCTGCTGCTGTCACGACACTGAGGAACTGCCCAACCTCGGCCTGTGTATCCCAAGCCAGAGCCAAGGCTGCGCCCTAAATCCCATCAGAGCATCAGCTCCCACGGGAGCCAGGCTCCATTTGCATCCTCCACCGCTGGATTATTTCTCCCTTTCCCTGGTGATGGATGTGCTGGGGTTTTGGCTGCCTAGGATCTCGACCCCCTACTCCACCTCTGTAGGGCCTGGGGCTGTGGGTACCGCTCGCTGCCAGCGCAAAGCCAGCAGCAGAAACGGGGGAGGAGAAGCTCTGCAGAGCTATTTCTGCAGCAGAACATCCCGGAGCCGGCAGCGTGACTAAACCCACACCCCCCGGCGCTGCCTCCTGCGCACCGGGGGGGCTGTGCCCCGCTGCCTGTCCCGCAGTGACCCCCGGTCCTCTCCATCCTCATTTCCAAGCCTTCCATCCGCCTCCTGCTCCGCAAATGCCCTGGTTTCCAATTCCCCAGAGTTACACCAGGACAGGACGTACCTGCGTGGCCGCAGGGAGGGAGGACACGCACCTACCTCCATCTCGCTGCCTTCCCGCAGGTTGAAGGTCAGGTCCTGGTGGATGTCGGCCGTGAACTTGCTGGCATACTCAGGGTAGAGCTGCAGCACCTCGCAGAGCCCCCGCAGCCCGATGTGCTGCAGGTCACAGTAAGTCAGCGCCTTCACGTCTGCGTTGGTCTTGATCACCCGGTCGGTGCTGCACAGGTCGGCTCCGATCAAATCCCCTTTGCCTGCAGGAGGGCACCGGGGTGGGCTGGCAGCATGAGCCCCGGACCCCTCACCCGGCCGGGCAGCAGAAGGGGACGGGGGAAGCATCCGCGCCGCCTGCCCTCACCCAGGATGGCCAGAACCACGTTGTCCTTCAGCACCTCGAGGGAGCCGGAGCAGACGAAGTAGTTGGCCTGCAGGGCATCGCCCTGGCGCAGCAGGTACTCCCCGGGCGCGCAGAACGAGGTCTTGATGTGGAGCGAGAGGGAGCGGAGGCAGCCGCGGCTCGCGGTCTCGAACACGGGCAGCTGCAGGATGTCCTTGTGGAGGTGCATGGCCACGTCCGCACGCAGCTCGTCGGGGAAGTTGTGCAGTAGCTGGGGGGAGCGGGGCAGGGTGCTGGGTGCAGGTGGCAGGAGCAGCCCCCCATCACCCTGACAGGGCACAGGTCCCCCTCCGACGCAGAGCATTGCCCCGCTGGCAAACATGGGCCAGCTCTGGTGCAGTGATGGGCTGCCTCTGCTCTATGGGTCTGCCCTGCTCCCTGTGCCGGCAGGAACCTGCCCCATACACCTGGCGCACAGCTCTGGTCCCTCCAGCATGGCCATGTGCACATCTGCACATGCTTACACACACATGAGCACACACACGCACTGGCACTCCCATAGGTGGCCCTGCCAGCCCCTGGAGAGGGACTGGACCAGCCCAGCCAATATCTCATACCTCGTTAGCATCAATGCCGTTGTTCACCGACCAGGTGGTCTGGAAGTACTCCAGCATCCGCTGCTTGAGCTGCTGGGGCAGGTGGTGGACGCGGATGAAGTCCTTGAGGTCCTTCATGCGGGTGTGATAGAGCGAGCGACGCGAGTACATGCGCTGGATGATGGCCGTGACGTTGCCGAAGACCACGGCGTGCATCAGCGCTGGCGACCAAGAGGGCAGCATCAGAACCACTGAGGGGGCCCAAGCAAAGGCTGGGCTCTGCCCCTGCCAGCATCGTGGGGCTGAGGGGTGCAGCACAGGGGACTTCTCCCCTACCTCCAGCCCCAGGGCTGTCCTACAGCCCTCATGTGTTCATCGTGTCCCCCCAGTGCCCTGCCCAGGTTTCTGCTGCACCCACTGCTCCAGCTTGGGGGGGGGGGGGATGAAGCCCCCCAAGTGCTGCCCCGCTCCCCTCCTCACCCCCAATGAGCATGGTGCAGATGGAGAAGATCTTCTCAGCATCGGTGTTGGCGCAGACGTTGCCGAAGCCCACGCTGGTCAGGCTGCTGAGGGTGAAGTAGAGGGAGGCGATGTAGGCGCTGCGGATGGAGGGGCCCCCCAATGAGCTGTTGATGTAGGGAGCCTCCAGCCTCTTGCCCAGCTCATGGAGCCAGCCTGCCAAGCACAGCCAGGGGTTAGCACCAGCGCAGCCCCCGCCGCTGCCTGAGCATGCCCCCGTCCCCTGCAGCCCCCTCACCGATGTCCCAGGTCTGGGGGTCATTGCTCTCCATCTCCTTGCGCCCGATGACGTACCAGATGCAGGCCATCCAGTGGGCCAGCAGCGCGAACATGGACATGAGCAGCGTGAGCACCATGGCGCTGTACTGCGAGTAGCGGTCCAGCTTCTGCAGCAGCCGCAGCAGCCGCAGCAGCCGCACCGTCTTGAGCAGGTGAACCAGCGAGGTCTGGGGAGCGGGGCAGGCGCTCAGGCAGGCTGGGAAGAGACCCCTTTACCCCCCAGCAGGGACCCTTCACCCCCTCCCAGGGCTGTCAGGGTCGTGGGCTCTGGGGCCAGATGGGATGAGCATGTCCCCTGCAGCCTCCCACCATCCTGCGGGATTTGGGGTGCTGAGAGGTGCAGAGAGGGGAGGCACTGCAGGTGCCCCTCATTGCAATGGGGTGTGTGCGTGTCCACAAAGTGTTTGCACATGGACATGGAGCTGCTCTGAATCCTGGGCAGAGCACAGGCATGCGGGGTGCTGAGTGCTGGGTGCTGGTGCTGGGTGCAGGCCGGGTGCCTGCCTGCAGCTTCTGCAGAGGTGCCTCAGCAGTTACCGTCGTTTGTGGCGTCCTCTGGTTAAATTGGGATATGTGGGAGGTTTCCTGCTATATCCATCGCCGCTTCCCCTCGCTGCCCGCGCTGCTCTCGCATCCCTGCGGAAGGGGCCGCCTCCCACCGGTGCTGCCGGCGGCACTCACCACGGTCACATTGAAGATGTAGAGCAGATCGAAGGGCAGAGCAGCGATCAGGTCCACGAAGAACCAGGTGGCCACGTAATGGATGCAGATGGAGCGGGGCTCGTACACCACCTGCCCTGACTGGCTCACATACGTGGTCCGGAAGTTCAGGATGATGTCTGCACCCAGAGCAGGACTGGTCCTCACTGCACTGCCACCACCAGCCTGGGGTCCACAGCCAGCCTAGGGCCCACTCCCAGGCTGCTCAGCACCAGCAGTGGGGGCAAAGCAGCAGCCCCCCCTCCACATCACCCCACAACTCTGCTGCTCCACCCTGCCCAGCCATGTCCCCCATCCCAAATGGGTGCTCAGCCCCGACATTGGACCTACCCAGGATGAAGAGCATCTCCACAGCGATGTCGCTGACAATGGGGCTGCGGGCGGCCGAGAGGTTCTCCTCCGTGCCCGTGAAGCAGACATTGTAGGGCACGGTGATGGCCACATAGAAGGTGGCCAGCAGGATCAGCCAGTCCCAGAGGGCCTTGAAGATGCTGTAGTGGAGCAGGATGAAGCGAGACTTCTGCACTGCGGCCACTTTGTACTCGGGGATGGACAGCTTGTTCTCAAACACGTTCTGAGGGAGCAAGGGGCAGGGTGGCACATGGTGGTGCACAAGGAGTAGAGGTCACCGCGGTGTCCCCCCGTTCCTGATGCCAGGGTGATGGACACAGCTCTCCAACGGGGCACATGGGCTGCTCTGAGGTCACCCTCAAAGATGGGCACAGAACACCCGGTTATGGTGTATACAGGAGCGTGAGGCTAATGCTATTAACAATAATCCACCAGCACCGCCAGCTGCTGCCCAGAGCATCCCAGGTGCCAATTCAGATGCTGGGGCAGACCCCCCCCCCGTGCCCCACAGGGACACGGTGCCGCTGGGGACAGCGGGAGCCCCGCACTGGGGCCCCGCAGCCTGGTAACGGTGCCCCCCCCCCCGGGGCCATGCTGTGAGCGAGCGGCTGCGCTTCCCGACAGCAACCGTGTGAGGAGAGGCAGGGCCCTGCGGGAGCTGCCGCAGGCTCCGCGCTCCCCTCCCAGCCGATGCCAACGAACCCCATTTGCAGCCTGGAGCGAGGGTGGCTGCTGGACGTGGTCGGCATCTGGGTGCTGGGGAGGCCAGCGAGGGGCACGCATGGGAACAGGCTGGTCCCAGGGATGCTGCAGCATCCCCAGCCTGCCCCGGAGGCACCGCGTGAAGCGGAGGGCTTCCCCCAGGTCCTTACACGGTTGATTTTCATCTCGCTGCGGTCCCTCCGGGCAAACTGGCTGCTGAGTCGGTGCAGCACGGTCCGGCCCTGCCTGCGTGCTGCCCGCAGGTGAGAGCTCCCGGGCCTCTTGCTCCTCTGCTTGTCTGCAGCACACAAGACACGCTGGGTTTAGTGGCTGCGGCACTGCTGGTGCAGCAGGGCAGGGGCTGCTTTGGGTCCCCTCCCTGCACGGCTGACCAGAGGCAGGCAGGACCCAGCAGGGAATTGGGAGCCCCTTTGTCGCTTGCCCACCGTGCACATCCCATCCACGGCTCACCCTCCTTCTTGTCCCCCCCGTGGCTCCTGCCCCGGCTCTCGGTGATGTCCTTGAAGGAGAAGAGGAAGAGCACCACCTCCCCCTTCTCGTTCTTGATGGGCATGATGTCCAGCAGGCACCAGAAGGCAGCTCCTGCGTGGACAAGAGGGGTGCTGAAGGCAGGACGTCCCCTCTGCCCCTCAGCGGCTTCACCCTGGGGACACGTCCATCGGGAGCCGCGGGCAGGGTCCCAGTGCCGTGCACCACTCACCACCCTTCTTGTAGAAGCAGACCTCGGTCTGGTACTCCTGCCTGCCGTCCAGCACCTTCTCGATGCGCTGCAGCACGGGCTCGCTGGTCTCGGCCCCGTACAGGAACCGGCAGCTGCAGTTCTTCTGCATGACCTCGGTGCGGGCGAAGCCGGTGAGGTCGCAGAAGCCGTCGGAGCAGTAGACGATGGGGAAGCCGCAGCGGACCTGCGCGTTGGCCAGGATGAAGTTGCTGTCTGCAAGGAGAAGCAGCTGCCCCTGAGGGCCCGCGGCCACCCTGGGGGCACAAAGGGCAGCTCAGCCCTCTCGGACCCCCATGGGGCCCTCTGGGAAGTGGAGCCAGGTCTGTGGCTGGCTGCTGGCTGCACCCGGAGCTCACTTGCTCCCTGCCTTGTGGCCTCTGGAGCCTGCCCCAGCCCCATGCACTGGGGTCCTGGAGCCCAGATCCAGCTCCAGGCTCCCATTGCCAGGTGATTCCTGCCTCCCCCTCACCATCTGCTGCTCCCACCTCCCTCCAGGGCTCCGGCAGCTTAGCAGGAGCTGTGGCAAACCCAGCTGGGCACTGGCAGCCCTGGGGCACTGGGCTGTGGTGCTGCGACCTCCAGCCCACCAAGAGTGGGGCAGAGAAACCCAGAACCTGGGGTGAGTCCATGGCCCATGCTGGGTGACCTTGGCCTGCAAGGGAAGGTGGCCTCATGCTAAAAGGGTGCGAGGGAAGCGGGGTGTATGGCCGGCATGGACTACACCTGCACCCAGAATGGCAGACCAGGGTGTCTCCAGACCCAGTACAGTCTCCAGCTCATGGGTCCTCAGCCCAGCATCCCTGCAGGCACCAGCATCCCTGCAGGCACCAGCATCCCCACAGGCACCAGCATCCCCACAGCACAGGCACCAGGAGCAGGCAGACGTGGTCTGACCCCTGTCACAGTGAAGGAGAGAGCCCCTGGAAGTGCATGGCATGCATATGGCAGGGCAGGGGCAGAGGAGGCTGCGGAAGGGGTGGATGCAGCCGCAGGCAGCCCTGATGCCACAGGGGTGCAGGGGGGCCACCACAGCACAGCTCAGACCAGGATTAGCTTGGGGAAGCAAAAATAGCTTGAAGCTGTGACTAAGGCCAGATTTTGGCTCTGGGGAACCAGGATTACGGCGTTGTCCAGGATGTGTTATTAGAAAAGGAAAAAAAGGGCTTGCATTTGGGAGTGGCTCTGCCTAGCAGGGGGATGCGGCACTGGGGGGCTCAGCAGCCCCCCTCTCACAGTGACCAGCACACACAGATGGGTACCCTCAGGCCCAGCGGGCCTGGGAGAGGCAGGGTTAACTCACCCGGGTATCACTGGCTAAAGCCCCTCTCCATGGCAGATAAAGCCGATAAGAGTCACATCAAACCAGCAAAGCCTGACGCTGTTTAAAAGTGCCTGGAAGGTGGCAGCCAGATGGGGATGCTGCCTGGGGCAAATCCCATCTCCCCGGGGCAGATTCCCAGGGCTTTGCATTGGTTGGGGTGCTGCAGGCAGCTCCCCTGGGGACCCTGCTCCTCAGAGAGACAGATCCAGCCCTGGGAAGCCTCAGCCCTGCGGAGATACACTCACAGCATCACCAGCACAAGGCAGATGTGGCTCTACCCTGGCACCTCTGGGCACAGCTGGGGAAGGTTCAGGGGCTGCTGCCTCTCATTGCGGTCTCAAAGGGAACATCCCAAATGAGAGCTCCTAAAGGCAAATGACAGCCTGTGTCGTCTGGGATGCTCCACATCACGCCGGGCCGGGAGCCAGGCAAAACATGTCCCAGGGCTGCTCCTGGATCTCCAATGCTGTGGGAGGGGAATACAGGCTCCGGTGCCATGCTCATACTGGTCCCTCCCAGCGAGGTGGGACATGTCCAGCCCTGCAGGCGGTTGGTCCAGGATACCCCTGCTCCAAGAGATACGGGGAAAGCCTGGGGTCAGCCCTGAACATGGCCTGTCCCCGGGTGACTGCATGGTGGCAGCGGTGCCGGGAGCTGGCACGTGGCACGCTGGCATGATCCCCTCCACAGCATGCCAGGGGTTTAATCCATCCTGGCCACAGCACATGGACATGGATGCAGAGGGGAGCCCAGCTCTGGGGGTGCACCAACAGCACCTCCAGCCGTGCGAAGTGACCCCAAAAGGGATGATGTCCCCCCAAAAACACAGCCCCCTGGCACCCACATTTCCAGGGACATAACCCCAAACCAGCGGGTGCGTTGCTAATGGGGTGGCAGCCTGTGCAGCACTGGGGGTCCCCCAGGACCCCGCCGTGTGTCGCAGAGGTGACAGCCACGGGCTGTGCCCCATGGCAGCCCTACAGCTCTGGGAAGCCAGGGGGCAAAACCCCGACTCCCGGTCCCCGCGGGGTCAGCCAGAACCCACGAACCCCACAGCAAAGCGGGGTTCAGGGGGGGTCCGGGGCAGTCGGGGTGGGCCGGGACCAGCAACGACCACGCCGGGGACCCCCCCCCCCGCCCCGCCCCGGGGTCCCGTACGGTCCCTCCCGTCGAGCCCGGCCTCTGTCCCTGGTGCTGAGCGCGGCCACGGGACCGGCAGCGAGGAGAGCACCGGGGACTGCCCGAGGTGCGGCGGGTCCCGGAGCACCGAGCACGGACACCGGGGGGGTCCCGAAGCACAGAGCACGGACACCGGGGTGTCCCGAAGCACAGAGCACGGACACCGGGGTGTCCCGAAGCACAGAGCACGGATGCAGGGGGCCCGGAGCACCGAGCACGGACACCGGGGGGTACCGGAGCAACGGACACGGGCTCCCCGGGACAGTGCAGAGCGCAGGGCCGGCCGCGACCCCCCGAGCCCCGTCCCTCCCCGGGGGCAGCGCCTTCTCCCCCCGCCCGCTCCGCGCCTCCCCGGCCCTACGTGTGCCATCGAAGCGGGTGGCGATGGTGTCCAGGAACGTGTTCTGCGGCGCCAGCAGCCCCTTCATCACCGGCATGGTCCCTCGGGGCTGCGGCCGCAGGATCGGGTTCCGCTGCCCCCCCCGGGCCCCTCCGCAGGTGCGGTCCCGGCTCCGCGGGTTGATCTCGGCTCGGCCCGGCCCGGGGCTCCCGCTCCGCCCCCGCCCCGCCCCGGGCTCTGCGCGCCGCCGGCACCGGGAGGGGCCTCGGCACCGGCACCCGCCCGCGGGCAGGTGGCTCTGACCTGCGCCGCCGCACCGGGAAGCACCGGGAGGCACCGGCCCCGCCGGGCCCACGGAGGCTGCGAAAGGGGCAGGACCGGAGGCACCAGCATCACCCCCGCTGCTTACGGCCGAGCCCGGGGGCTGCAGGGCAAGGCCGTGCCCTGAGGGGCACCCGGCGGTGACAGGACCCAGCCGGAGCCTCCCCAGGCCCCTGCGCAGGGCCGGGGTGGTGGGGACCAGGCGCGGGTGCCCACGAGGCTCCCTGGTGCTGTGATGGGGATGCTCCGAGCCCTTATGGGGGCTTCACAAACACCCCTCAGCTCCCAGCCAGCCGGGTCCTGGCTCTGTTCACTCCAGTTCTGGCCGTGCTGGGACCCAGCCCCACGTAACCCTCCCCAGAGAGAAGGCAGAGCCAGGTAACATCGGGCTATCATTTATTGTAAAAGGCCGGCGGTGCCTGCAGCGCCCTGAGCAGGCTGGGCCAGGCCAGGAGGAGGTATGTCAAAGTGCTATTTACACCGAGCTCCAGGTGTGTGTCCCTGGGTCTGCCCCACTATGGGTCCTCACTCTGTTCCTGCTGCCCCGACCCCTCTCAATAAAAGCTCTTAGCAGCTCTCTGGGCTTGGCTCTTGGTCAGGTCCTTCCCCTGGCACTGGTCCCTGGGGCTGGCGGGGCTGGTGTCAGTGCCTGCACCCATGGGGCAGCCCGATGCGTCGTGGCAGGTGGTGCCAGGGCGCTCCCCACGCTTGCCCATGGTGAGGATGCCCGCGGCGTGGTTGCCGGAGCTGTGCAGCAGGCGGTAGAGCCGGCTCTGGAATGCCGGGGGGCCACTCTTCCTCTTGCCCAGCGTGAGGATGCCGGCGGCATGGTTGCCCATGCCGTGCAGGAGGTCATAGATGTGGCAGGAGCAGGTCTTCTGCCGGCAGCACTCGGGCAGACTCTGCCGGGCAGCAGCCAGGGAGCAGAGCAGGAGCAGGAACAAGAGGCAGGCAGCTCTCTGGAGCTGCTGGAGCAATGGGCAGCGTTAGCGCAGGGCAGCAGCAGCACCACCGGGCAGCGTGCCGTGCCCACCGGTGTCAGCCCTGTCTGCCCTGGTCACTGTGATGCTGCTGCAGGGTCCCAACCCCACTCCCAGTGCACGGCAGCACAATCCAACCCCCAGCCCCAGCACCCATGGACCCCAACCACGCTGTGACCAGCAGCCTGATGTGGGTGCCCTCACCAGCACAAGGCAGCCACAGCCAACACCCTCCCCTTGCTGCCGAGTGCCAGAGCACCCACACTTGGCACCACAGGCACCACGCGTCCAGCTCCCTCCTGAGGAGCCCAAGCAGGGCTGAGCCCCCCAAGTGGCCACTGGCCACAGCTGGGGAGCCCTGGCGTGGAGCCTTGAGCTCCCAGCTTCCCGAGAAATTGCCCAGGCCCCTCACACCCCCAGCCCCACATCCCAACCTCCCCCCCATCGCTGCCCTCCTGGTCCCATAGGCTGCAACACCCCACCCCACCTTGGTGTTGTGCACCTCCATCCTTCCTGGGGTCTTCAGGCGGCTGAGCAGCGCTTGGGCATGTCCCGCTGGGCAGCCGGGAGCACAGCACCCTGTGCCACCGCCACAGCTGCCGCTTTATAGGCCCCGGCACAATAGTGATGCCAAAAATACCGGCGGGGCCAGGCGGCTGCGGCCGGTCTCTGGGAGACACGGGCCCGTAGCCCGGAGACCGGCCAGGCCTTTCCCCTCATTTGCAGCTCCTCATTGTGCGGGTGCTCAGGGGCCATGGCGCTGCCGGGACGCCTGGCACTAATGAGGCCATAATTGCCCATGGGCCCCATGGCCGGGCAGGCACAAAGCGGCCGAAGGGCAGCGCTGGGCTGCTCCTGACAGCAGCAGCACAAGGGTCTGTTCCCTGGGTCCCCATTAGGCTAATTAGCTTCCTGAACAAATGGGTGCCGAGCAGCCGCACGGCTCCTTGACGTGGGGAGTCGTCACTCCGAGCATGGCTGGGGATGGGGAGCAATGGTGCCACCCTTCATCCCCCTCAGTAACCCCATCCCACCTCAGCCCTGCGCCAGGCACCCGGAGCTAGCAGCAGGGCACCTTGGTGGGTCTCACACTCTTTATAATGCTCCACAGCCCCAGTCCGACCCCAGACCACCCCCTGCACAGTGCTTGTGCCAGGACCCCCTCTCCCTAGGGAATAAGCCCTGATGTTTCCCTGATGCCAGAAGCCACAACTCCTGCCTGGACCCATCTTTGGGGTGGTGAAGGCAAACCCCATGGCCCTGCAGGGGGCAGAAGCCCAGCCCCGGGCTGTAACACAAGAGGGGTCTGGCACGGCAGACTGGGGGTCCACACACACAGGGGTGCCAGCATCCCCGCCGGCCCTGCGGGAGGGCACTCGCTCTGGAAGCAGATGGAGGCCCCGGGAGCTCAGGCCAGGGAGAGAGCTGGAGCAGGCTCATCCGTCCCCAGCCTCCCCCTTGGCCCCACCGCAGCCCTTCGGCACGGCAGAGCACAGCCCCACACGCGTCCCTTCGCTCACAGAGCCTGCAGGCACGCAGCTGCCTGTCTACGGGCAGGATGGGGCTCCCTGGTCCTTGTCCCTGCAGCCAGGGAGTGCTCAGTCCGGGCCCCCGAGCCCCAGGCCGGGGTCAGCAGGACGCCGCTTCACCGCCTCCTTCTGTCTCCGGGATGGGCTCCAACGGGGCGCGCAGCCGGGAGGGCTCCGGTGAGGCCGAGCCGTTCCTGCCGATGCCGCAGGACTGTCCCGCGTTGTGGATCTGCCACAGGTTGTCCAGCGCCTCGGCCTTGGCGTGCTTGAGGAGGTCAGCCTGGCCCTGCCGGGGAGACGCCGTCATCGGGGCTGCCCCACTCGGGCTCCCCGGACCCCCTGCTGCGGAGCGTGGGGTGCTCCATCAGCCACCCCCTATGAGCGGGGCCGCCTGGACCCCCTGAGCGGGTCCGTGCCATCGCCATCGCTCCCGGAGCATCCTCGGGGTTCGGGTGAGCCGGGCGGGGGCCGCGCAGCCCTGGCCCCTCACCTTCAGCACTGTGATGTTCCAAGCGAAGCTCTCCAGCGCCTTCTGCAGCTTGCGGCCCCGCAGCCCCTCCTTGGCCTCGATGCGGTGCAGCTCCTTGTGGAAGTCCATTCCTGCGCACACGGGAGCGGTGCTGAGCGGGGACGGGGACTCCCTTCTCCCGGCTCAGGGATGCAGGACGGCGGCTCCCCATCGGCTCGCTCCCACGGCTGCCGGAGCCATCCCCTCGGCACCGCGCTCGGTCCCAGCCCCGTTTGGTTCCGGGTTCCGGCCCCTCCACGCTGCGGCTCCCCCCCGGGGGGCTCGGTGCGGGGCTGCCCCCGCCGTGCTCCGCGTGACGTCCCCGTGAGCGGTGCCGCATTCACCGTCCTGACGCAGCACCGGCTCCGGGCCCACGCGAGGCTCCCACGCAGCCCGTTCACCCACGGGCTGTCACTCACCCCCCCCTCCCGCACCGCACCGCACCCGGCACCGGGCACTGCAGGGGTGCAAGGGGGGGGCAGGCAGCGCCTGGGCACGGGGATGGGGCTGCAGCCCCCAAAGCGCTCCCTGCCCCATCGCCACAGGAGCCCACCCGGCCGCGCACCAAGCCCGTGCCCCCCCCCCGACTGCTCCCCCCCAGCGCTGGCAGCGGCGGCAGAGCCCAAAGCCAAGAGCTCGGGATGGTTTCTGGCAGGGAACAACCAGAGCTGCCGGCAGCAAGGCTGGGACCGGCTTGGGGGGGCCCGGGCAGGCCGGGGGGGGGGGAGCCGGGGCAGGCAGCGGCGGCACCTGCCTGTGTGGGTTCAGCCACGTGTTTTGGGAGTCCTAGCACCCGGTTGCCGCTCCTGCCATCAGCCCCGGTCTGTTCTTTCTGGTGCTAATTATATTGCGGCGGTTGGCAGATAATGACTCTTCCCCGCTTCCTCATCAGCCTCCTCCGCTCGCCTCCCTCTCCCCGCTCCCTCCCGCACAGCCCCTGCAGCCCACCCACTCAGCACCCTGCCCCGGCGTGGCCCCAAGCACCCCGATGGCACCCAGCACCGTGCAGGCTCCCACAACCACACCAGAGGCAGGCTCAGGACCACCAGAGCCAGGAGTCCCTCTCCCATGCCTGTGCCCAGGTCCAGATCTTGGTGCCGGACCCACTGAACCGAGCCCTGCAGGGAGCCCCTCCGGGATGTGCCCAGGTCTGTGGCACGGAGCAGCACCAGGGTTAGAGGTGCCCCGGGACCCACCTGCCTGCTGTGCCTGGATGAGCTTGCTGTACACCGCATCGGCCGACTCGATCAGTGTCCGGCTGGTCTGGATCATCTGGGGAGAGGGGTGCTGTGAGGAGCTGGGCAGAGCGGGTGGGGAGAAGGGGCTCGGGCAGGGGCTGCCCCTTGCCTCAGTGGGGTGCTTGGGGTCTGTCTCTCCTCACCCAGCTGTGCACAGGGTGACCCTGGGCTGGAGCAGGGCCCCTCCAACACAAAGGAAGGAAGCTGCTCTGGCTGTTAATGGGGTTTCTCCCACCAGGCAGGACCGGAGGACTCCCTATGAGCAGCCCTGGCACACAGTGCAGGGGACGGGGGCTGCTGGGTCCCAGGGCTCAGACTGAGCTGTATCAACCTGCTCCTTGACAAGGGTCCTCCATGGGCAGCCCCCAGCAGCCTCCCTGTGCACCGCGATGGGTGCAGGGAGTCAGGGTGCCCTGTCCTGGTTGTCCTGGTGCCCCTGGCCCTGCGAAGCATCCCCATAAGGAGTCGAGCCCCGGTGGGACACGGCACTTACCGTCTCGTAGGCGGTGAGGACCTTGCGCAGCAGGTCCGGGATGGGGCCCTGGGCCTCCATAGGGGGGTACTTCTCTGCCAGGTTGAGGGTGACACTGGGCGAGCTGTCACTGTGCAGCAGCCACGCGGCCACCGTCAGGATGCACTGCTTCATGTTGGCGGCAGGCGTCAGACCACACAGCTCCTTGAAGGAGACCAGGGCATTCTGCGGGTAGAGACCAGCGTCAGGGGCTCTGCCAGGGAGGGAATGTCCCCATTCTCCCAGCCCTCTGCTCCAGATGAGGCCCCTCACCTGACTCCCCCAGGAAGAAGGGGATGCTCCCCACTGCTCACAGGCCAGCCCCATCCTCCCCTAGGTCCCCAGTGCCCCTGCGTGGTCCATACCTGCACGTTCTCCCGCAGGTCGGTGGCCTCCCGCAGGGGCTGCGTCGCCGTCCGGAAGACCTCGTCGATGGCCTTGATGCCGGTGGCCTTGGTGGACGTGTACTCCCGCACCCGGCGGCCCCGGCGCCCCGACAGCCCCCGCCGGTGCCCCTTGCCCCCGCCGCGGCGGTCGGTGATGGCCACGTGCACGAAGAGGGTGGCGTGGGGCAGAGGCTCCCCCGCGAGGGACTGGAGTGGGACGTGGCGGTAGCCGGGCTGCAGGCACTCGAAGGGGATGGTGTACTGGGCGATGAACTCATCCCCGATGTAGTCATCATCCAGCACGACGAAGCGCAGGACAGCCAGCTCGGGCAGGTTGATCTGGAACTCCAGGCTCTCGTCAAAGATGGGGTTGTCCCCGCTCTGCAGGGCCGTCTTGGTGCGGTGCTCGGCGCAGTCGGCCGGGATGCCGTGGATCTCAGCGCAGACGTAGGGCTCCACCACCTCCCCCTTGGCCCCCGAGCCCTTGGGCTTGGGCAGGTTCTGCCCGCTGATGACCTTGAGGTGGAGGAGCTGCGCGGGCACCCCGGGCAAGGAGTCCTTGGCATTGGCACTGAAGTAGGAGACCTCCTCCCGCATGATGGCGGGGCGCAGGACGTAGCCGCAGGCGCCGTTCTGCCGGAACCAGCCCGCGTTCAGGTCCATCATGAGCCCCGGCGTCTGGTAGTTCATGGCCACCATCTGGCAGCCGCACTTCCAGAAGTCCTGCGGGTTCATGTTGCTGGCGTCGATGCGCATGGGGCTGGGGTAGACGCGGGACAGGAACCGTTTGTTGTAGCTCACCAGCTCGGCCGGGCACTCGTTGGCGAAGCGTCCCGCCTCCACCTCGCTGAAGGAGCACATCTCCCAGTACCGCTGCCCGCGCCGCGAGCTCTCGAAGTCCTGGAAGGGGACGGCCTGGCACAGGCTCACCAGCTCCGAGAGCTCGCGGCTGAGGCGCAGGCGCCGGGGGCCACCCGTGTCCGGCACCTCCCGCTCCTCCTGGCCCAGCCGCCGCGCCAGCTCCCTGCCTTCCTCCTCGTCCGACACCTCCCCTTCGCTGTCCTCGCAGCCGGGAGGCAGCTTCTTGCCCTTGATGAGGATGCGGCCCTTGAGCTGCTCCGGCGAGGGCAGGTAGGAGGCAGCGGGGTTGGGGGGCTCCAGGTACAGCTTCTCGCCCAGCGTCTTGCGCAGGCACTGCGCGGCCAGGCGCTGCTGGGGCGCTGAGCACCGCACCACCAGGCAGAGGATGAGCGGGTAGGCAGAGGCGGTGAAGGCGTGCTGGTCGATCAGCCCCACCACGGCGCGGAAGGGCACGCAGGAGGCGGCCGAGGGGCTGGTGTAGACCACGGGCTCGCCCTCGGCGCCGTCCCATAGCACCAGCTCGATGCTGCGGCAGCCCAAGCCCAGGGCGCTGATGTAGCCGCTGATGTCTGAGCGGCCCCAGAAGTTGTCCTCCAGCAGGCAGGCGCTGTGGGCAGAGCTGATGTAGTAGTGGGAGAGGGGCTGGGCCATGTCCTGGCACACCTTGCGGTGCTGCGGGTCGAAGATGGAGCAGTCGGCGGAGAGCAGGTAGCGTGTGAAGCCATCGATGGCCAGGTAGCCCTTCTCCCGGCCCTCCTTGGAGGGCTCGTACTTGCCAACGATCTCCAAGCACTTCTCCTCCGTCACCCCCTCCATGCCTTGCTCCACCTCCAGGAACATGAGCAGGTCCTTCAGGCCCAGGTACTCCTTGTTGCTGGAGAACTGCACCAGCAGGAAGAAGATCTCGGGGCGGGTGCAGAGCTCGCAGTACGCCTCCACGAAGAGGTCGCAGGGCACCTTGGCACCGGCACGCTCGCTGGCCTTCTGCAGCTCCTTGAACTTCAGCTCGATGGTGGAGGTCTTCATGCCGGGGTTGAGCGCCTTGATCAGCTGCACGGCGCGGGCTACGGGGATGCGGCCGGACTTCTCCAGGTCGGCGAGGTCGAAGACGGAGGAGATCCACGACGTCCGGAGGCTGGGGTGGCCGGTCCCGGGCGCCTCGGGGGTGTGCTTCCCATAGGACACCAGGTACCGGAGCCCCATCACCCAGGCGCTCACCACATCAGCCGAGCTGGCCACCAGGTCCAGGGACTCGTAGTTGTCTCCATAGATGATGGAGAAGGCGCACTCATCCGGGAACTGGTCGGAGAGGCCATTGCTGCGCAGGACAGGCGTCTTCTTGCCCACGCGCACCTCTTTGACCGACTTGATCTCGATCTTGGCCTTCTCCGAGTCCTTCTTGGAGGGCTCCCAGCGCACGGAGCGCATGTCAGCATCCAGCACAAAGAAGCGGCTGTACATGCGCGAGTTGGAGCGCACCTTCTTCAGCTCGCAGCCCTCCAGCATGAAGGAGATGCAGGCGGCCGTGCTGTTGATCTTGCGGTCGTTGGGCATGGTGCTGAAGGACACCGTCTTCTTCTTCTGCGGTGGCCGCTGCCGGGACCCATCCTGCCACGGTGGGAGAAGGGGACAGAGCCGTCAGGGATGGGGCAGGCAGTGCGCGCCCCACCACGCTCTCCCCAGCCTAGCCCCAATGCACAGCACAGCACCCCAGGGTGCCCCAGGGCACCCCATTGCCTCACGAAGCCCAAGTCTGCCCCAATCCAACCCAATCCCTGGAGGCTGGGAGCCGGCTCCAGCCTTGGCTTCCCCCACAGCTCACTGCCTGGTTTATTTTAACTCTGCTTTCCTTCCTTCCTTCCTGCTCCCAGCCCTGAGCCGGATCCGTCCCCACTGCTCACTCAACCCCAGAGGCACGGCCGCACGCAGGCATCTCCCTGGCCTGGGGATGCCGGAGGAAACCAGGTGCCTGCAGGAGCCACCCATGCCCACAGCATCCCCATCCCTGCACTGGGGCTCCCCCCATGGCCCCTCACACCTTCCCCTGCACTCCAGGGACCGGCTGCAGGCACCACGGCAGTGAGGTGCAAGGATGTGTGGGGTGCCCCTTGGTGATGCACCCTCATTGCTGCCCTGGGGACCCCTCCTAAGCCCCCCACTGTGTCTGCTGGGGAGCGCTGCAGGACACCAGTCACCACCAGTGCCACTCGCTGTGGACAAGTGTGGTCCATGGCCCCATCCCACAGAGCTGGTGATGCTGCTGCCCGTACCCCCATGCCAGCCCTGCTGCTCAGCAGGGAAAGGGACCCTGCTGCCAAGGGGTTGGAGAGGGTAGGGGAAGGGGGGGGGGGAACAGCAGGGCTGGGAGCATATTATGGGATAGATTTCATTAAGTAGCACAGTAGGAGGAGATTTAATCCACTTCTTCAAGATTATGGTGAGTCACCTCTAATCTGGTGGTGTCTCCAGCAGGGCCAGGTCCTGCCCAGCTGTCCAGGTTGAGGGTGATGGGATGTCCCCTTCCGGCACCCCGAGAGCTTCAAACAGGAGCGGATGGGCAGCCTGGGTGAGCACGTCCCTATGCCTGACCCCAAAGGATGTGACTCTGCCCCAGTCCACAGCCCAGGGGCAATCAGGACGGGGCACGCAGGCACCCAGGCAGCTCCCCAGGGATGCCCGGGACACATCCCAAGGGAAGGGAAAACCAGCCCTAGCCCTTGGCCCCACGTTAGAGCCAGCTGGCTCCTGGTCGCACCATCGGCCAGCCCCATGGCAAAGGACTCCAGACACTTCCTGCAAGCAGCGCCCTGAGCACCCACTGCCGGCAGCTCCATCACCCTCGAGGGGTGATGTGAGCACCGCAAATGGCTCCATCCTGCCCAGCAGCTCGGGGACCCGTTGCTCGCCCCAGCACACACACACACACACACACACACACACACACACACACACACCACCGGGCGGCTCCGCACCGGGCCCAGAGCCGAAAACAGGAAATCCATCCGGAAAGGAAACACGGGCGGGGGGGAACCGCTGCACCCAGCTCCGGGACCTGCCTCCCGCTGCACCCACCGCAGGGCAGGCGGGTGAACACCCAGCACCCTCCCCGCAGCCCCCATCCTCCCAGCCCTGGGAAGGGGAGCTGGTGCCTGGGGCAGTGCATTGGGCTTCTCACCCCTACCTGGGGACCAGCAGGGAAAAGCTGCTGATCCCACGCAGCCCCTTATACAGGAGGGCTTCAACCCTGGGGATACCTCACTGAATGCTCTGTGAGGCGCAGGAAGCAGCAGCAGTGCAGGCAGCAGCAGTGCAGGCAGCAGCAGTGCAGGCAGCCAGGCCTCCGAGCACAAGGTGATACCAGCAGCAGCGCAGGCAGGAGGACGTGGCACCCACGGGAGCAAGGAGCATCCCCGGTGACAGGGCAGAGCATCCCGCTCACTGTGCCACTGCCACACACATGGCACCGACACAGCCCAGCTCTGCGGCACCAACCGCGATGCCAATGGCAAGTGTGGGCACCCAGGTGGGCACAGAGGGCACGTCTCAAGCCGGCTGCCTGCGCTCTGCCCGGCTCTGCTGCATGTGCTCAGCACCTCGCCAGCCTCCTGCAATGGGTGCCCTGGCAAGTGCAGCAGCCCTCATCCCAGCTGCCTCGTGACGGCCGTTGTCCCTGGCCACACAACCCGCTCCCAAGCACAAGGATGGGAAGACCCCCCCTTGTCTGCTGTGTCCGTGTCTTTCCCCCCCCCCAGCAGCTCGTGACAGCAGGAGACGGAGGAACCGAAAGCCTTTGGGGCTGTGGTGTCTCGGCCTGACCACGGCTTCGCTGTCCAGCCAGGAGAGCAGGATCCCCTCTCACGGCCATGGGGACAGAGCTGCTCCCCAGCCTGGCCGTGACATCGCTCCCCCACAACCAGCTTCCCCACATCCCACCTCTTCCCGCTGCCCCCTTCCCGGGCTGGGGTGCAGGCGGCAGCAGCAGCCGGCAGCACCGGAGCGGAGGCAGTGGGAGGCCAGGCACAGCCAGGGCTTTTCTATCACCGTTTGTTCCCTGCCAAGAAGAAAGCGAGTGACACATCCACTCCTCGCGGCACCAGCTGCCGCTACCCAGTAGGGGCCGAGGAGCCGGAGCTCGGCACAGAGGGACCGCGCAGCTCCTGGGGCTGGAGTGGGATGGGGATGGGGCATAGGGGAC
Organism: Pezoporus occidentalis; assembly: GCF_034315485.1. Lineage (NCBI taxonomy): Eukaryota > Metazoa > Chordata > Aves > Psittaciformes > Psittacidae > Pezoporus > Pezoporus occidentalis. The sequence goes on from NW_026914986.1 coordinate 255,784, forward strand.
AGGACAGTGGGGCGCTGGGGAAGGGTCACCTCCTGCAGCGGGGTGGAACTGATCCTGTATTCCCCATTCCCACTCCAGCATCCTCACCGGAGCTCCAGCCCCCCCCTCTGCTTCCAGCCTGGGAAGAAAGCAGGGGGCAGATCCTATAGGCAGGGTATGGGGATGCTGCATGGAGCAGCCCTGCCGCCTGGCACAGCCAGGGCCGGGCTGCCCCTGCCCCAGCGCAGCCGATGCCTCTCGCTTTCAGATTCACTCCTCCAGCCTGTTCTGGAAATCCCAAAAAATACCAGCTCCGTCAGCTCTTCCCACACGTGCCTCCACTCCATCAGGCAGCCCCTGCCCTGCCTGCAGCTCGGCTCTGCCCATCGCGCCAAGCCCCCTCCCTGCTCCGCAGCCCCTGCACCAGCACCACGGCGGAGCAGTGGGTGCAGCCCCTGACTCCCACCCACCTCGGTGGGAAGCGGCCGCAGACCCCACAGCGCAGGAACAGCCTCAGCATCCCCCAGGGATCTGGGCTTGGGAATCTGCTCCCTAGGTCCTGCTGGGGCTGGATGGGGCCCAGACCCGTCAGGGGTCCCCAGGGACCCTCTAACCAGGTGCCGTGCAGGGCTGGTGGGAGCTGCTCCCTTCCACACCAGGGGGTCTCAGCCCATTGGTGATGGAGGGGCTGGCAGAGGACCCCTGCTCCTGCTGCTCTGGGGAAGCAGCAGAACCCCTGCCTCCAAACAGGTGAGGGCAGGAGGAGCTCGGCGTGGACCCTCCAGCACCAGGGCAGGATGAGTCCCCGGCTGAGCTTTGTTGATGCCTGACGGATGAGCAGATGCTGGGGACGCCGTCCGGGTTTGACCTCCCGCAGCAGCGCTGGCCCTGGGCCACCCGACCTTCACGTGAGGCCAAATCCCGCGGTGACGCACGGCGGTGATGGGGATGTGCCCAGCCCGGGAGCAAGCGAGAGCATCAACCCCAGCCTGCAGCACCCACGGCTGATCCCTGGGAGAAGAGGGAGACCCTGGCCAGGTCCCCAAGGAAACCGGGCACAGACCCACACCGGCACGGGCCTCTGGCTGCATGGAAGCACCAGGAGGTCTCTCGAGTGTCACCGTGGGGGGCACAGCCCGGCTGGGACACGGGGTCCCACCGGGTGCCCTGAGGTGGGACCAATGGCTCTGCTCAAAGAACCTGGTCCATGGGGCAGAAGAGCGGGGCTGTGCCAGCCCCACAGGAACAGCCCCCACACCGGGTATTAATAGCACCGGAGCAATCCCAGCTTTAAATAGGCTGCCAGGAGTGGGGAGGCGGGTCTCGGGCGGACAAGACCTATTGTGTCGGCGAGCACCGCCGGCAGAAGCACAATTAGGGGGGTTCATTGAGGAAAACACGCATGTGGCCCCCTGCCCACCAGACCCCCAGAGACCCTCCGGGGCCCAGAACCCCTGCCCAGCCACAGTACGGCTCTGGGGAGGTGTCGAGAGCAGGTCGGGTGCTGGCCAGGCTGGGCCCAGGGCTCAGCACCTTCGCAAGAGCAAGGATGGGAAAGCAGAAGGTGCTCAGGAGCCAGGCTCAGGCATCTCCTCACCAGCACCCATGGGTGCCCTGAGCGGGACAGGGTGATGCTGCGGTGCAGCAGGAGCAGCATGGCTATTCGGGAACCCACGGGCTCAGCAGTGGCTGGACAGGATGCCCCATGGCCACGCAGAGACAGGCCTGGTCCCGCAGCACGCAAAGCCCGAGCCAGGCTTTGCCCTTGGGGACCCGGGTGCCAGGAAGGGCAAGAGGACTTGAGGCAGCCCTGGCACGAACATCGCCGGTGAGCCCGGTGCCGCGGGCGGGGGCAACCCCCGGGCACCGATCCGGGGCTGCAGCTCCACAAACCGGGGGCGTGGGGGGGGGGGGGTCGGCGGGCACGGGCAGCGCCGTGGGCAGGCAGGGCCGGTGCCCGCGGCACCCCGGGGGGCACGGCTCGGTGCCCCGAGCGCTGCGCAGGGGCCGGCGGCGCCGGTGCCCGGGGGGCGCTGGATCCCGGTGCGGGGATGGGCGGGAGGGGCCGGCGCGGGGCTCTCACCTTCATGATGCTGGCCCGGGGCGCGGCGGGCGCGGGGCTCCGTTCCGCCGAGTCCTCGCGGCTGCTGCTGCCCGAGCCCGACCCGGGGCTGCCGCCGCCGCCGCCGCCGCCTCGGGGCCCGTTGGGCAGCGGCGGGGCTGGGCGCGGCGAGCCCGGCGGCGGGGGGCCCCGGGGCCCCTCCGCCATCCCCCGCGGCCTCAGGGCAGCGGCCGCCGCGGGGCCCCGGGCGCCCCCGGAGCCTGCGCCCGCCGCCGCCGCCGCTGCGGGGCTCAGTGGCGGAGCGGGCGGGAGGCGGCGCGGCCGGGAGGAGGGGACGGGCCGGGGGCGGGGACGCGGACGGGGACGGCGCCCCCCCCCCCCCCCCCAAAACCCCGGGATGCAGCGGCTGGGAACGGGGATGGGGCACCGGGTACCGAGCATCCCCCCCACCACCACCACCGGCCTCCGCCCAGTACCGCAGCTTCCGGGCCTGGCGGCTGCCCCATCCCGGTGGGACCGCGGCCAAGCCCGCACTCGGCAGCCGGGCACCCACAGGGAACCGCACCCCGCAGCCTTGGTACCTGCAGCCGGCATCCGAAACACGCTGCACGCTGCAGCCCGGCACTCACATTGACCTTGCACCCTGCAGCCCAGCACCCAAACCCACCCTGCAGCCTCCAGCGGGATCAGCGCCTCGGGCACCGGCTGGAGCCCCGGCCCGGCGCAGCCCTCCCGGGCAGGGGGTCGAGGCTTTTCCCAGGGGCCGGGTCCCTGTGGGGCCTCCAGGGTGGTTTATGCTGACCCTGGATGCCAGCAGCTGCGTGGGGAGCGTGGCACAGGCAGCAGGACCAGCACCGTTGGGCTCTCTGGGTTGGATGCTGTCTCACAGGTCCTTGCTGGCTCAGGGCTGTCCAAGAAACCCCCTCCCATTGCCCCTCCTTGCCAGGCTTGGCCCCCCACCTCCATCCAGCCACCACCCACCCGCTCCCCCTTAAATCCCAGCCTGTTCCCTGCCGGTGCCAGGCACACCCGATGCCAAGAGCCCAGCACCAGTGTTCCCATGGCCCTGGCAACAATCCCCTCCGAGGCATCCCCGCAGCCACAGGCACTGCTTCTCCCCTAATCTGAGCAGGAGTTTTGTTCCAGGCTCTCCAGCAGGGATGGCAGGAGGGGGCTGAGCCCCGTTTCCATCCCTGTTAGAGGTTCTGGCTGCACCTGGGGGATGCTTTGTGTGGCCTTTATTCAACACTTTGCCTTCTGCCAGTGCCCTGCCTTCCCCGCCTCCGGCAGCAGCTGCCTGCACAGCAGGCTCCGAGCACATCAACCCTGAGAGCAGGAGGGGACCCGACCAGTGCCACGAACAGCCCCAGGCGGCCACTGAACTGGTTAAATATTCATGGCTGCCCCTTCCCCAGGACCCCCGAGGAAACAACAGCAACTCCTCAGCCACCAGAGCAGAGTCAGGGCTGTTGTCAAGCAACCTCTTTAATGAGGATTAAAGAGCATAGTATGAAAAATCCAATCCCAGAGCGCTGCCCTTCATTTGTTTCCCAGAGATAACCCTCCTGCATTTTGCTTTTGATTTTTTAACCATTAAAACCAGCCCTTGCTGGAGCTTATTCTTCCCCAAACCAGCAGACGTGCACTGGAGGCAGGTGGAGGGGCTGATCCATGCAGCCAGGACCTGCCACCGCCCCACAGTGTCCCTGCCAGGGGACAGAATGCCACAAGGCCGGGAGCTCAGCACAGAGATGACGCTGTGCTGGCCCGAGGCTCTGCTGCTCCCACGGAGGTTTCCACTGTCCTCCTTCGGGCTATGCCAGTCCCGGTGTCCCTCAGGAAAGGCACAGGCAAGTGCGGGTGCTGCCAAGGCACTGAGCAGAGCAGGGTAAGCAGTGGCCGCTGGCAGCAGGACCCAACTGCCCTGTGATGCTCACAAGCACCCGCGGCCCCAGCCTGTGCTCAACGCAGCCCAGCGAAGGGTCAGCTCTGCTGGTGAGTGCCCGGGGCTGGGCTGAGCCGTGCTGCACATCCTGCTCCATCCCTGCGGGCAGCACTGACCTGGGTGCCCACCAGCGCAGAGCAGGGGCACGGTCACATTCGTTGGCTCCATCTGTTCTGCTCAACCAAACCCCCTGGGGCTGGGCACCCTCAGCACCGCTCCTCCCTGCAGGGTGCATGCACGGGGAACCCCAGGTGCGGGAGGGCTGCGGGACCCCCGGGCTGCCCTAAGAGATGATGGAGCTCTGGATGTGCTGCAGCAGCCGCTCCTCCCGCAGGACCCTGGGCATGGGGACGGGCTTGCCCAGTGCCTCCCGCAGCCGGGCAAAGGCCCCGGCGCCCACCATGTGCAGGCGCAGGGGCCCGATGCTGCCCTTGAAGCGGAAGGATTTATAGATGGGGAAATCCTCCTGGAGACACTGGTCCAGCTGCAGGAAGAGGAGAGGCTGCCCGCGCTGCGCTGCCCCAGTGGGGCAGCATCACCCCTCACTGTGGGCTGGCAGGGTGCAGGCAGCAGGACCTGCCCTGGAGCAGAGCCCACATCACAGAATCATAGAATAGTTTGGGTTGGAAAGGACTTTAAGATCATCCTGTTCCAACCCCCTGCCATGGGCAGGGACACCTCACACTAAATCATGGCACCCAAGGCTTCATCCAACCTGGCCTTGAACACTGCCACGGATGGAGCATTCACAACCTCCCTGGGCAAACCCATTCCAGTGCCTCAGCACCCTCACAGGAAAGAATTTCCTCCTTATATCCAATCTAAACTTCCCCTGTTTAAGTTTTAACCCATTACCCCTTGTCCTGTCACTACAGTCCCTAATGAACAGTCCCTCCCCAGCATCCCTATAGGCCCCCTTCAGATACTGGAAGGCTGCTATGAGGTCTCCAGGCAGCTTCTCCAGGCTGAACAGCCCCAACTTTCTCAGCCTGTCTTCATACCGGAGGTGCTCCAGTCCCTGATCATCCTCATAGCCCCCTGATCATCCCCTCACCTTGTAGCGCTGTGCCTCCGACAGGTCCCGCAGGCCCCGCAGCTCCACAAACACCTCATAGTGGGGGGCACAGGCCCCTGAAGAGGCACCTGCAGCATCACAATGAGCACGTTAAAGCCATCTGCAGCCCCCAGCCCTGGTGGGCACAGGCAGCCCAGGGCTGGGCATGGTGCAGGGGGGCTGGCAGAGACCCGGGCAGCAGCAGCCGCAGTTTTGGGGACACTCACCCAGCAGAGCGCTCTCCACGCAGACGTAGTCGACCAGGCGAGCGCCCGGCCACATGCCCACGGCACGGCACAGGCTCCGGCAGAACCGCTCCTCGGGGATGCTCTCACCCCGCACGCTCAGTGCCTGGCTCTCCCTGCAGCGCAGGGGATGGGGTGGGTGCTCCAGGCCAAGGGCAACACAGGCACTGTCCATCAGCCCCTGCCTTGCCACAAGGCCCCCCACACAACCCCCCAAGGTGAGGGGTTTGGGGTGTCCTCACCTGCGCACGGGCTCCACCACGGGACACTGCTTGTGGAAGCCGGTCACCCTCAGCACCTCCCCAGCACGGCACCTGTGTGGGGAGCAGGAGCGTGAGGGAGGCAGTGCCCAGTGCATGGGGCTGGGGTGCTCAGCCCCCCCCCAACCCCAGAGTCCCGCAGCACCAAGGGGGCACCTGTACTCTCCAGGCCGGGCTGTCAGGACCAGCCCGTACTCGCGTCCCTCCCAGAGCTCGCCCAGCAGCACGGTCTGCGGCTCCTCCTCGGCTGGGCAGGGCAGGAACTCGCAGAAAGCCCACTCAGGGCACAGCAGGAACCGTGGCGCTGGCTCCTCCGGCCACAGGTTCACACCCAGCAGCGCTGGGCAGAGGGGCACGCGTCAGCGAGAGAATCCCCCTGACCCTGCCCATGCGGGCTCACCCCCTCCAAGGGGGAACATCTCATCCGATGCCAAGGAGGGATGCGGCACAGAGATGCGCCCACATCCCTGGGGCAGCGGTTCCCGGGGCACCCAGGGCAGGCTGTGGGGACGCTCACCTCCCGCCGCGCGGTAGAAGGGGCAGTAGAAGGGCAGCCCCTTGCACTCGGCCTGCCGGAGGGCATCGCAGTAGAGCTGCTCCGTGCCTTGCGCCGTCCCCACCACCACCACCTCCAGCTGCGGCCACAGGCGCCGCACGATGCCCTCAAAGCCGCGGGCGCACTCAGAGCGCAGCTCGGCCGCCCGGGCAGCGTTGGGGGTCAGCAGCGCCTGCAGCTGCACCCGCAGCCCCTCGGGCAAGCCGGGCTGCGGCCGCAGCGTGCCCAGCGCCAGGTCCTGCGCCAGCTCGGGCCAGGCAGAGCGCAGAGCCTCCAGCGCGTCCAGCAGCTCCGCGGGCAGCGCGGCCTCCAGCACCCGCAGCGCTCGCTGCTGCAGCGCCAACAGCAGCTGCACCCGCAGCGCTGCAGCCCGCGAGGGCACGGAGCCGGCCTCGGCCGGGGTGCAGTACAGCGAGGGCAGGGACCAGCCAGCGGGAGCACAGCGGTGATGGGGGGTCCAGGAGAGCAGCGCCGTGCCCCGGGGGGCCAGCGCCCGAGGGAAGGCGGCATGGAGGGTGTCCAGGAAGAGCAGGGACCCCTGTGAAGGGAGAAGCGGGGTCAAGCGGGATGGACCTGAGGGGTTCAGGCCCCATGGAGGCCCCTCTGCTCCCGTCCCTGCCCCATCACCCCGTACCTGCAGCAGGGGGTCGGTGCCCCAGCAGCAGCGCAGCAGCGCCCAGGGGTGCGGCGGCGGGACCTGCCCCCCCGGTGCCCCGTCAGCGCAGCGCTGCCCCACGGGGTGACGCTCCCGGAAATCCTCCGACCCTGCCGGGAGAGCGCGGGGTGAACGGGAACCCCTGGGGCTCCCCCCCCCCCCCCCCAGCAACCGCCTCCCGCTCCGACGCCCGCCCCTCACCGCGGACCGCGCCGGGGGGCAGCAGCCGCCGCAGCCGCCGCTCCTGGCTCAGCCGCACGTCGGTGCCCAGCAGCTCCAAGCGCCGCCGGTACCGGGCCCCGGCGCTGCGCAGCGCGGAGCGGGACAAGCGGTGCCGCAGCGAGGGGACGGCGGCAACGAGCACGACAACGACCGTGACGGCCACCGCGGCCACCGCCACCGCCGGCAGCATCCCCAGCAGGTAGCCGTGCACCGGGACAGCCCCCGGGGCTATTCCGCCTCCGGCAGAAATGACGGCGAATGAGGGCGACCGCCAGCTCCGCCCGCTTTTATTTTCGTTTTCTCCCTTCTGCAAAACACCCGGAGCGGCCCCGCCCGCCCCGGCGGTTAAATCGCGAGTAAAAACCGAGCGCACCCCCCCCACACACCCCCCGGCACAAAAATAGTGCAATTTGCCTGGTTTGGTTTGTTTTCTCCCCAGAAACGCGGTCCCCAACCACAGCCCTCCCAGGACCTGCCCGGCTGCAGGGCTGGTACTGCACAGTACCCAACTCAGGGACCCCCTGCACCCCGGGCATGCAGCCGAGGGGCTCCTGCGTCCGTCCCCCCCCCCCCCCATGGCAGGGCCCTGCCGCCTCCCCAAGACACGCGTGAAAGCCAGAGCTTGTGTGTTACAAAAATATTCCGTGCTTTATTTTACTCTGTGGTAGAAAAATAACATGGGCAGGACCCCAGAGCTTCTCGGTCAGGTGAGGGGATGGGGGGGGGACAGAGGATTCCGCTCCCCCCCCCCCAAAAGCACCCGGCCGCTCTCGCTGGGTGCCCTCGCGCCCTGCACCGGCTCCACAGGGCGACGCTGAGCTGGGAGTCAAAGGGGCTCCCCCATCCTTGGGGGGACCAAAGGATGAGACAAGGTCCAGGAGGGGACCCCACCACTGTGGAGCAGAGCACCAGCACGGGCCAGGGGGGGACCCCCAGCCATCGCCCCCCTGCCCCGTGCCGGAGCCCTGTGCACCCACAGAACCCCCTGGGAGCGGAGCCACGGGGTAGAACAAGAAGGCGACACGTACATTCTTAGTGACGACTGCGAAAGCAAACCTGAGGCCATTCTGCAGCCCCCTCCCCTCGCAGCCCCTCGGTGGGGAGCAGGGGGGGCCGTGGGGCCGGTGCCTGCAGAAGCGGAAAGCCGAAGCTGGGCCTCTTAAAAAGGAACATACAGGAAAAACCATGCGACAAATCCGCTGCCGTTTATACAAGGGCTTAAACACCAAAGAGCCGGACGTCAGCCTGCATTTCGGGGCAGCACAGAGCAAATCTGCGGGGCAGGGCCCATCCGCCGCCCCCCCGGCACAGAGACACGAACACAGCACAGTCCCCGAAGCGCCGGGCACCCGCCCGTCACGACTGGGCGTGCGGGATCCACTGACTGTCCATGGGGCGCCGCAGCAGCTCCTCCACGTGCCTCGCCACGTCCATGGTGTCCTCCAGGTCGAAGTCACCTTCAGGTTCCAGGACAGCATCGGGGCTGCGGGAGGCAGGGGGTGAGGAGGGGACCGGTTGAGGCGCGACGGGGACAGGGGACGTGATACCTACTTCTGGGCGTACATGTTGTAATGGGGCTGGGAGCAGACGGCGGGCGAGGGAGCCTGGTCCATGTAGGTGGCCCCTCCAGGGGTCGAATCACCTGATGGGTTGACAAACCTGCAGGGATGGAGGCTCATGAGCACGGCTACAAGGACAGGCTCCCTCTGGGGGGATTCCCATCATCTCCAACCAGCAGGGAGGGGACCCAAACCCCACACCCACAAACAGTTTCAAGATGCAGGGTCCCCAGACGACAGCATGGTGAGGGGGGACATCTGCCTTGCCATTGAACACACAGCCCTGCTGCAGCCATGTGCCTCTCCCCTGTTGCCAGCTCAGCACCAACGTGGCCTAACAGCAGAGGTGCCCTGGGCTGCCCCTCCCATGGGACCAGCCTTCAGGTCAGACTTACTCTGGCACCACTTGCTTGATCTGTGGCTTCACGTATCCATCCACGGCTTTAGCTGGAGGAAAGGAGGCAGCACTCAGGCCCCGAGGTGCCGGTGCGTTGCCACCAGCCTGCAGTGGGGCTGGGGGCTCACGCTACAGAGCCCCTGCAGGGCCGGATGCAGCACCGGGGCAGAGCGATGCTGTGAGCCCCGGCTCAGCCCAGGCGGATGCACGGAGGAGAGGGACACACGTGGAGGAAAGGGGCAGCGCTACCTGGCGTGGACTCACAGAGAACCGGCGTGTAGTACTTGGAGAACACCTCGTCCTTGGGCCGGTCGGGGAACACGTAGATGAGGTAACTGAGGTCTCCGAGGCGGTCGGCCAGGGAGCGGATGGAGAAGTCCCTGGTGGTGAAAGGCATCAGGTTCCAGAACATCCTCTCAGCTGGAAGACAAGAGCGAGGACCGTGGTGACGCCCAGAGCCGGCGGGGACAGGCTGTGAGACCACGCTGACCACGGGACGGCATCTCCCTCCCCTGGCAGCCGAGACGGGAGGTGCTGGAGCAGCAGCCCCAAGCCCCAACTGAAGGCCAGGCTGGGTCCATTGGGGCCGGCGCCCGGCGCGCACTCACAGGAGTCGAACTTCCAGGCGATGGTGATGCCGCCGATCTCGGAGTCGCTGAACCGCAGCAGGAAGGTCCCGTCGGGCTTGTTGATGAGCAGGTCGTGCGCCTGCTGCTTGTTGACGAAGCCCAGGATGGCCCTAGGCAGAGCGAAGGGCGTCAGGGCCGGGACTCGGCGCCGGGCACCATGGCGCAGGGCAGCTCTTACCCGTCATTCCAGTGCGGCTTCAGGTGCTTCTTCAGCACTTCCATGACCCCGTCAAACCACTGCCAGAAGGTGTAATTCCTCCCGGGCAGGTTTTCCTGTGGAGATTCCCACAGAATGAGCAAGTCCTTCAGCCTCCCGGCTGCTGTTCAGTAACACAAGCGGTGGAGACTCAGGGACACCAAAGCAGCCCTGGGGAGCACCGGCAATGCCTCTCCAAGGAGGCAGAGCCCCTGTGCAGGACCTACAGCACCCAAAGAGGAAGGTGACGCCTTCCCATCTCGTTTTTGCATCACTCCAGATGCAAGAAACGGCTCCAGCACCCCTGTGCCCCTCTGTGCAAGCTCACCCGGCGCAGAGCCCAGGCTGCTCACCCGGTTGAACTGGGACCAGGACACCGTGGTGCTGCTGTAGTCCTCCAGGTGGGAGCTGCTGCTGTTGAAGAGCTTCTGCGCCAGGAACACCAAGTTCTCCTTGGTGAGCCCGCGGCTGCTCTGCACCTCCGCCTTGAACTTCATGTTGAGCGCCTCGCACAGCTGCGGCCACTGCACCTTGTCAGGCACGGCAAAGGGCACGCGGCCCTGGGGACACAGAGCAGGGTCAGCGCCGAGCTCTGCCTCCAGTGGGACACTGAGCCCAGGCCCTGCAGCCCCCCCCTAGCATGGATGGGGCCTGTCCTGTCCCCCCCATGGCACTCACGGGCTCAGCAAAGGCATTGTCCCAGAGCACGGTGGCTGTGGCGTTGTTGTCCTGGCTCCCGTGCACGATGACCACCACGGGCAGGGACAGCGTCTGCCGGGAGCAAGGAGACCAGGATGGGCTGTGGGGCACTGCAAGAGCATCGCCCTGCAGAGGGGACCTGCCCGGTGGCTTTACCTTCACCTGGAACACCAGCTCGTTGCCACCAACGCTGAACTGGGACTCGAAGAGGATGGTGAACTTCTCCTCCGTCACCGACTCAGCCCCGCGGCGATCCGAGCGCTTGATCCGCTTCAGGGACTGCGGGGACACAAGGGGTGAGCACAGGGGATGAACGGGGACGTGGAGGGACACCGGGGTACAGCACAGCGGGGGTACAGCACAGATGGGGACACAAGGGGACAGGAGAGGGGGACCAGCGGCGCTCACCATGTTGCGGAAGTGGGCGCTGAGCGTCCCCGTGGCCTGGTGATACTCCATCACGCAGCAGTTGTTGAGGATCTCCCCGCTGCTCTCACTGGCACAGGAACACACAGGATAAGGGGCATCACCAGGGTGCAGCCCCCTTTGTGCCCCCAGCTTCTCGCTGCCTGCATCCTTGTCTCCCCCACACACACACACATCCCTTGCCCCCGGCATTACTTGTGGGTGCTCTCGTTCTTCAGCAGGGCCTTGGCTTGCTGCTCGCTGATGATGGTGGCCTTCACCTGGGGGGGGTTCATGTGCACGTTCAGCTTTCCCCCCACCAGGAGCCGCACGGTGGCCGCGAACTTGGTCTGTGTCTTCAGCACCTGGGGGGGCTGCTTCTCGATGATGAAGGTGCTGGGAGCAGAGAGGGATAAGGGGGAATAAGGAGGATAAGGGGATGGGGGTGCTGGCAGAGCGGACCCAAACCAGCCCCCCCCCCAGTCCCCCAGGTACCTGGTCACCAGCGCGGAGATGATGTCGGTGATGGTGCCGTTCAGCTCGGACAGCATCTCCTCCACCGGGCCCGGGATCGGCAGCTGCTGGCACAAGTGCTCAGCACGGCGAATCTGCTGCCGGTTCTGCCAGATGATCTCTGCCAGCTTCTCGCACCTGAGGACAGCGGGGCTCAGCACCGCGCCGGGGCTCAGCACCGCGCCGCATCCCGTGCCAGCACCCACCAGCTCTGCAGCACGTCCAGGGTGCCCTCGGGGGGCCCCCCGTTCCCTGCCAGCTGCTGCCGACGCTTCCACTGGATGAGCTCATCGTCCAGGATGGTCATTTGCTGCTTGCGCAGCAGCTGCAGCGTCTTCTGGTGCTTCTCAGCCAGTTCCTGCGGGGCAGGAGGGTGTCAGGGGCCGTGGGGACGGCGGCAGGGGCAGCGGCGTGCAGGGACGGCGGCACTCACCACGCGGTACTGCTGTAGTGTCTGTGCCTCCCGGTGCAGCCAGGCCTCCAGCGATGCCTTCTTCTGCTGCAGCGTTGTCTCCCGTGACAGGCGCTCCTGGGGACCCAGCTGGGAAAGCTGGGAGAACTGGGCTGGGGGACAGGGCACAGCGTTAGGGATGGTGCCACCAGCACCCTGGCCCCATCATCCCCCCCCCCCTCACGCCATCATCCCTCCATCACCCACCTTGGAGGCGCATGTTCTCCTGGTACTGGATGATGAAGTACTCCTGTGTCTGCTGCAGCTTCTTGAGCTCGTTCTCCGAGTCCTGCGTGATGAGCCGCAGCTCCTCGAAGGTCTGGTTGATCTGCAGGTGCTTCTGGGACATGGCATCCACCAAGGAGCCGGCCGGCGAGGGGCTCTGCAACAGGGAGCACTCATCAAGGGCAGGGGACCCAAAGCATCCCCCAACCTCAGCGCTGCTCCCATCACCCCGGTGCTGAAGCCCCCCCCCCAGGACCCCCTATAGCCTCACTCACATTGTTCGCCTCCCGCACGAGCCGCTGCTCGTGGTAGAGGATGTGCCGGATGCACCGCACCAGCTCCATGGGGCACCGGTCGTACGTGTTCTGCAGGGAGAGCACAAAGCTGAGCCAGGCACAGGGCAGGGGCACCCGTAGCCCCACAGCCCCTGCTTGCAGCACCCCATTCACCTGCAGCTGCGTGGCGTAGTGCCCCAGCTTGATCTTGAGCAGGAAGCCATCCTCACCCACTTGGTGGTCTGCCTTCTTCTGCAGCTCCTGGATCAGCCCCTCCAGCAGCTGCGTCGCCTTCACGTTCTCCTGCGGGTTGTCGAGGTCGATGGAGTCCCTGCGCACACAGAGCACAGCGGTGGCACCAGGGGCACCCCAGAGGTGGGTGCTGCCGAGCCCGGCACCCCGCAGGCAGGGACCCGCTGACCTACCACGCCTGGCTCTCGATCCACTGCGACAGGTAGTGCCGCACCTCGATGGGGAAGTGCTGCCCGTAGAGCGCCTGCATCTGCCGCAGGGCTTCGCCCTGGAGCTGCTGCGCCTGGATCCACACGGCCATGGCTCAGCACCTGCGGGAGACGGGCCCATCACAGCACCACGGGGGTTGAGGGGGGTCCAGCCCTGGTCACCCTCAGAAGCCCTCTTGGCAGGTTCCCCGGTGCTGCTGGAGCCGCTTCCAGCGGCCGAAGGAAGGGGGGTGCAAGGATGGGGCACCCCAGCTCTGAGCCACCCCCCCTTCCCTTTTCCATGGGGGGGCCATGGCCATGAGCGTGCCTCGGCGCTGCCTCTCCACATGGTAATCATTTCCTCTCGCCGTGGGATCGCAGCCATCGCTGGCCACGAGAATGAGGAAACGGGGCCGGGAAGAGGGCTGAGGGACCCACAGTGATGCAGAGCAGGGCCCCCCCCACACCCTGCGCTCACCCGGCTCCTGCCCACACCCTGGCACTGGGCAGGAGCAGACCCGGCCCCAAAGGCTCATGTGGCACCTCGACGGGTCCCTGGTCCCACTGCCCCGTGCACCAGTGCCACGGGGGAGATGCTGCTCAGAGCACAGCTTCCCCAAGCAAGCACTGGGGTGGTGCTGGCTCCGTGCAGAAGCACTGACAGATCCCCCACTTCATGCGGATCCGGTCCCTGGCTCACATGGAGCAAGCAGGGAGAAGGGACAGCCAGGGAGAGCACCTATGGAATGCTGGAGCATCCCTGGCTGCTGTTGTATCTACAGCTTGGTGGTGCCTGGACAACGACCTGAGGGCGACGCAATGGGGAGGGATCAGGGAGGGCCTGGGGGGCTCACAGCCCCTCACATTGAGGATGGAGCAATGAACAGTGGCTCATTACACCCAAACCACTCGGGATTTAATGTCCTCTGGAGGTGCCAGGCTGTGCCCCCGCGGGATGCAGTGACTGCACTGGACAGACACAAGCAGGGACTGTGGCAGGGGCACGCAGCAGGGGATGGAGGCAGCGGGTCCAAGCAGAGCAGCCACGAGCAGAACCCCTGAGCCCTACGCAGGAAGAGGAACAATAACCGAGGTTTGGCTAAAAATGAATTTTTCCCCTATAAAAAGGGAGGAACATTTCCACATTCCCAGAAATCACCAAGTTGGAAATCCTGCTGGCGAGGAGGCACTTGGGGAGGCATAAAAAAGGAGGGAAGGAGGGAAGCGAAGGCAGGATGGCTGACACGGGATGCTGCTGGTGGTTAGAAACTGCAGATGCTCCTAAGGGGCATTGGTGAGAACCTGCCCCAGCAGAGCAGAGCGGAATGGCCACGGCCACCACGCCACCGATGACCAAAGTCCCCGGCACAGCAGGGCCATCACAGGGACACAGCAAACAAGCACTGCCCTGAGAAAATGGTGATCGCTTCCCATCTCGCAGTGACAACACACTTCCCATTCCACTCCAGTGGGTTGTTAAGCAACGAGGCTGAGGCTGCTGCCACGGCGAGCGGCACACACCGCGCTCAGCTGGGGCCGGCCGGGGAGCCGGAGTGCAGGCACTGCTGCCAGGGAACCTGGCGGAAGGCAAGGCAGCATCACTGCAGCCTTCACCAGGGGACACGCAGCACCCCGGCACCGATGGGCAGTGCTGCTGCAGCGTCACACGTTACCCCGGGTCAGCCACACTGCAGCCGCCGGCCACAGGCGCGCTCAAACGACTGCAAGAGACAGATAATTGCAGTGGTTTAAGCTACTTTGCATTTACTTGCTGGCAGTGAGCTATAACCCACCCATTACTGCAGCTTGGTTAACCAGCGGCAACTCAACAAGCCACAGCAACGCGCTCACCGGTGACTTATCGCCTGCGGAGCGGCAAACGCGGCATGTCCCAGCCGTGGCAGCGCCTGTGCCATGACACAGGGAGGGAAGTGCCTCACAGGGCGAGGCTGGCAGCAGCTCCTTCCACGCGCCGCGGGCACGGCAGAGCCTGAGCACCGGCAGCGCCTGCCCAGGGCCGCTGCATGCTCACTGCATTCACTGCAGGCTGCTCACTGCATGCACGGGGGGAATGCTGACTGCATTCGCCGCAGGATGCACACTGCATTCACTGCAGGCTGCTCACTGCATGCACTGGGGGAATGCTGACTGCATTCGCTGCAGGATGCACACTGCGTTCACTGCAGGCTGCTCACTGCATGCACTGGGGGAATGCTCACTGCATTCACCGCAGGCTGCTCACTGCATGCACTGGGGGAATGCTCACTGCATGCACTGCAGGGTGCTCACTGCATTCACTGCAGGCTGCTCACTGCATGCACTGGGGGAATGCTGACTGCATTCGCCGCAGGATGCTCACTGCATGCACTGCAGGATGCACACTGCATTCACTGCAGGCTGCTCACTGCATGCACTGGAGGAATGCTCACTGCATTCACTGCAGGCTGCTCACTGCATGCACTGCAGGCTGCTCACCGCATGCACTGGGGGAATGCTGACTGCATTCGCCGCAGGATGCACACTGCATTCACTGCAGGCTGCTCACTGCATGCACTGGAGGAATGCTCACTGCATGCACTGCAGGCTGCTCACTGCATGCACTGGGGGAATGCTCACTGCATTCACTGCATTCACTGCAGGCTGCTCACTGCATGCACTGGGGGAATGCTCACTGCATTCACTGCAGGATGCACGCTGTGTTCACTGCAGGCTGCTCACTGCATGCACTGGGGGAATGCTCACTGCATTCACCGCAGGCTGCACGCTGTGTTCACTGCAGGCTGCTCACTGCATTCACTGAAGGATGCTCACTGTGTTCACTGCAGGCTGCTCACTGCATTCACCGCAGGATGCACACTGCATGCACAGCAGGGTGCTCACTGTGATCACTGCAGCACGCTCACGGCATTCACTGCGGGATGCTCATTGCATGCACTGTGGGATGCACACTGCATGCACTGCAGGACGCTCACTGCATACACTGGGGAATGCTCATTGCATGCACTGGGGATGCTCACTGCATGCACTGGGGATGCTCACAGCACGCAGCCACTCGGGATCTCCCCACAGGCAGGACACCCTGGCACTGGCACGGCCAGGCAGGGGCTGAGAGCCAGGCAAAGCTGCAGCGGTGCCACAGCAAAGGGTCCCGGCCGCAGCCTCTCCGCTCCCGCACCCCGGCCCCCGCAGCCCCTCCGCGGCTCCCGCAGTGCCCGTTCCCATTGCCCGGGGCTCCGCGCGGTGCCGGTACCGGGCCGCAGCCGCCGCAGTGAACGCTCGGACACGGGGTTCCTCGGCACCACCGGGAGCCCGCGATCGCTTCCAGGTCAGAGCCGGCCCCGCTCGCAGCGGCAGGGCTGGACCCAGCGCTATGGAGCTATGGGGGGGGAGCTCTGCTACTGTCGTACCCCCCCCCCCGCAGCCCCGGTGGGAGGGCATCCTGTGCCCCACAGGAAGGGCAGCCCCAAGCAGGATCCAGCCCCAGCTGGGCCCCAGCAATGGCAGTGCTGGCACCCACAGAAGGACTCCGCATCCCCCAACACAGACACCCCTCCCCTGCCCCATCCCAGGGGACCAGCTGGAGCTCACAGTGCTCCCAATGCCCCCCTTAACAAGATCCCAGCGGGGGGCCCCCCTGACACGTGGCCTGCCCACTGCAAGCAGCGAGTGCCTCTGCACCGCATCCTGCCCTGCAGCGGGGGGCACAGAGGACCCCCCCCCACTCACCCAATAAGCCCAAAAGAGCCATGGCCGCTCCAGCCAGAGCTCCCCCATGCACAGGAGCCCCGGGGCTCGGCACGTTCCAGCTCCTCCGGGGCACCGGAACCGCAGCCCCAGCTTGGCTCCAACTGCACTCACCGGGGGGGGTCCCGCACGGCTCTGCCCCATGCACCGCTGCGGCGCCCCAGCCCCACGGCGGCTCCGGGCTGGCCGTTTCGCCGGCTCTGTGCTACAGGAAGGAGAGGAGAGCAGCTATTTCCTTCCAACATGTCAGCTGCCTGCGCAGGGCAGCCAGCCCCGGGCTGCTGGCAGCTTCCTCCAGCACCGAGCAGCAGAGCTGGACCCGGTCCATGCTCATCCCTGGAGCCAGGCACAGCCACAGCGGGTGGGATGGGACCCCAGGGACCGAGGCAGGAGCTCAGCACAGGGGGAGATGGGCTGGACCCATCGGCACCACACGGCACCAGGAGCACCGGTGCCCCGGTGAGGGGGCTGCAGGGCTGGGAGCGGGGCAGCTCGCCCGGCTTGTGCCTGCCTGCGGTTTCCAGCCTTGGGATGGGAGGCAGCAGCGCGGGAGGGGAGCCCCTGCTGCCAGCGCCGTGCTTTGATGGGTTTTGCGTGGCCTCTGCTTCTGCCCAGCAGCATCGGGGAGGGAGCAACCCACAGCCCCCGGCCCCCACTGCAAACCACCACGGCCACTGCGAGGGGCCCATGGCAGAGGCACGGCTGGTTCTGAAGCACAACGTGAGCGCTGGGAGCAGGGGCAATGGGCGCTGCTGCGGGTGGGCAGAGCTGGGGCCGGCAGTGCCAGGAGCGGCCACGCATCCGGGGAGCCACAAATGGGGAACTTGCACCATGACAGGAACAGGGAAACTCCACACAGAGCCCGATGCTGCCTGGGAGAAACCAGCCCCACACGGAGGTGGAGATGCCATGAGCCTGGGGCTGAACCTGCCCGCTGGCATTTGCTGCCCTTGGGAAAGGGTTTCCACCTCTCTTCGGATTTTCCCTTCCGAGCAGGGGCCCAGAAAGGCGTCAAAGCCAAGCCACCAAAACACCCGGTGAAATCCCAGCCAAACCCCCCAAATCCAGGGGCTGGGACAGCGAGAGGAATCCACCCCAGTGCACCGAGAGCCGCCCCAGAGCAGGGAGCATGGTGCTGGCGCAGGCACCAGTGGCAGGACACCGGCAGCACTGAGCACCCACCCGGCACCCATGGGCATGAGTCCAGTGTGCATCCCACAGGATACCCACCATGGGGAGTCCCATCCTCGCCAGCGCCGGTGCCATCCCTACCAAGCCCACAGCCAGGATTAGGGAGGCCTGGCCATGGCACTGCCCACCCACAGCATCCCAGCTCCATGGGGACACAGCCACCACGTGCCAGGGCACTTGAAGAAGGAATTTTAGCTCCCCTGTAACCCTCACACCACTGCAGAAACAGGGGAGATCCAGCCGCAGCCTCCATCCCAGGAGCAAAGAACCCCACATGCAGCCCTGAGGAAAGGCAGGGAGGTGATGGGCTCCCAGTGACCCTCCCCACTGATGGGGCAGCAGCTTCAGGCATAAGAATGGGACAGGGAGATCCAGGACAAGGGAGAAGCCCCTGCACCTTGTTCATCCTTCCAGCAAGCCAGCCACCCCCTGGGGACCCTGCAGACACCCCAGCACGGCTCCGGCACCGAGCCTGCCTCCAGCACAGCCCTGGGCTCACCACTAATCCCTGCTCAGACCAGCAGCAGCACAGGAGGGATGGGTTGGTTGGAAGGACCTGAGGATTAAGCTCATTTCAGCATCGAATTAGTCCTGACTGGGGTCTGGAGACACAATTTCATTTTCTCTGGTGCGCTCCAGGGAGCACACACAATCCCACTAATCCAGCTGCCGGCCAGGGTGGATTTGCAGAGCAGGACCCGTGTGGGCAGCACAGGCAGCAACAGCACTTCTCCGGCCGCATCCATCCCCTCCGGCCACTGTACATTGGTGCTCTCTGCGGGTTAGGATGTGCAGGAGCCACCCCTGCCACTGGCACAAGCATCCCATGGGACAGCAGGCACATCATGGCACGGGCATCCATGGGACAGCAGGCACACCATGGCACGGGCATCCATGGGACAGCAGGCACACCATGGCACGGGCATCCATGGGACAGCAGGCACACCATGGCACGGGCATCCATGGGACAGCAGGCACACCATGGCACAAGCATCCCATGGGACAGCAGGCACACCATGGCACGGGCATCCATGGGACAGCAGGCACACCATGGCATGGGCATCTGGGGACAGGCAGAGGGACACCACTGACAGCCTGGGGAGGAGGCACCGACCACGCTGCAAGCAGACCCTCACACCCTCATGTTTGGCAGGGCAGGGCCCAGGCCAAGTGCTGTCAGGCACCATGAGGACAGGCAGGACCCCCAGAGCAGCCCCTGCATCCCCTCCAGGCTATTCACAGCCACTGGGTGCCGGCGTTTGTGCTGCAGCAGCTCCATGCACAGCGATGCTCTCGCATGGGTCAGCAGAGCAGAAGGGAGGGAGGGTAAAGCCTTGCCTCCGGAAGAGGGGGCACACAGACCCGCAGGGACACCGGCAGGAGGGAGGACTGCTCAGAATGGGAATTAAAAACCCAAACCACCAATGGTTTCTGCAGAAAAACCTCCTTCAGAGCAGGTAAATCCCAGCCAGACCCGGCCAGGCTCACACACAGCGTTCATCCCTAACGGGCACAGCACATCCAGGCGGGAGAGCTGGGGTTTGGCTTTCCTGGCCCAGGATGCGCTCCGCAGGCCCAGGAGCAGCAGCAGCCGCTGGCAGTGCCGGGGCAGGGCAGAGCCCCCGGTGCCGGCTGCACCACGAGCACCCCCCCTGAGCGCACCCAAAGGCTCCGGTCAGCGCTGGGGTCACCCATGGAGCGTGCCGGAGCGCGGCGGCCGTGCCAGCCCCAGCGTTAGCACCAAACGGGGCAGCGATCGGTTTACAGCTGCTCCGGGGCTCAGATACCGCCAGCCAGAGCCGCTTGCTCTGCCGAGAGCTCTGCAGGCAGCCAGGGACCAGGCACCAGACACCGTGTGCCCCAGTGCCGCGGGGCAGCACCGAGCGCTGCCCCAGCCCCAGTCCCCTCCCCGCGCTCTGAACCCAGCGTTTATCTCTCCTAACACCACAAAGACGCCTCAGTTGCAGCGAAAACGGAGATTGCAAAACTCACCGGCGACTGCTCCAACAGGGAGCGCGGTCGTGCCCATGGCACGGCTCGGTTACAGCCCCACGGCCGCCGGGCAGAGCATCGCCGGTACCGGGCCGGGGCGGCGGAGCACAGCGCACGGAGCGCTCCCACCTGCGAGCCGCCGGCGCTCCCGGCCCCTCTGGTGCAGGCAGATGGGTGGCTTCTGCTTTATCAGCAAGTCAGCTCAGCCCTATCGCCAGGAAGCCGCGCTCGGCTGTGCCTCCCCCTCGACACTTCCCAATGCGGCGGGAGAAGCGGCTCACAGCAGCCTACCTTTTATCAGCCAGCAGATGTTGCTAGAACTGTTGCTGCATGTACCACGCAGGCATGCCCAGCACCGCTTGGATCCCTGCGCCGGCCACATGGTGCCAGGGTAAACACCCCCGCCCCCTTCCTCCCGGGATCAAAACACTTGGGGGTTGCAAAATAGACACCCCATGAAAGGAAAGGCACGCCACAGGAACAGCACAGCTGTCGAGGCGACTTCTCCCGAGCATGCCGGAGCTGCCTGTGCCACCACAGAGCTGAATCCTGACCCGGCGAGGTGGGGACTGGTGACCCCCTGCCTCTGCCCCACAGCCACTGCGGTGCATTCGGCCCCGTAATGTGGAGGCTGCTCCGAGGGCAGCACGGACATGCAGGGGATGGGGATGGGGATGGGGGGGAGGTCCTGCTTGACCCCGGGGCTGCCCATGGAGTGCAGCCTGACTTACAGTAATTCCTCACAAAGCAGAAAGTCATTTCCCAGCTGATGGGGCCACTTCACTGTACTCAGCACAGCACAGTCACCACTCGCTGCCCACGCCGTGGAGGAGTACAAGGAGCAGGGATTTTTCGCACGCAGAGTATCTGGGTTTTGCTATCACTCGAGAGCGAGCTGGGAAACCCCACGGCGAGGACCTCGCAGCCCCGCTGGAGTCAGCACTTCCCCTGCAGTGAAGGGGAAGGTCCCGCCAGAGGCTCCATGCAACCCTGTGCCAAGCATCCCCAGCTGCAGCTCCCTGTCCGCAGCACCAGCATCCCTCATCCTGCCCTGAAGCATCAGCCCCGGGACAAGGCCGGCGCACAGAAGCCAGCGCGGCGGCTCTAGTGACAGATGCCAAGGGAGGACACCAGAGGGGTGACAGCCGCCCGTCACGCCCCGTTCCCAGCCCTGCTCTCCCGTGTCCCCAGGCATGGGCTGTTGGCACCTCTCAAGCTGCACCAGAGCTCCTCCTCCATGGGCCTGCTCACGCAGCACAGCACGGCATGGCCCTCCCGGCCCCGTGGCAAGCCACGCTCTCCAGGGATAGTTATAGAACCAAAAGCCAGGGAGTTGGGCTCCATCCTCATACCCAGCACCTCAAGGACCCAGGAGCCATGTCAGGACAGGCTTCGGGCACATCAGGGCTTGCTGCAGCCACCCACAGGCAGGTGACCCCAACACCCCCAGTGCCTCCCCCTTGCCCAGAGCCACATGGACAGGGCAGCACCAGGCAAAGCTCCGCTATGGGATCACTGCACTGGCACAAACCCAACCTCAGCCTCAGAAGAGAGCCCCACAGCAGGCACCGGCCCTCCCGGCCACAGAGCCTCCCTCTGAAGAGGGGGCAAAGCTCCTGCAGTGCAGGGCTGGTTCCTTGTGCCCGCGGTGGTGGCTGGGCTCTGCAGACCATCCCCGTGGCGCACACAACGGCCTCCTCCATGGATGTGGATGGCTGCGATGCCGTTGGGAACGCCGGGGTGGGCGCAGGCAGCATGAGCCAGGAGCACCGTGCTGCAGCAAGGTGTGCGGGGACTTTGTGCGCAGTGTCCCTGCCATGGGTGAGCCACGCTGCGGTGCTGTGCGCTGCAGGATGCGCCCCAAACCCTGCGGACAAGTCACTTGTTGTCACTGCCTGTCCCCCCTGCAGAGCCAGGCGGGTGCCGGCGCCCACATGAGCCGGGCGCGGGGGTCCCGCAGCCGCCGCGGTGTGGAGCTGCGGGGATCCCGGCCTGGTGCGAGCCCAGCGCTGGGCACGGAGCCCTGACAGCTCCGAATCCACCGGGACAGGTGGCCCCGGCCCCACCGGCCCCAGGCCCGGCCCGCGCTGGGTGAAAGGCCACCGGGCGCCGCCGTCCCCGCGGTGTCACCGCTCCCGGCAACGTTTTCCACCCGCCCTCGGCTCTGCCCCGCGCCGCGGAGCCGCGCAACGTCCCAGGGCCGGCACGGGGGACCCCGCTCCCCGCCTGCGGGACCCCCCCCACCACCCCCGGGCCGCCGCTCCGCCAGGGCCCGGCCCGGGGTACCGGGAACCGGCCCCGCTCCGCCGCGGCTTCGAGCGCCCCCGCCCCGGGACGGCCCCGCCGCGGCCCGCGCAAAGTCCGCTCTTCCCCGCCGGGAGCAGAGGGGGGGCCCCGCGGCCCTGCCCGCACCTGCGCGGCCCCCCCCCTCTCCGGCCGCCCGCAGCCAGGCCGCGGCCCGGCCCCGCCACCGCAGCGCCCCCCGACCGGCCGGGACTCCGAAACACCCCGGTATTTACCGACGGGGGCAGAAGGCACCGAGCTCCGCCACCCGGCCGCCTCCCCCTCCAGGTGCCCCCGGGCCCGGCCCCACCGCCCCCCGCCCGGCAGCGGAAAGCGAAACCAACCCCGGCCCCGGTCCCGGTTCCTGTCGGGGGCCCCGCTCCCGTCCCTACCTGCGGCCGCGGCGGCGGCTCCGGCTCCGCTGCTCCGGCGGCTCTCGGCTCTCGGCTCCGCCGCCGCTCTGCCCCCTCCGGCCGCCGCCGCCGCCGCTCCTGTGCCCGCCCCGGCCCGGCCCGCACGGCACCGCCCCCCCCCCCCCCCCCCGCGGCACCGCCCCGTTCCCGCCCCCGGCACCGGGTAACGGCACCGGGCACGGGCAGGGCCCCGAGCAGCCGCGGGCTTCAGCGACGGCCACGGCGCGGCACAAACCGGCACCGGGTACCGACAAAGGCCAAAGCGGGACCGGGCGCTGGCAGGAGCCAGCACCGGCACCAGGTGCACATGGGAGCCCCGACGGGCACCGCCACCCCCGTCTGAGCCCTCCGGCTCTCTGCCCGGCTCCCCGTCACCGCCATCCCTGCCCACGGGACGGGCTCTCCCCCCGCCGGTGCCCGTTGCCCCCATGAGTACTGCTCAGCCGTTTCTCCCTGCCTGCAGGCCTCAGCTCCCGTTCACCTGAGCCCCACAGGGCACCAGGGGCTCCTGGGCCCGGGTTTTCCATGTGGGCCCCGGCAGGATTAGCAGGGGACTCCGAGGAGGGAAGGGCTCTCCCGTCCCGTCAAGCGCAGGATGGGGCAGCGCCACCACCCCGGGATTCCCAGCCCGGTAACGCAGCACACGGGGCTCCGGGGACCGCTGCAGGACGTGGGCACATGGCAGGGTCCGGCTGTGCAGGTCCTGCATGCGCCCGGTCTGGGTTCCTGGGCCCCGGTGTCCTCTCCCCCGTGCAGGCACCGGGAGGATGCTGTGAGGCCGAGAGCAGTGGGGTCAAAGGCAGGGAAATGGGCACCAGTGCATCCCCCGTCTGCCCCATCCCCTGCCAGCTGCAAGCAGACCCACGGCAGCCCCTGCTCCTCTGGGCTCCCCAGACACGAAAAGGTGGCAGCAGCCCCGAGAAAACCACCTCGAGGGGGTCTCTTCAGCTCCCACCTTCAGCTCAGGCCATGGGGCAGCCCAGCACGGGGCAACCCGGGCAGGGTGGCTGCTGTGGGGTGGCCGGGCAGGAAGCAATACTGGGTGTGCTCGTCTCTGCTCGAGCGCTCTCAGCAGCCACATAGGTTCTCCTGGGCTTTCGCTTTCGTTACCGGTTAATCTGCGGCCTGAAAACGCTCCAGAGGGAAATTCAAGGGGTTGGGAGGAGCGGGGTGGGCCCTGCCCAGGGCTGGGAATGCCCAGTGCCAGCCCCGGGGAGCCAGGAGGGCCGGGCTCGGCTCTCCTTGCTCCAGTGCCAGTGCTGGGACAGGATCGGTCTTGGGACAGTTGATGCGCCAGCGACTGCAAATCCCTCTGCAGCTCTGGATGAGCACAGCGCCGAGGTCCCACCTCTCCGTTTCTATTTCCTATTGCTCTTGTATTAGAGTCCCTCTTGCTTCAGGAGAGTGCAGCAGCCAGGGGCTGAGCCTGGGGCACAGCTCCGTGAGCCCTGAAAGCTGCAGCAGGAGCAAGGCAGGATGCTCAGGGACCTTTGTCCATCCAGCAAAGCCACAACCTGGCCATGGTTCCATGGCCTTGGGGGCTCTGACACCTCCAAACCGCCCTTCTCCAGCCCAGTTCCTCACTGCCTGCCCAGCTCCACAGCCCATGAGATAAGGATCTGTGGGCTGGGCAGGCACCACCCCGGCACCTGCTCCCATGCAAATGCCAGCCACAAACCGGTGCTTTTCGGTTCACCATCTACCGGCAGCGCTCGCTGCGCCAGAGCAGCCGGGATGACCCACGGGGGATGAGTGGCTCCAGCCCGAGGTGCTCCCAGCTCCCATCGGGTGCCCTGCTGCCTGCGCTCCTGCGCTCGGGAGGCATCGCGTGCACATGGGGCTGACACATCCCTGTGGAGCCACTCCCAGCGGAGTGCTGGCTGCTGTTCCCAGTGCCCCTGCGGCGCTCCAGGCCTCATAGGGATGGGATCTGGGACCCCAGCGAGCCAGCGACAGGCACCCAACATGGGGCCAGCATCTCCCGCACGGTCTTTTCCCACTAAGACAAAGGAAAGGAATGGGAACACCAGTGCAAGGACTGCGCTCCCTGCCCTCCCTGCCTTGGCTGCAGCGAGTTGCATCACGTGGACGAGCGGCTTTCACAATCCCTGGCCCACATAACCCATCGGCACAGTCATCCAGGCTCCGGCTGCTCCAGCCGAGGAAATCAAGGTCACACGCAACGTCTGTGCCTGTTGGGTCCTGGCCGGGCACAGCAGGATCTGCAGGGTCCCAGGGACGTGGTGCTCCTGCAGACCTGCACAGCCACACACACTTGGGAGGGCTGGATGATGGACGCAGAGCATCCTCCCTTCCCTCTCCCCCTTCCCTCGCTTCTCATTCCCGCTCTGAAAGGGAAGGGGAAAAGATTGGTAATGGGAGAAAGAGTGGGGAGTGCTGCATTGGTGCACGTGGGGCAGCACATCAGTGTCCGGGGGGGGTGAATGGGCAGCACCAGCACCTCAGGTAGGGCAGGAGAGATGGACTTCCCAGTGAGCTGAGGACAGCAAAGTGCCAGAGCCCGCTCCCATCCCTGGCGCTGCTGAGTGCCCATTGCCAGCAGCCCCTCTCTTGCGCTGGTCCTCAGGAAGGCCCCTGGGATGGTCCCCGGGCCGAGCTGGGGGCAAACCCGTTGTCCCCTCAGCCGAGGTGGGCAGGATGCGCAGGGATGCTGCGTGCCCAGGGCCGAGCGGGAGCCTAATTGCTTTCCGAGAATCCTGCCTGTGTGCTGGGAGCGGGAGCGCGCAGCCGAGCAGCCTCTGCCCCCGAGCGGCATCTCGAGGGTCTGAATGGTTCCTCAGGAGGGGAAGGATTTACTTAGGCAGCCTCTGGAGAGGTCCCAGGGCTGCTGCCCGCCCTTCCGCAGAGCACAGCCTGTACGGGAGCCTGCTCCGCATCCCTCTGCCGCTCCCGGGATGCGCAGTTCCCAGGCACAGCCAAAGCTGCAGCAGGGCGCAGCCTCTGCCCGGCCCCTCAACGTTGTCAGTGGGGTCTGTCCGAGGGACCCCAACCCCAACCCATCCCTGCTTTGGGACCCACGCGCTCCCAGATCCGTGCTGAGGCCAGAAAACCGTGCTGGGACAATGCAGCCCTGCTGATGAAAGCCAGATGAGGCCCCAAATTAGTCACAGCTTCGTGTTTTCCCCCTCGGTCTCAAACGCAGCGAGGGCGAAGCTTCGCCACGGCTGTGCTGGCCCCGCAGCCTCCAGCAGTGCTCACTCCCTGCCCTTCTCAGACCGGAGCACCATGGGCAGCCACAGGGCTGAGGCTGTTGCCTCGTGGTCCTGCTTCCCAAGGCAGCCACGGGGCTGCTCCAGCCCCGTAGGAAGGTGCTGCCCTGGTGCATGGGCATGGCACGTCCCATTTCCCTGGCCATAAATCCTCCTCCATGGAGAGAGGGATGCACCCAGTGCTGCCGAAGCCGCTGGATGCAGGGAAGGGCCTGCCCATGTCAGGATGGCCCCAGCGTCCCCTGGGACCCAGGCATGACGCAGAGGGATCGGCCTGGAGCCAGCTGGGCTATTTCTGCTGCAGAGAAGGGATGGAAAGGGAGATCCTATGGGGGAGCCAGCCTGGATGATCCCGGGGCTCAGACCTGCTGGGAGGGAGAAGATGGAAAACCCCAGGGACAGCGGAGTTTGGTGCTGAGGGCAGAGCAGGGCCAGGGCAGACGGCACGGAGACAGGGCTCGGAGCTGATGGGCAGGGGAAAGCAGAGGGCACCTGGGAAGCTCATCGCATTTGGAAGCTTGTCACCGCGATGCCTCATGGCAGCAGGAGGGGAGGATCTGCTCCAGCAAAAACCTGGGAAATGGCACTTTGTCCAAGGGGGAATTTCCACAGGAAACCTCTGTTCCAGACGCTTGGGAACAGCCCCAGCAAACGCTTGGGCTCGGCAGCCACCAGGCCCTATTGCATGGGCAAAGGCTCTTTGTTCTCTCCATCCCTCATCCAGCTCAGAAACAAACAGCCAGGTTTCTGCCTGCTGGAAACCTCGGGGCAGCAACAGCCAATGTGGGGCTGCGATGGGAACCAGAGCCCAGCCCAGCCTGGGGGGACAGGGGGGCATTGCCAGCACCCACAGCCCAGCCAGTACCAGGGGCACGGGCACCTGGCACCCACTGTGGGGCTGGGGCAGGCTGGGTCATGGGGGGGGCTCAAGGGGCAGCACTTGTCCCCCCGCCCCGCATGATGCAGCCGCGCATCCCTCGCCGGCTCAGAGCCCAGGTTGCCACAGTAACCGCTCGGTCCCAGCCGGCTCCTGCCATAAACACGCTGCTCGGGTCAGCCCGGTTCAGCAGCGGCCACCCCAGCACCAACAAAGCCTCTGCAGGCAGAGATGGGGTCCCTGTGCTCCGGTGCGGGATGCAGGGTGTGGGATGCGGGATGCAGGGTGCGGGATGCAGGACGCATGATGCAGGCTGTAGGGTGCAGGATGCGGGATGCAGGGTGCGGGGTGCAGGGTGTGGGATGCAGGACGCATGATGCGGGATGTAGGGTGCAGGATGCGGGATGCAGGACGCATGATGCGGGATGTAGGGTGCAGGATGCGGGATGCAGGGTGTGGGATGCGGGATGCATGATGCGGGATGTAGGGTGCAGGATGCGGGATGTGGGATGCGGGATGCATGATGTGGGATGTAGGGTGCAGGATGCGGGATGCAGGGTGCGGGATGCGGGATGCACGATGTGGGATGTAGGGTGCAGGGTGTGGGATGCGGGATGTAGGGTGCGGGATGCAGGATGTGGGCAGGCACAGCCAAGCACAGGTAGGGCCAGGTGGCAGGAATAGGAGTCAGCAGCTGGGTCTGAGGAGGAAGCAGAAAGGGAGTGAAAGCAGGAACCTGAAAGTGAGAACAGCCCCGAATGTGCCAGGGCTGGGTGCTGCCCCCATCACGGCTGAGCTGGAGCCATGGTGACCGGGCAGCTCGGAGGGGAAGGCCCAGTGGGGCAAGGCAGGGACCCCTGTGGGGCACATCCCATGGGTCTGGCTCCTGTGCTCGGAGCAGGGGCTTGCCTCTGGGGACAACAGTGGGGGGCAGCTCAATCCCCCCACACTGGTGGGATTCCAGTGGAGTGGATGTGCCTGGATGAAGGGATGCAGGGGTATGCAGGGGGCTCCCGTCCCTGCTAACAGCGGTGTGGTGCTAACAGGCACCAAGGAAACCTGGATGGGCAATGGTGTTGGCACAGGCAGATGCCACGCTCGGCTCCAGGATGGGATGAGCAGGGAACGGGCAGGTTGTGTCCCCCAGGCATGGCAGCTGCCGGTGGGGCTGGCGATGGTGGCACTTGGGGACCGCGCTGCGCCGTGGGTCTGACCTCTGGCACAGCTGGCAGCGGTGCTGCCACCGGGACCTTGCTTGGCTCGGCTCTGCTCGAGTGATGCAATATTTGACTGTTGTTTTACAAGTGCTGGAGGCACCCATGGCTCCTGCTCCGCAGCTCGGCCCGAAGCCACCCTCGACGAGGGAGTGACGAGGAGGAGGCTTCGTTGGGTGCTCAGGGCAGAGCAGCCACCATCCCCATGCCCCCTTGACAGCCACACACACCCCACAGGGGAAGGATGGAGGAGGAGACCGCAGCACACGTGGGCCCTGGCAAACCAGCAGGTACAGAGCAGTGCCTCACGGCTGCAGCCTGCCCTGGGCACAGGGGCACTGTGGAAGCCAGGGCAGGGTCCTGCTGTGCTCTGATCCCTGTCTGTGGGTTCATCCCTAGGGAATGGTCAGCGTTGCACCGGCCAGGGGCCAGCAGGACCCTGGGGTTTGGTCCCACAAGGGGCAGCAGCTCCGGGTGCCCACATCCCTGGCAGGTGGCTGCCCCATTCATCCCCATCCCCATCTGCATCCCAAGCGGCTTATCTGCATCCGGAGACCCCTAATCCATCGCTTGGCTCAGACACCATCCCTGCTGCGCTGGGGAGGGGGGCCACGGTGCAGGGGAAGGAGCAAACCCACCCAGTGACCTCCTTTTGGAGCCGCAACCAACCCCATTCCCACAGCACCCCGAGGGGCAGCAGAAGGGGATGGGGTCGGCGGCGCTGCAGGGTCCAGCCTGGCACAGGGACCTTCCTCCAGTGCAAATCAGGCCGCGGCACTCACCCAGCCTGATGCCGAGCGGAGCCTTGGGAGCGCAAGCCCCGAGATCAGATCAGGGAGCATCAAATTAACCCCATGAGCAAAGGGCCAGGCCCCACGGCTAAACCCAGCGAGCGGGGCAGGTTCCGACAGGGATGCGGCGGGGCGTGTGGGTGCAGGGAGATAAGAAAGCACTTATCTGCCCCGGCGCGGGACAGGACGCCGCGTTCCCGGCTCCAAACGGTTGCGGCAACCCCAGGGTTTGCATAGCGGTAGGAAAATTCCTCGGTCTGGGGTTTTCCAGCACATCCTGCAGCTGGGAACCACCGAGGGGAAGAGAAGAGGGGTCCCTGGGGCTGGGCTGGGTCAGGTTCCCGTGTGAGGAATGGGAATGGTGGGGGGGGATGATCCGTGTGAGCCCAGCGCCTGCCTCGGGCGCAGGAATGGGGTTGCCAGCGCCGTGCAGAGCCCTGGCTGGGGGTAAGGGGGAAATGGGGGGGTCCTGGTGGGGCTGGCTCCCAGAGCGGGCACAGGGAATGGCCTCAGCATCGAGCTCAAGGCCCAGCAGGATGCTCCAGCACCATCTCCAGCACCTCAACCACGTTCCAAAGGGGTGCAGGGGGGTTTGGTGAGCAGGCCCTGCATGAAAACACCCTGTGCTGACAGCAATGAGCTCCCTCTTGGGGTCACCAGACCCCAAACCCGGCCATGGAGGCTCTGCAGGCGATGCTGGTGCCTCGTGGGCAGCACATGGGGGCTGGCTGCTCTCAGCACATCCTCACTTTGCCCTGCAGAGCCCAGGCCCTGCTGCCCCAACCACAGTTAAAGGACACAGGTGGGATGGAGCAGCACACCCCCCCCCAGCGCCTGATGCCATGGGGCAGCCCCACGGCACCGGCACCACCACGGCCTCATCCTCCCAGCCCCGCACTGGAGTTTCCCTGACGCAAGCAGAGGGGCCATGGTTGGTGCCATCCCCCCCCCCAGTGCCCCCCATCCTCGCAGGGCCCTGCCGAGCCCTGATAAGGACCGAGCCGTGGCCCCCAGAGCAAACCGCAGGCTGACGTCAGGGCCGGCGCGGGGCCCAGCACCAGCTTCAGAGCCTTTATTGTAGCCGGTGGGTACAGCCCTCAAATACACCAGAAATAACCCTTTGGGGAGGAGACACACGGAGCCCGCAGCCTGCCCGCACGCATGCGGCCAAAGGGGTGGCTCCATCCCGCAGCTCCATCACCGCTGCTGGTACCCACGGCCCCATTCACACCGTGCTTGGCAGCTTTCCCCATTGGGAAATGGGCTCCCCCCTTTTTGGGAACTACAACCCCACTTGGGGCAGCGGCTTCCCCGCCCTCCCCTGTGCAAGGAAACCGGCCCCGTGCTGCACCCCTGTGCCTGCTCCATCCGAGGGGGTCCTCGCCCTAGCTCCATCCTGCTCTTGCCCCCTCCCCTCCTACCTCATCAGTGACAGCCAAACCTCCAGCGCACCCAGCACAAGCTGCAGCCCCACTGCCGGTGACAGCCCCAGCCATGGCCCAGGGGAAGAGCCCGGCCATCCATTGCCATCACCCTGGCTCCAGCTCCTGTCCTCCACCCAGGTCCAGTGGAGCTACCTCCATGCAGCAAGGGCAGTGCCCGCTCCAGCCTGGCCCCACGGTGAGCAGGGCAGCCCCTGTGGTCACAGCCAGGTCCCAGAACAGACCCAAGATGGGAACGCTGCTCGCTCACGAGCATGCAGTGGTGCTCGGGACACAGCCCTGCCCCAGGGCAGCCTCTGCACTGCACGTTAGGGGCTGCCCCGGCCGGAGCTCTGCACCCGCAGCAGGAAGCTGGGGGCAAGAACAAGCCCCCGAAACCCCCTGCCCAGGCTGAGCCCACACAGCATCACCTGCAGGAGCAGCTCCGAGCCCCGGGCAGGGAACCGGAGCAGGGGCAAACCCAGGCTCCTGCAGTGTCCATGGGCTGCCGGCCTCGGGCAGGCAGGGGAGCAGCTTCCAGCAGCAGGGAGCGGGGCTGGGGCTGCAGAAGCGTGTGTACAAAGGGCGGCTGCAGGCGGAGGGGAAGAGGCACTTGAATGAGCAAACCGAGAGTAAAAAAGGGGCAGGGAAGGAACTAGAAAAGGTTCATCCGTCCCCCATGGAGGCAGTGGGGCTGCCCCGGGAGCACTCGGGTCACACCGGGGCTCCGTGGTGAGGTCCTGGCCCCAGCTCCTCCGAGCGAGAGCGGGGTGGGAGGGGGGGAAAGGGGGGCTCTGTGGGGACGGATGGGAGCCGCATCCCGGGGGTCCCGCAGGCGCTGGCGAGCAGCTCACATGGGCGAGGAGGCACATTCGGGGGTGAGCTCCATGTCGAAGGTCAGCGACTCTGGGGGGAGAGACGCAGGCGGAGGTTATGGGACCCGTGTGTGCCCCCCCCCCCCAGCCCCATGGCTCGGGCACCGCACTCACCGAACTGCCCCCCGGTGTTGGCCTCCGCTCCCTCGCTGGTGCTGCCGAACTGCATGAGCGTGTCCAGGGTGCGGGGGGACATGGGCAGGTCGATGGTGTTGCTGAAGGAGGTGCTGCGCGAGGCCGGCGGGGAGCAGAGACAGCCCCGGCCTCAGCGCCTGGATGGAGCCCTCCGACACCCCCGCTGTCCCCCCCCCGACGGGCCCCAGGGCACGGCTCAGCCGCTCCTGAGAGCTCCACACAGGAAAGGGGCCCCGGGAGGGGAAGGTCGGGCTGGGGCATGGGCAGAGAGGAGCCCAGCGGCACCCAGACAGCACCCAGACAGCACCCATATCCCCCCCCCCACCACCCCCAAAGCAAGGCTGAGCACACAAACACCCCCCAGCCCTCACAGGCAACCCCAGGAGCACTCACGGGGTGACACAGATGAACTTGGTCTTCAGGTAGGGAGCAGCACCTGCGCAGGAGCAGCCTGGTCAGCAGGCACCCAAGGAGGAACCCACCGCTGCGCCCACCGGGCTCCAGCACCCACCGGTGGCAGCGGGCAGCACAGAAAGCCAACAACTACCTGAGTCAGTGGCTTCAGAGTGCTCCTGGCTCTCGGAGCGGCAGTACTTCCCAAAGGCCTCCTCCTTGGGGATGTCTGGGTACAGGTACACCAGGGGGGACACCAGGATGTTGGTGGCATCCATGATCTTGTAGCCCATGATGATCTCCGCGAAGGACATGTTGTTCAGCTGCTGCTTGGTGTAAGGCTCCACAGACTGGATCTGGGTCTTCCCTGTACAAGGAGGCTTTTGACACAGGGCAAGACACCCGCGTTCCCCAAACACCCCAGGAGCAGCAGCGGGGATGGGAGCAGCCTGGGGCCATGCTCAGCGTCACAACGCACCCAGCAGAGCGGGGCAGGACAGGGACCTGGCAAGTGCTTTCAGTGCCATGGAAAGCTGCACCAACACGGGTGGCCCGTGGGCAGGACACCCAGCAAAGGGCACCCGGGCTCAGAGAGCTAACACATAGGCAGGGTGCTTGTTAGGACAAAGAACAGAGGGAGTATGAGGAGGGTCCAAGCCCCCTGCAAAGCCAGGAAGGCACCCAGGGCAGCGAGGGGGGAGCCACGCACCGCTGATGTCCTTCTCCACCCACGTGAAGGTGATGCCACCCTCCTTGCTGCTCTCGCTGAACCGCAGCAGGAAGGTGCCCGGGGGCTTGGTGCTCAGGATCGCTCGCTCCCGCTCCTTGCTGATGAAGCCCATGATGTACCTGGGCAGCAGGAAGAGGTCAGGATACCAGGGCAGCTATTGCAGGGTGTGAGCCAGGCAGGACCTGGCCTGGCCACCACCAGGGCCACCCCAGTGCAGGGATCCCCAAGGGGGTTCTGCTCTGAACCAGCCAATGGAGAGAAAACACTTCCCACTCCATCAGCACGGTGGGACCAAGGACCAAGCAAGGACCAAGCAAGGACCAAGCAAGGACCAAGCAAGGACCAAGCAAGGACCAAGCAAGGACCAAGCAAGGACCAACCAAGGACCAACCAAGGACCAACCAAGGACCAACCAAGGACCAACCAAGGACCAACCAAGGACCAACCAAGGACCAACCAAGGACCAACCAAGGACCAACCAAGGACCAACCAAGGACCAACCAAGGACCAACCAAGGACCAACCAAGGACCAACCAAGGACCAACCAAGGACCAACCAAGGACCAACCAAGGACCTCTGGCCCAATGCTCACCCTTCATTCCACAGCGCCAGGATGTACTTCTTCACCAAGTCAATGATGTTGTCCAGCCAGACCCAGAAAGAGAAGCCTTTGCCAGCCATGTTCTCCTGAGGAGGAGGGCAGAGAGGCTGTGAGCCTTGCAGGAAGGGCAGAGCCACGGGAAGGTGCTCAGCAGAAGGGAGGAGGAGGAGGTTGTACCTTGCAGAACTTGGCCCAGGTGATCTGACAGCCGGAGTAATTCACACCCGGGCCTGGCAGAGAACACGAGCATCAAACGTTTAGGGAAGAGCTGCTCTTCCGAAGCCAGGAGCTCCAGGGAGCAGCCCCAGGTTCGTGTTGTTTGGCAGAGAACCAGGAACTGAAACTACAGCTCCCCTCCCAAGCACACAGCCCTGCTGCTGCACTGAGCCATGAGCCCTGCAGGGACACACACACACACACCCCAGGTTACCTAGGAGCTTCTCTGCCAGTGTCGTCAGCTGCTCGATGCTGAGGCCACGCTTGGTGGTGGAGGAGAACTGCCAGCTCAGCACCTCTGCCACCTGGTCCCACGTCCCGATGGGGGGCTTGGTGAAGAAGTTCACGTTCTGCACAAGGGGAAACACAGCCCTGAGCAGGACATGGGGCAGGAGCAGGGCTGGGCTCTGCTCCAGCCACGTCCCAGCTCCTACCTTGGGGTTGTTGGTGAGCATGTTGTACCACAGGATGGAGGCCCAGGCATTTGGCATCTGGCAGATGTTGGAGATGACCACCACAGGCAGCGAGTGGGTCTGCAGAGACAGGATGTGACCACAGGCTGGGCCATCTCCCAGGGCTCCCCCGCACCCAGGCCCATGGCAGCGCAGGCAGGAACCCCCCAGCTCACCTCCAGGTCGATCTTGAGCCCCTGGTGATACACCTCCGTCTCGAAGGTGATGAGGTGCAGCTCCTCCGTGACTATGAGCGAGGCCTGGGGTGGAAGGACACAATGAGCACGCGGGAGCTTGGCCATGAGGCCCCGCCAGCAGCTCGGGTCTGGGTGGAAGGGGCTCGGCTGCTGGTAAAGAGCTCTCCCAGCCAAGCCACCAGCACTCACATCGCAGTTGGCTCGGCCTCCGTTACCGCAGCGCTGCTCCCGCAGGGTCTGTGGGCAGAGGGGACGGGCTGGGGTGACACCGTGGGGGTGCACGGCTGGGGCAGGAGCGGCCCAAGGGCCGGGGGGACCTACCAGGTGCTTGAACTCAGCCGAGAGGCTGCCGTTGTTGGACTCCTCCATGTTCATGACCTTGGTGTTTGTGCCCAGGATGTTAAACTTGCGGGACCTCAAGAGAGGAAGGACAGAGCGGGGCTGACGGCGCTTCCAGAGGGGGATGCGCCAGCGGGAGCTTGGCCAAAGGAAGCCAGGAGCACCCCCAAACCGCTGCACTTACCCCCGGAGGGCTGCAACGTCCCCCGAGTCCCTAGGGAAGAGGAGAGAGATGCTGGTCATGGCCATGGCCTTCCCACGCTGATGCAGACGAGCCGGTGCATGAGGCTGCTGCATCACTGCGTGGAGCCCCACAAGCTGTCCCCCACCGTGGCAATGAACCCGCAGGCCCCAGCACCACCCCGAGGGACACTGTAACCCCCCCCAGCACCAGCAGGATCAGAGCAAGGGACTCACTTGTCGATGCAGACTTTGATTTTCAGCTGATAGTTCAGCTCTGGGAACTTGACCAACAACCTGCACAGGGGCAGCAGATGCAGAGCGTGAGCATCCTGCACCACTCCAGAGCTGCTGTGTGGCCCCAGCAGCAGCACCCTTCAGGGCAGCCCTCCCTGCACTGACCCACCTGACTTTGGTGGTGAACTGCACCCCGGTTTTGATGACCAGGGGCCGGTCGGGGTGCATGGGCATGCAGGGTTGCCTCTCCACGACGAAAGCGCTGCAGGGGAGAGCCATCAGAACCACACTCACACCTCAGGCGTGATCCAGTGAGCTACCCCCTGCCTCCAGCCCATGCCTGTGACCAGGGCCTGCCCATGAGCACCTTTTCATCAGGTTCCGGAACAGGTCCACGATGCGCTCCTCCAGCATGGGCCGGTGCTGGACGATGGGGTCACCCTTGTAGGACACTTTCTGCTGCAGCTCTTCCAACTTCTTGATCTGCTGCCGGGTCTGGAGCTGTGATTCGGCAAGAGAGGTTATCCTAGGGGAGCAGGAGGAACCAGTGTCAGCTCTGGCTGCAGAGCCCCCCCCCTCTGCCCTTGCTTGTGCGAGACAGGACCAGCAGAGAACAGAACGTGCCTGTGGCTCCCAGCCTGGGGCACACATTACAAAAGGAACCCCCAGGTTCTGCAGAGATGCCCCTGGAAGCTCTCACAGCAGCCTTAACCCCCCCCCCCCCCTTCCCAGGCTTGGGGCTAACCATTCCAATGCCCACTGCTGGGGAGCAGCCTGACTAATGGGTTACATCTCCCAAAAGCCCCCCCAACAGCAAGGCTGTTTCCAGAGGCAGGAGCTGATGGGCACTGCAGGGCTTGGAAGGGCTCCTCTCTAGGGCCTGCTGCAGCCCCAGGCAGCTCTCACCAGTTCTCCAGCCGGTCTAAGCAGATGTTGGGGGGGCCACCGATGCAGGCGATCTGCTGCCGTCTCTTCCAGTCTGCCAGCTCCTCATCTGCCAGCATCTTCTGCACGTACTCCATGGCCGAGAGCAGCCCAGCCAGCTCGCTCACAATGCCCTGGTGAGGCACAAAGCAGAACTACCACCAGCCCTCCGAGTTCCGCATCCACAGACAGGCAGGGGCACACGGGCCGGCGGTCCCAGGCTGCTCTCAGCTCTGGCCATGCAGGGACACCAAAATCAGCCTCGTGGAAAAGGGCATCCCCAGACCAGCTCCACCACGTACCCTTCGCATCTGGTCCAGCGCCGTCAGCATCTGCTCCAGCTGCTGCATCTTCTGCCGGGTCACGGACTGGTTGTTTCCATTCAGATCCTGCATGTCTGTGCAGGGAGGGGGGGGAAGACCTCAGCCACTGCCCCAACCCACCCAACATCACACAAAGCAACCGCTTCAACCTCGAAGGAGCAGGCAGCTTAGAAAGCCTTCACTAGTTGAGCCCTATCACCTCCACAAGGCATTCCTTTGCTCCCAGGCAGAGCTCTGGCTCAGCTCCCCCGCAGGCAGAGTCAGTGGCAGAAACAAAGGAGGTTTCTCCAATTGCCATG
Organism: Pezoporus occidentalis; assembly: GCF_034315485.1. Taxonomy (NCBI): domain Eukaryota; kingdom Metazoa; phylum Chordata; class Aves; order Psittaciformes; family Psittacidae; genus Pezoporus; species Pezoporus occidentalis. The sequence goes on from NW_026914986.1 coordinate 291,608, forward strand.
CAAATGCCCTGAGCCTAAGCCACCCTTCTGACTCGGGGAGGAGGCACTGGGAGGGCTGGAACATGCCCTCGGGCATGTTTCCGTGCAGGAACACACTTTGGTTCACCAGGTGCTAATGAGCTTCCATTACCTCCTTGGCTTTTCAAAGTCTTGTAGTTAAAATCAAAGTCATCCTGCAGATTCTCCACCACTTTCATCTTCTGCTCCAGATCCTGCAAGGCAAGAGATGGGGATTTATTCAAAGTACTATATCACTGCGGTGAGGAAAGGAGAAGGTGCTGAGGCAGCACACGTACCTGCACCCTCTTCCTCACATCCTGCAGATGCTGCTCCAGCATCTGCTGCTTTTCTGTCACTACAGCTGCTGTGGGATGCGTGGCCTGTCCCCCTTGCTGCGGAGGGGACAAGGAGGGCATGAGAACAGGGCCATGGCTCCCCTCCCAGCCTGCGCCCAGAGGTGCTGCAGGAGGGGTCTTCATCCCCCTCAATAACAAAACCCAGTGCAGCTCCTCCCTTGCAGCACCAGCTCCAGGGCTGCCCAGCGAAGCGCATCCAAGCACGGGGTGAGAGGAGGGATGGATGCACAAAGCAAAGAGCCACCCAGGCTGCATCCTGCAGGGAAGCAGCTGCTGTCTGGAGAGCAGAAGTCATCACCAACCCCCCCCAGCAGCCAAACCAGCCCTCAGCACAAAGCAGCTTTGTTACTGAAGGGAGCACACGGGGAGCTGCAGCTGCAGCACCGAGTCCCGGCCGGGGTGCAGGCTGCAGGACACCCACCCAAGGCACTGACCTGGGCTGCGGTGGCCGCGGTCTGCAGGAGCCGGGACTCTTCCCAGAGGCAGCGAGCCACGATGCGGGCGATCTCCATGGGCTTCTCCAGGTACCTGCTCTGTAAGAGGTGTCAAAGAGCCCCCGGGTGAGCGGGCACAAAGGCACAGCCAAACCCCCCGGGGATCCCCGCATCCTTTACGGCCGCGGGGCATGAAAGCCGCCGCATCTGACCTGCAGGAACTGCTTGATGCGCCGCAGGTTGTGCTGGTAGAGGACGTTGGACTCCTGCAGGAAGCGGCTGTACTGCTGGTCGATCTCCCCCAGCAGGTTGTGGAACACCAGCGTGGCATGGGACTCCTTGCTGGCAGCGTACGCCCTGCGCAGGGAGGGCAGAGCCCTGGGTGCCGGCACAGGGCAAGGGGCAGGCAGCTCCGGTGCAGTTTAACCCCCAGCCACCCTCCTAACCTGCACGGGGGGAGCAGACCTGACCTGCTTCGTGTCAACGAACAGAGCCCTCGGGCTGTGCCTATGGGCAAGGCCATCAGGAGGGTTTGGGCTCGGGTTTAAAGTGTGGCCTTAAGCCAGGGAGAGAGCACCCGAGCACCTCAGCAGCCCTGGATGGGATCCAGGCACCGGTGCTCTGCATCAAGCTCATTTACAGCAGGGGTCAATGTCAGCCAGGCCTGGATGGGGACAGCTCTGCTTTGGAGCTCCCCGTTCCCCTGACCTGGGGTCTGCACCACGCACACCGACTCCTGCTCCCCTTTACCTCCCTCTTTAACCGCTGCCTCCTGCACCCAGGCCGGGTGTCCCGGGCAAAGTCCCCACCTCGGTGTTTCACAAGCCCTTACCAGTCCTGGCTCTCAATCCACGGGGCCAGGAACTGCCGGAGCTCCATGGGAAAGCTGTCGCTGTAGAGCTGGTGGAGCTGCTCCAGGTAGCGCGTGTCGAGCTGCTGCAGCTGGTTCCATTGTGCCATCCTGGCCAGCTCCGGAGACCTGCTGGGATGGGCACACTCAGAGGATCCTTCCTGCCACGGGTTCAGACCCAGCCACGGCCACGGCTGCTGGTGGGGCAGCACTGGAGACAGCCAGGACACCGGGAGGGCTGACACGGGCAGTGCCATGGGGCTGGAGCAGCTCTGGGTCCCCAGAGGCCCCCAGGGCCTGCGGAGCCCATCCCACATCCAGGAGCTGGATCCGGAGCCAGCAGCCCTGCGACCAGCCCCGGTTTGTGCCTCCGGGCTGGGATCCGAGCCGCATCACGGGAAGGTGGAACCACAGCCTGGAACTGCACCCCTGGAGCGGCAGTAACGGCACCCACACCTCGGGGAGGGCAGGAAGGAGCGGATGTGGCTGCGATGGGAAAACCCTCTTCACCCCCAGCCCTGGCAGCACAGGGGGGGAGCTGCCCCTGCCCGGTGACCGCCCCAGGACAGCCCAATTCCCAAGTGCCTGCGGGGGCAAAGCTGTCCCCTACGGGTCCCTACCGGGGGGGGGGGGAAGGAGGAGTCTTAGGGGTCACCAGTGACAGGTACCAGGCTTTAATGCGGTGCCAGCATCTCCAGGCGGGCAGCACAAGCGCCGCTGGGCTCGGGAGGCAGGGAAGGAGCTGCAGAGCTGACAGGAAGGGGAAGGCGGAGACTGCCAGGAAGCAGCAGAAAGGAGGAAGGAGCGATCTTCGCGGCAGCGACTTGCGAAGGGATGGAAGCAAGAGGGGGCAGCCAAGGGAACATCCCGAGGCACAGGGACAAGGCAGACACTGGCACCTGACATGGAGTTACGGGGGGGTTTAGACCTTCACAGCCACAAAGACAGGAGCAACGTCCACAGGACATCAACCTCGGACAGCAGAGCCCTGGTGCAATCCTCAGAGAGGACCACGGGAGCCAAGCCTGTTCTCTGTGGAGCAATACATAAAGGGAGGAGGGACGCTGGCCCGTGCAAGACCCCATAAACAAGAGAGGCTCCTTCAGCCTCAGGGCAAGACCTGGTTTGATGCGACAGGGCCTCAGCTCAGGGCTCTCTGCACCATCGAAGTCCCCATCCTGCTGTGGGCTCAGCTCTTTGCTGGCCATTTGAACCGGTGCAGCAGCACTGGGAGCAGCATGTGGGGAGCTTCCAATATGGTCCTGGGGCTCCTGGTACAGTGTGAACCTTATGGTGCTTCTGGGGGGAAAACCCAGTAAACGCTTGCAGAGGGCAAGGGCTGAAAACAAGGAGGCACCAGAGTGCCCTGCCCGGCCGGTGAGCGCAGCCCCCTCACTCCCTATTGCAGCACAGCAGCCCCGCGCCACTGCAAACAGCAGCAGCTGCTGCGGCCCCAAGCCAAGGACCAGAACCACCACATCCCCATCCAGTGGAGCCGCTGGATCTCCATCAAGCAGAGCCCCTGGATCTCCATCAAGCAGAGCCCCTGGATCTCCATCAAGTGGAGCTGCCAGATCCCCACCAAGTGGAGCCACCGGATCCCCACCAAGTGGAGCCACCGGATCCCCACCAAGTGGAGCCACCGGATCCCCACCAAGTGGAGCCCCTGTAACCCCACCAAGTAGAGCCCCTGGATCCCCACCAAGCGGAGCCCCTGGATCCCCACCAAGCGGAGCCACCGGATCCCCACCAAGCGGAGCCACCGGATCCCCACCAAGCGGAGCCCCTGGATCCCCACCAAGCGGAGCCGCCGGATCCCCACCAAGCGGAGCCACCGGATCCCCACCAAGCGGAGCCCCTGGATCCCCACCAAGCGGAGCCACCGGATCCCCACCAAGCGGAGCCACCGGATCCCCACCAAGCGGAGCCCCTGGATCCCCACCAAGCGGAGCCACCGGATCCCCACCAAGCGGAGCCACCGGATCCCCACCAAGCGGAGCCACCGGATCCCCACCAAGTGGAGCTGCCGGATCCCCACCAAGTGGGGCCCCTGGATCCCCATCAGGTGGAGCCATCTTCCTGGAGCAGCTCACGGATGGACTTTGCCCCTCCGGGCTGCAGCAGCCACCTCACTGCACCCTTGATCCATGCAGATCCCCCACAAGCAAGCCACAACCCGGGTACTTCAGGGCAGTAACGGGAGGGAGCCCCCCGCGCTGCCACGTGGCATTTGGACAGGAATCGGCCCCTTCTCAGTGCCACAAATAGCGCAGGAGGAGCCGCTGCGGCCCCGCTCAGCGCATGCTCCGCACCCGCAGGAAGCTGGTGCCCTGCCAGACCCCGGCCCCATGCACCGAGCCCTGCAGACAGACCCAGGGTGTGGGGATAGGAGCTGCTCCCAGCCACAGCACCCGGGAGGCAAAGGAAGCGCTGCAGAGCATGGCCCCGGTGCCACCGGGAGCAGCCGCCCGGGGCAGGGGCTCCGCTGCATCCCGGTCCCACCTCGAGGGATGCCTCAGCAGCAGCAGCTCACGCCGAGCTCGGGCAGAGCCTGCCCTGGCCATGGCGATGCACTGCACCGCAGGTGGGAAGAGCGTCCCGATGGGCTCGGCTCGAGCACAGGCTCAGGCCAGCGTGGCAGCAGCGGCCCTGGGGGATGAGGGGAGGCAGCACCAGCTGGGAGCAGGAAGCAGCCAAGAGCTGGGCTGAGAGGAGATGGTGCCTCCTGGAGCACAGCACCGAGCTCCGGCGCCTCCAGCATCAACAGAAGGCAGCCAGGCAGCCCGAAGCACCCATCAAACGGGGGGAAAGGGTCCCTGTGATGCTCTTACTGATGCAGGCACCAGCATGAGGGAACCTGGGATCTAATCAGCCCCGATGCCCTGCACAGGAGCCTCTCCCCCATAGCCCCATTGTGGGGAAGCTTTGACTGCGTTGGAAGAGTTGAGGGTGGAACCTTTCTGATGGTGCTGGACTCCGTGGTGAGCCTCTGGAGCAGAGCCAGGCAGCACCCAACACAGCCAGGACCCTGCGCAGCACGATGCAAGCTCCAGAGCCCCGAGCAAAGCTGCTAAAAGTAGCTCAAGAGCTCGAGTTCATCTTTAGCTCCCTGCCAAGGGCAGGGCACAACGGGCCCAAGCTGTGCAGCGTCCCCAGCTCCATTACCCCCAGCAGCGCCCAGGTCACGTTCAGTTATCAGCAGTGGGAGCATCACGGCCTCACTCAGATCCAAGCGGCTGCAGTGACACCGGCGCCTTCCTGCCCAGCTCCCACACACGCACCCGCAGCTGGATGAAAAACTGCGCTCCACCAAAGCGGGGAAGGGCTCCGGGCAATGCAAGAGCTTCACACGGGCTGCTCGGGGAGGACCTGGCTCCGGCTCCTCGGGAGCCGTTTCAAAGCCAGCCCCAGAGGTGGGAAAACCGAGCAGCGACGCCAGGATTTGGAGGGATTTGCAAAGGAGAGGAGGTGACAGCGTGGGGCAGAGCTCCCCAGCCACCCGAGCCCCTCCGGAAGCCAAGACCTGGTGTCCAGACAGCATCCTGCCCATATCCCCCCCTGCGGCTGTCCCACAGGCAGGGGGGCTCCAGCATCCGAGGGGGCTGAGGAGCTACGGTTGCTCCTCCGCGCTCCATCCCAGCTCCCACTGCCCCAGCACGCACCCCTCCTGCCCCTTGTCACTGTGGCAGCAGCAGCAGAGGCTCCACTGCAGTGGAGAGGGCCAGGGAGCACCTCCAGCGTGGAAGTGGGGCTGGCTGCTCTGCCCCAAACACACGGGCAGAGGCAGCAGGGGTGTGCACACACAGAGCCTGGGGGACAAGAGCCATGCACAGCCCAGGGCAGCGGCCGGCAGAGCCCTTGGGTAGCTCCACCACCCGTGGGGCCATGTTCACCTTGCTCCGTGCCTGCTCCTCAGGCGCTGCATCACCCCTGCGGGATGCTCACCCGGCCAAAGCACCGCTGAGCAAGGGGTTAAAGCTCCACCAGAGACGTCAGCCAGGTTCTTCCAGCCCTGCTGCGGGACCCTCCTCTGGTGTCAGTCCCGCTCACGCTGATGAAATGAGCCCTCACCGTTTCACAGGCGGCACCAGGACCTGCCCCAAGCCCTGCTCCAGCCCAGCTTTAAACCCCAGCCGGGCCGCAGGGGTGTGTGAGCACCCACCACGGACACTGGCACCGGGCCGCAGCTCCGCTGGTCCGGATGCTCTGATCCCACCCCCCCACAAACAGGGTCTGTGCGGGAACAGACCCCGCTCCGCACCGGGGGCGGGAGGAACCAAGGGCCTGGGGCAGGAAAGAATCCCCGTTACCGCGGCAGGACTGCGCTCATCCTTGCCCTGACCACGGCCCGTGCTGCCCCCACCTGCTGCCGGTGCACGGCGGCCCCGGCTCAGCCCCGCCGTCGGGAATCCAATGCGAACCGGCGGGCACAGGGACCCGGGGCAGCGCCGCGCCCCAGCCCGCTCCGTCCGTTACCGGCTCAGCCCCGGACCCCCCCCCCCGGACTCACCGGCGGTCCCGGAGGGGCGGGGCAGCGGCTCCCGGTGCCGGCGGCGATCGCGTCCGGACCCTGCCCGAGTGACGAAGTCCTGCAGCCGCGCGGCCCCGCCCCGCTACGTCACTCCTGACGCAGCCAATGGCGGCGCGGCGCTCCCACGTCCCTGCGAGGGACGGGCCCTGACGGCCAATCAGCGCGGCCGCCGGGCGGTACGTCACGGCTCTCGGCGGCGCGGGGGACTGCCCCGTGACGGCTGTTCCCGGACGGCCCCGCCTCCCGCCGCAGGGCGGCGCTGGGGAGGGGGCGGTGCGGGGCGGCGCGGCGGGGGGGGCAGCGGCTGCCGGGAACGGCCGTGCGGGAAACCCAGCTGAGTTCCGGGCAGCGCCGTGACGTCACCGCCACCGCCTCTTAAAGGGGCAGCGCCGAGTCCCGACGGCGCGGTCCCGGTTCCGTCCGGTGCCGGTGCTCGGAGAGGCCGCACGCGGGTGGTTTAGAAAAGAGACTTTATTTGTCGCGCTCTCGCCGGGACGCAGCCGCGGGAGCGTTGGGGCTCGTCCGGCCGCGCCCGCCCGGCCCGGGGAAGGGGGGGAACATGCGAGGAAACGGGGGGGGGGGGGGGCGGAACTGCCGCCTCGTGGGCACAGCCGGTGCTCGGGGACCGGGGGCTGCCCGCAACCGGCACCTGCTCGGGAACAGCGGCTGCGGCCGCGCTGCCCTGGGGCGGCTTTACCGGGGCCAGGCCGGGTGCGGTGGACGATAAGCGGGACGCTCAGGGGACAAGCGGGTTTACCTATTGGGTTACGCTGGCTCCGAGGGGAGGGAAGCGACGGCGCTCCCGGGAAGCGTCGAGCCCGGCGAGCAGACGGGAACGGGCACGACCGGGGCCCTCCCGCACCCCTCGCCGGGATCGGCCTCCCCGGGCGCTGCCGCTCCCGCAGGGCCGGGTCTGAGCTGGCGCTGCCTTGTGCGAGGTGAAGCTGCAGAAAGCGGGAGAGAAGCGAGGAGGTGGCGGGAGCCTGGGCCGTGCCGGGACCCCCGGGGGAAGAGGGAGCTCAAGGTCCGGGGCTGGCCGGTGTCGAGGCCGCTCTGTGGCAGCCACGAGCCTCGCGCCATCAGCGCATCCCGAATCCCTCTGGAAACGTCGCAGGCGGCGATGGCCGCTCCGGCGCTGTTGCTTGCGCGCCCCCTCGGTGCCTGCTGCCACCGCCGCTGCGGGTGTCGAGGGACCGCATCCAGCACCGCCTCCGTGGCGCTGCCTGGACTCGCCGAGGCTCTGGCAGCCGGATCCATAACGCGGGCAGGGAGGGAGCAGCCCCGGCGCTGCGATGGCCCCAGCACCGCGATGGCCCCAGCACCGAGGGAGGGAGCATTGGGCCCGGCTGTGCGGTGCCACACGGGCACCCACGGCTGTCCCCGCTGCAGGGTGGCTTCGTGGCGAAGCCATCCAAGGCAGCAGTGGGGCACGGAGTCCTGGGGAGGGCAGAGCGGGTCAGGGCTGTGTGGTGGCCATGCAGGGCTCTGCCTGTCAGCAGGACTCCTGCACGCTGGGTGCAACCGTAGCTCCTCAGCCCCCTCGGATGCCGGAGCCCCCCTGCTGTGGGACAGCCGCAGCGGGGGGGTATGGGCAGGATGCTGTCTTGACACCAGGTCTTGGCTTCGGGAGGACACTTGAGCTTTCCAGGTGTACAGCCGTTATCTTGGTTTTAGCACTGTCCAGCTGGGCCGGGTCCCCGTCACTCCAAGCCCGTCTTCAGGCTTGGTGCTAAAGGCTTTCTGCGGCAGGAATGGTCTCCAAAGGGTGATTGGACAGTGTAAGAAAAAGAGTCCCATGTTCCTAAGGTTTGTGTGCTAAAACTAAAACATAAACTACACCTTGTCCAAGCAGGCAGGGGATCGGCGTCGGCTCGGCGGGGTAGTAAAGATGCATCGTGTACACTTGCCCTGGGGCGCCAGGGGCAGAGAGAGCTCTCGAATGTGAGTGAATACGTGTTCAGCCGCCGTCCACAACCCTTCCGTGCTGCAGCCCCGGCCTACTCGCTGTCGCTCTTGTCCACCAGTACCGCATCCGACTCCTCCGTGATCTCCAGCAGCGTGTGCGTCTCGGGGCTCTCCCCACGCATCAGATCCGAGTTTTCTCCCTCCTCTCCACCCACCTCCACCAGCTCCGTGGCTTTCACTTCCACCTCGCCCTCTCTTATCTTCTTGACGTGGAAAGTGAAGGGTGGCACTTTGTAGACGGCTGTCTTGGACCTGGCGTAGATGGTGTGGTCCGGGGTGAAAGACTTCCTCAGCTTGTCCCGAGAGGTCTTCATCTTCTCCCTCCTTTCGTTAGTCACAATCTTGGTGCCCAGTTTATTCATCCTCTTCTCCAGGTTGTGGCGGGTCTTCTCCAAGTTGTGGCGGGTCTTCTCCAGGTTTTCCTTGGTCTTTAGCTTCGTTTTCTCCATCTTCTCCTTCGAGAATGCCTTCTTAAAGTCATCCACTCTTTTCATGCCGCTCCTTTTGATGCGCTCTGCCCGTGACTCTTCAATAATCTCTTCAATCTCCACCTCTTCATCTGAGGAGAGCTGGATGTGGTCCTCCTCTGCGTGGTCCTCACCCACAGGCCCCTCTTCACCCTCACCTTCCTTCTCCAGCTTTTCCCCCTCCTTTAGGGACTTGCTGATGCTCAGTTTAGACGGGAGCTTCACTTCATCCTGCAAGACACAGAGCGGAGCCAGTGAGACACAGACACGCACACAGACACACGCATTCTCCCCGGGCTCAGAGCCACCCGCAGGTGACATCGGGTCCTCCTTTAATGCACCTGATGAGTTACTGTCAGGAGGCTCTGCCCCACCTGCAGCAGCGCAGGGCTCTATGTAGTTAAGCTCAGGATGCCAGACTGGTTCCAAACCCGTTGTGACTCCAGAGCTGCCAGCACTGAACCTGCAGCCTCTTCCCTTCGTGCTGTGCCCCTCTCGCAGCCCCAGTTTCACCATCACGCACTCCCAGCTCCAGGAATGCTCCGGCCGCATCCTGTTGCAGAGGGAGCAGGGGACCACCCGGAACAACGCGGTGCCCCTTTGCCCCCCAGGGCCCCTCCTGCCCTGTCCCCACGGTGTTTCGGGGGGCGGCTCCTCTCGGCAGGGCTCGGTGGGCCGGGGCTCGGCGCTGCGCTGGGCTGCAGATGGCAGCACAGCCCGGAGCCGGGACCTGGCCATGACATAACACAGGGTCTGCGCACCCCGGCCTGTGCCCAGACCTTCCCAAGGCCTGCAGGATGCAGACGTGGGGCTGGGACATCCCTTGGGATGCAGCAGGCCGCCCTGGTTTTCCCATTTCCCCGCTCGGGGTAAGTTGGGGAATTTATCCAAGCTGTGTCTGAAGAGAGCAGGAACAGAGCCCTGACCTGCAGGGCTGCAAGGTTACGCTGCCTCTACTCGGCACGGGGTGAATTCATTCAGCTTCTCCGCTCTCCAGGGTCAGCCAAGTTTCTGATCCCAGCAGCAGAGGACAAGCATGTGCCCGGGACCGGGGCGCAGGTCTGGAGCGGGATTGGTTTTCATCTGAGCAGCACATAGTGTGCGTCCCTGCACTGAATCACCGTGTCCCGGCCAGGCTGGAAATAGCCCATCCCTGCACGGAGCGGCGCAGCTGCGGCTCCCAGCGCCACTGCCCCAGGGGTTTTAACCCACGGGGCCGGGTGGGAGAGGTTGGAGCTGCCCCAGCCCCAGCCCCACGGCAGCGCAGGGAACAGGCAGGCACAGAGCGGAGCTGCCAGGCTGCAGGTGCGGAATCCTGGGCATTGCCAGCCCCACGCAGGCAGGAGCTGAACGGGGGCTGTCGGTGCCCCCCATGTCCCCGGGTGCTGGCTGCTGCTCCGGGTCACACTTGCACAGCGGTACCCACTGCACTGCCCTTCTCCGGCCCCGCTCCAGCTCCAGCACCTCCATGTCTCTCTCGTCGTGAGGGGCCCAGAGCTGAACACAGGATTCGAGGTGCGGCCTCACCGGTGCCCGGTGCAGGGGAAAGATGTCCAGAGCCAGGACATTGGTGATGCTCAAACCAGCAAAGCAGCCGCCGGGGCTCAGCCCCTGGAGCCGCTTCTGCGCCGGTGCCTGCGCGGTGCCCGGTGTGTTGTGTGCACGCTGTGGGGCTGGCCACGGTCACCACCATGCAGGACCCGGGCTGCTCCTCCTGCCCTCGCATCGCTTGAGAACCGACGTGAGCTGATGGAGTACGTGACCGCAGCACAGCTCCACCCGGGGGGGAAGCCAGATGCTTCCAGCTGTGTCTCCTTCCCCCCCACCCCAGGCGCTGCTCCTTGGGCAAGCCGCAGTGCTGAAGCTGAGGGCATCTGGGGAAAGCTCTGGGAGCAGGGACAGCTCGGCTCTATGGGGCACGGGGGGTGCCACGGGCTGCAGTGTCACGGTTGAAAGGCAAAGTGTGCAGAGCACGCAGCTGCACCCTGCGGATCCCGGCTCCGGTCCCGGATGCTTTTTGGGATCGAGGTGAGGTGGCCACATGTGTTTTCTCCGTTTGCTCTGCTGCTTGAAGGGAAAACAATAGCCAGGCTCTCCCGAGGGCCAGGTCAGCCCCGAGCCAACCCCGGTGCTGGGCGGGCAGGATCCTGTTCTCCACAACAGCACCTGCTGGAGCGATCCCAGAGAGTCCCAGCCCCACCAGCCCAGAACATCAGGAACTCCGGCCGCTTCCTTCCCTCTGAGTCAACACAATGAGCCAGAACAAAGGCATCCCCCTCTCCCTGGCACCACTGGCCCTGGACAGGGGCCATATCCTGCGAACTCAGATACTTATCGGCCCCTTGTTAACTGCAGAACATGTGTGTGCAGGAGGAAACAGCACCTCAGAACCTCCCTGCCTGCCACAGAGATAACCACTGCTCCTTGTGTTACAGCCCCAAAGGCACCTTCTGACCAGATGTGGCTTTATGGGCTGCGCCAGCTCAGCACCATCCTGCAGATCTTTCCTTGCAGCCACAACAACGTGGTTGGCAGCAGCTCCCAGTACGTGGGGCAGGGGGACAAGGTGGCTCTCTGCAGTCCCTGCCACTGCACCCAGGACCAGCAGTGCAGGCAGTCTGGTGGTCCCAGCTCCCACAGGGTGCAGCGTGGACAGACCCACACTCACTGTCCCACGCACCCCATGGTGCCCCACGCTGAGCATCCCTTACGTGCAGCTCCCCACCCGCACCCAGGCACTGCCCCAATGCCACCAATGCCCTCCTCCTCCTCCTCCTCCCTGCTCGGTGCCTGCAGACACAGCACTGCCTGTGGGGAACAATGGGATCTCGCTGGAACAATCAAGAACCATCCCGGGTCTATGAGTGGCTGCTACACAGATCCCTGCTCTGGCACTGTGCTCTGGACACTGTTTCACTACGAGCCACATTGTGCACCCCAGGCATTCCAATTACTCTATTTTCACTGGGCAAACACTGACCCTTGAAGAGGGCGAGCCCAACCTCCCGGCTCTGGGCATCGCTGTCTGTTGGGGTGCTCAAACAGGGGGTCCCCATCAGCAGATGTGAACCAGCCCCACGCCCGGACGGCTCCCGCTGCCAAAGGCATTGGGCAAACAAGATTCCTTAGAGGGTTTTCCACCAGCACAAGGAAAACCCCTCCCTGAGCTGGGGCAGAGCCGTGCCTGCGGCAGCACGGGCAGCACGTGTGTGTCCATGTGTGTGTGTCCTCCATCCCCAGCCTGTTTCACTGGGCTGCCCCCCCGGCACGGACCTCCCTGGGGATGCTGCTCCCTGGCAGAGCCGATGGGACGGCGCCTTGTGCCTTGCGGCCCCGGTGCCGGTACCCGAGGCTCTTTGGCTGCCAGCAGATGGGTGCTGGGCTGCTCGCCCTGCGCCAGGCCCTGCTGTGGGATGTGCCTGCTCCTCCGAGCCCTGTTTTGCAGGCGCGTTCCCGGGCGGTGAGTCACGGCCACCCCATGGCCCCCAGCACGTTGCTACAACACACGTAAACACTTCCCCGGCCTTATAAAAGGCCAATGAGACCCAAAGCTGAGCTGCGTTCCCAGCCCTGTGCGAGAGGGGCTCTGGGATTGCCCCGACTGGGTAAAGGAGAGAGTCCCAGGACCCCCAGGCACTCCGGGCTCCGGCTGGAGGGTTTAATGGAAGGGTTTTACACACGCACATGCCAAGCACATCACAGTGACCGAGCAGGTCACTGTGCTCCGTTCCTGTCTCGCACACGCACGCAGCAGCACAGACGGTTCGCATGCAGCTGGAACATGCAGAACGTGCCCCGCTCGCGTCCCCCAGGCTCTGCTAGGGGATGATCCCAGCTGCCGACGGGTGAAGTGGAGCTTCAGTGGGAAGCTGATGGGGGGAACAAAACTCGCCCCCAAGTTTCCCCTGGCAGCTGCCCCCAGTTCCTGGGATGAGCTCAGCATCACCTGCATCAGGGGTGGTCCTGTCCCTGGACCGATGGGGCTGCTCCCAGCCCCCGAAGCGTGGGCTGCTGGAGCTGGGTGTTGCTCCAGCAGGCGCACAATAAGAGGAAGGCTTTAACAGGGCCCTGTGCTGTCACCAGCAGCTCTTGTGGTGTGAGATAAGTGCGAGGCAAACAGCACTGGAAGTCACCACTGGCTCCTAATGAACAGCACTGGGGGCTGCTGGTGCTGAGCAGGAACAGGTCGTGCCCGACCTAACGGGAGCTTTACACGCTCTGTGCTCTCTGCCTGCCTTTGCCTACTTGAAACAACTTCAAACCATTCCACAAACACAAGCTAAACCTGACAAGGAGCCCGAGGAGCTTTGATCAGGTCTGTATGGCAGGGGGAGAAACCGAGGCTCGGCAAACAGCTGGGATTCACCCCGTCCCAGCACGCCCCAGCAGAGCCAACCGCTCCTGGCTACCAGCCCTTCGTGCAAGCGCGCAGCAATCCCTGCCTCCCAGGGCGCAGAGCTGAGTGCGTGACAGCTCCCAGGATGCCTGCGAGCGAAATCCCAGCTCCAGCAGCACCGGGAGGGCAGCAGCAAGCGCGTGAGGCAACAGCGGAGGCGTTCGTGCCAACTGGAAGCTCAGCCTCGCAGCGGGCTGAAGGCTGCGGCAGCCACAAGCAGCGAGGCAAAGGCTCTGGAATCAGCAGCTTCGGGAGAGGTTCAAAGTTCTCTTCAGGGGTTTCTCTTGCTGAGGCCCTAAACTGCTGCCTCCTGGCACGTCTTCTGCTGGTGTGGGCCATGGCACCCTTCCTGCCGCCGGCTCACAGGGCAGTCCCTGGCGAAGGCTCACAGGGCACAGGCTGCGTCTTCTGAGGCTAAGACGAGGAAAACGGCGTTTCAATGGCCAAGGAAAGGAAGCACGATGGAAAAACTTACCTGTCCCTGCTGGGCATGGGGTCCGGAACGTCGCCGACAGAGTCGTCTGGCTTAGCATGAGAACAGGCAGGGGGGAAAGGCACGGGGGGGGTTAGTAAAGGCAGAAGGCAGGTAGCAAAATCTAACAGAAAAGACAGCAAAGATTTATCAGAGGGAAGAGCATCCCTGTCTCACCTACAGCGGGGCCTGGGAGGTGCAGAATCCCTCCTGCAGCTTCAGGCCCGTTATCCTGAGCGCTGCCATAGGGCCAGATTCTGCTCTCTCCTCACACTGCTGCTCCCAGGGATTTGATGGAGCTGTTCTGGAGGCGTAGCTGAAAGCAGAGGCTGCTCCTCTGCGCCAGCTTATGAAGAGACAGTGATTTTAGAGCCTGCGTTGTTCATTCCAGACCCCCAGGCCTGGGTTTGTCAGCACATGGACCATACCCGACCCCAGCGCTGGGCAATACCCAGCCGCTCACAGCCGTCTGTACCCAGTAACACTGGGCACGGCCTCGACTCCTATGTCCCAAAGGTTGGGTAGATTTTATCTCCAGTAAAATCAGAAGCCTCCAGTCCTTAGAAGACTGAATCCTGCAGTTCCCAAAGAACTCCGCAGAGACAAAGGCAAAGAGCCACATATGAGGGGTAAGAGCAGACTCGCTCGGCTGAACGGGATAAGCTGGTTTGCTTCAAGCCGTACCCCCTGACTAGCAGAAGGCCCTCTCTATGCCTCTATTGTGCAACCTCCTTGGCCCCTTTTCCTACCAGGCACGTCCAGTAACGCTGTGTCCTGGGGCTGGGTCCTGAGGGGCTGCACCCTCGCCTGTAGCTGGGGCAGGGAGCACTCCAGCACTGGAGGGGCAAAGAGAGGAGAGGCAGGGGAGAGGAGGCTGTGCTTGGAGAGGGGTTTCAGGCACCGGGGAGGCAGAAGAAAGGCAGGGCTGGGGGAAACAGAGAAGTAAAGAGATGCAGAGTGAGGAGGCTGGGTTTTCTTCCCCTCTGACAGCAGATTAAGAAGGGTTTGATCCTGTTACCAGGCTTTGCTCCTCCTGGATAAACCTGTCCCAGCGCTGGAGTCTGCACTACAGATGGTGTGCAGATAGATCTGTGCTGATGCTGACATTCCCAGCCTCACTTAAAGCTACAGACTAAACATCCTGGGGCCTTTTTACTCTAAATGTTTGATTTCCCCTCACTGGCACTGAGCATCTTTGTTTCTGGTCTTTGTCTTGCCTTGCAGCTGGACAGTGGAGCCGGGCTTCTTGAGGTACCTTGTAAGCTGTAGGAGATCTTGCAGAACCCAGAGGATGACATTAGCCCAGCCAGGATAAAAGAGGGCGTAAGCAACGCGCCAACAAGCTTTCAGAGTCACTGCCATGCTCTGTGTGGGTCACAGACACAGCACAGCACAGCAGAGAGGACACTGCATTGTTCTCTGCCCATTCCTTAGGGATGCAGGAAGAGCCCAACTCTTCCCACGCTGAGCCCAGGGTGTGCTGTGGGGTGCGGGCTCACTCCTCTGTCTTGGCTGGAGCTGGGACAGGGGGCACAGCACAGGCAGCGCTGCACTGGGGGCGATGCTGGGGGACAACCCCAGAGCGTTCCCATACCCACAGACTGGGGGGAACGGGGATAACAAACAGGAGCAGCACCCGCTATGGCACCCACACCCTCCCAGTGCTCCGCAGCACCTACAGCACAAAGCAGCTTTTACCACCTACCAGTCAAATCCCCCCCCTCCCAGGGCACACTGGAGA
Source organism: Pezoporus occidentalis (assembly GCF_034315485.1). Classification (NCBI taxonomy): domain Eukaryota; kingdom Metazoa; phylum Chordata; class Aves; order Psittaciformes; family Psittacidae; genus Pezoporus; species Pezoporus occidentalis. The sequence continues at coordinate 306,820 of NW_026914986.1, forward strand.
GGGATGGGGCTGTGTCTGAGCACTAAATGGCTTCTTGAAGGCTTTGATTTCTAATCCCAGGCACTTAGATCCACTGCTGACAGCCCCAGGGGAGGCCTGAGAGAGGGATACGTGATCAGAAGGAGGATTACCTCTGGTCTGATTGTCCTGAGCCATTAATAGCCCTTGGAGACAATTTCCTGCTGCACAGCTCAGTGGGTACCTATAACGCTGACAGGATTTCAGCAAAGCACAGTCCTGGCACTAACTGCTTATAAATAATACCTGAGCACTGAAATATTAATGCAGCCGATGCTGGGTGCAACACAGAAATCCACGCTCCAGAGCTGAGTGGTTATGGTAGAAAGAGTATAACCTGCACTGAGGAAGAGCCTGGAAGCAGGAGCTCTTACATCCTGACACTGGTTTAAGGCTCAGGCTCCCTCCTGTGAGTTATGACCTCGAGACTCTTGTAGCCCAGTGACGTGCAGGGTGTGAAGGAGTCTTCCCACATGTTCACACGGTGCCCCTTACAAGGGATGGAGGCTGGTGACACCTCTCTTCATTCTTGACTGCTTTGGCTCAGGCTCCACTGAACCCAGGGCACGGACCCACGCTGCCTGCTCCCATCCCCGCAGAACACACAGGGCTCTGAACCCTCTGCTGCCATCAGAGCCAAGCCTTGGGCGGTCTGGAGGCTGCCGGCTCGCACACCCTGCACTCCCTGCCCTGCTTCTCATCACACCACTCCTTTGCCACGGGTTCTTTTGGGGAGCACAAGCCCAAACCCGAGGCGGCTCAGGTCTGGCTGCCCAGTCTGAGGCATCTGGGTGTGGGTTTGAAATTCAGCCTCCTCCCCACCGCCCACAGCCTCGCTGCTCTCGTCCCTATAAGGCCCCCTCAAGGCACAAAAGCCAAACTGTGCTATTTATACCCCCAGCCCTACCTACCCTCCGCATCGTGGGCCTGAGGTCCGCGGTCCAGCCGCTCCCGTGTCCACCCGGCCCTTCCCGGAGGAGCCCCATGGCCCCACCAGGCTCCAGGTGGCCACCGGCATCCTTTGTAGAGCCACGGGTGCCCCAGCTGGACAGCATGGAGCAACCCTGGCCACAGGCTGCTCCTTCCAAGAACCAGCACCCCCCATCCCAGCCAGACCTGCCTTGAACCCAGCGCCCAAATCAAGGACTTGAGGAATTCCCTCCTGGCTGCACGGCCTGAGGGCTGCCTGAAGAAATCCAGCATCCAGGCCTTTGGCATCTGCTGGAATAGGTTTAATTGTCAGAAAGCGTTTGGAGGAATAATGCCGTGCTCTGGGGAGGGCTGCCATGTGCCATTGCACAGCTGAGCGTGGCACGTGGCTGGCTTCAGAGCAGCAGCTTTATGCGTGGAACATCTGTTATTTCACCACGAGCTGCAGTAACCAGCCCCACATTCTTGTCCCCGAAAACCGGGAGATTTGGGATGGGGTCACAGAATCATGGAATGGGATGGGTTGGAAAGGACCTTAAGATCATGCAGCTCCAAGCCCTGCCACTGGCAGGGACCCCTTCCACTGGAGCAGCTTGCTCCAAGCCCCTGTGTCCAACCTGGCCTTGAGCACTGCCAGGGATGGGGCAGCCACAGCTTCTCTGGGCACCCTGTGCCAGCACCTCAGCACCCTCGCAGTAAAGAACTCCTTCCTTAGATCTAACCTGAACTTGCCCTGTTTCAGTTTGAACCCATCACCCCTTGTCCTGTCACTGCAGTCCCTAATGAAGAGTCCCTCCCCAGCATCCCTATAGCCCCCTTCAGACACTGGAAGCTGCTCTGAGGTCTCCACGCAGCTTCTCTTCTCCAGGCTCAACAGCCCCAATGTTCTCAGCCTGGCTCCATGCAGGAGGTGCTCCAGCCCCTGCTCATCCTCGTGGCCTCCTCTGGACCTGCTCCAGTTTGTTTTTATTAGCAGCCACTCTCAACACATTTGCTGGTGTCCTGATTTCCCCTGGGACACACACACAAAGGAAGCACTGAGGCTGCTAACGCCTGCACGCAGCCATCTGACAGCAGATTCCTCAGGAGGGCAAGTTCTGGGTATGGAAAGAGGACAAAAAGTCTACCAAAAGCCTGTCCCCTTTGCTTTTGGTAGGCAAGTCTTCCAAAGGGAAAAATGGGATCGTTTGGAGGAGGGTGGCTTTTGCAAATGTAATTCTGCAGAACTGACCATATTCCCCACGTTCCATCAATACAGAAACGCTTCCCTTGGCAGCAATCAAACCAGCTCCTGGCAAAAGCAGGGACCAGTGTCTGTGAGAGGGAGCAAGGGAGCAGCGCAGGCACACCCAGGGCTCTGCCCCTCAGCTGCCCCACTGCATGGGGTTTCAGTCCCTGCGTTCCCCCAGCCCAGCAGAGTCCCGGCTCCACCTGATTTCAGTTCCTCCTCATCCACCAGCAAAACACAACTTGCACCTCGCCTCCCAAGGTGCCAAAAGGTCTGCTTTGCACCCCTGAAACAGTCCATCCGTAACTGCCTCCCCGCTGAGACAACAACCCTACAACCCGCTTACCTCCACCTCCCTTCAATCCTCCATAGCACAGGATCAATGACACCCCATCCCATAGAGCATGCCAACTGTTTAACCTGCCTGTCTTGCCTGGAAACAGCCGCTCCTGGCTTTAAGTAATGTTTTCTGTCTCTTCAGGTGATCTGAGCTCTTGTTCTCCCAAAAGCCCAATAAATCTTTGCATTTTTAGCCATAGCAACTGGGAGCGCAATCGCAGGGCGAGTTAATCACAGCTTTCCAAAGCCAGCTTGCTCTGAGTTAGGAAGTAGTAAGAAGTTGCTCACCACCACAGAACAAATTCCACTGCAGCAAAATCCCCAACACAAACCTTGGAAGGTGGGTCTCGAGAAGTGAAACACTGAATTAGAAAAGGGTTATTGTGTGATTTTAGATTTGCTTTAAACCATAGGCACAGAACTCAAAGAGACTTTTCCTCATCCCCCCCAGCATGGAGCCTGCTCCAGCTTTTTTCGTGTCATGGTCATTAATAGTGAAGCACAGAAAGACATCAGGCCACGGGCAGCGAGGTGGGGATCACCAGCACCAAGCAGCATCGATCAGCCCTGGGAGAGCAGCCGCACGTTCTCTTTCTGCGGGGTTTTCTTGTTATCTGCTTTGCACAAGCCCAGGCAGTGGCACTCTCGTGACCGGGGTGCCCGGCACTGAATCCCTGACAGTGCTGGAACAGTCGGGTACCTACATGAGGACACAGAGCTCTGCACACCCGCTGGGGGCTTCCCACTGCCTGCCTGTGCCAGGGATCAGGGCAGGGTGACAGCTCCAGAAGCCCAGGGTGACACAAACTCCAGCCCCCCCCTCCATCCCTCCCAGGACAAAACCAAGCAAGCAAACCCCCTAAACCCAAACCAAACCTTCCCAGATCCCCCTCAGTGGTTAATAACTTCTTTGGAAGCAGAGGTCTCCACAAAGGAGAGAGCCTCCTGCATAGGACAGGCTATTTTCCCTCACACCCAGGCACACAATTCCAGGTTCTGTGCACTGAAAATGCCATGGGGATGTTTCCATGCTATTTATCTACAGAGTAAGGCAGCTATCAAACAGCCCTGTTCCACAGGAGAACTAATCCTGACAAGAGCTCTGAGACACACACTACATTGGTACCGTTTAGCAACTTCCCCTGTTGACCAACACTACACTTCCATTGTATGCAGGGAAGAGCAGCACTGCTGAGGGGTGCAAAACCATCCCCTTTCTTCTGGGGGCTGCCTGTGCCACCCCATTCTGTTGTGCAGCTCTGTCTCGGTGCAGCATCATGACCCAGAGCAGCCTTTGGTACTCGGGCACATTCATGTTGTTATTGCCTATTCAGTGTTCAAACACCCAAAGGCCATCCCGGAGCTTGTTGTGCAGTTGAAGCACCACAGGAAGAGACAACCCAAGGGTTTCACCTCCAAGAGAGCCCTTTGCTTGCCTGAGCAGGGTCGATCACAGCTTGGGTCCCCCCGATGGGATCCTTGTCCCATGTGGCCAGGCCTGCTCTGCCTACCCACAGCGTGGGGGGCACTGCCATAGGGAGCAAGAGGCTCCATTTCCCATGAAGCAAACCTGGGAATTTCTCACTCGGGCTCTGGGGCCTCCCAGTCAAATCCCACTCAATTCCCTGCTGGGAAATTGCTCTGAATTACAAATCACTCCCTTTGACTCCCTAATAGCTCCAGGATTCACAAGATCCCTGTAGCCCCCTGTCAACTGAAGCACTCAGAGCTCATTTCCTTCAGAAGCAGGATTGCTTTTTGATATTAAAGACAAACTCGACTCACTATTCCTAAGCAACAGCAAAGCCAAAGGAGCAGCTCCCAAAGGAGCTTGCCAACTTCCTACCTCTTCCCGTAAGCCACACGGAAGGCTCTGTTTAAACAATTCCCCTCACTCTTCTCACTTTGCATTGTCTGTTGCTTCTGCAGCACGTGCAGAGTTCCATTTGGGTAGATGTAGCCTCCCCCCAAAGCCTGATACAAATAACTTGTAATGAAATCTATCTCTCTACTGGTTAAGTTGCTGCCTGGCTGGAAGAGGCTCGAGCATTGCAGCTTTCTGGGCACGATAAAACTACAAATGCTTAAGCTCTGAATCAGAGTTATGCAGGCCCCTGGACTTGGTAGATTCCTGAGCCTATTATGCTCAGCTCTCCCTTCAAACCTTGTGATAAGAAGCATTCCCCCTTTTTTTTTCCCCCTTTTTTCTTCTCTCCCTTCCCATGATGAGCACTCGATGCTTCTTTCTTTGTCCTGGTGCTATTATTAACCCAGAGGCTTCCAACTGAATCCTTAACTATTTCATTCACTTCTCTTCCGTGGTCCAATACAAGAGTTTGCTCTGGTAAGGAAGACAAACTCCAGCCAGGACCTGACAGGAATGTTCTCCTCCCTTTCTTCTCGTTTAACACTAAATTCCAACACTTAGCCCCGGGGGGAACAAAGACCCAAAGCTCTTCCTGACACCAGTTAACTCGAACATTCAACACTTCCAGCTTGCAGGGAAAAGAACGTGGGAGTCTGTACAACACAAGGGCAGGCAGACCCGAGCCCTGGAGCTCAAGGAGCTGCTCTGCTTTCTCTGCCTGTCCCAGTCCGTGCGTTTCACCCCGATGCTGCCGTTACCGTCTGCGTGTTACCGGAGGCATGTCCCAAATGTGAAACGTTATCGCTCTCCACGCAGCAACACACGGCGTCTCTCAGTAGAGGAGACACTGGCACATGGATTTACAGGACCCCCCCTTCCTGAACCCAGCGCATTCTTGTTCAGTTTGAGCGAAGCAGTAAAACCAGGTGATTTTGGTACTTTTTGCTCCGGTGCAACGGGTGCTTAGGGCCGTCCTCGCTGTCTTCATTAAAACTCCTCTTAAACGTAGCAGCTCTACCAAACCTTGCCTTAGAACACCCTGACAACGTTAACTCATGAATGAGAGAGTGCTGCTGCTCGGTTTGGGCTGCCAGGCAGCGAGGGGAGAGCCACGGACAGCGTGACAGCCCCCTCCACAAAGAGAACACCCCCCGAGAGGACGCAAAGCACGCGTCAAACAGCCCCTTACCTGGTAGATCATGACTTTGAAGTTCCTGCGTTTCAGGAGCTCTGCTTCGTTGGCCTCCAGCTTCTTTATCTGCCCCGCTTGTTTCTCCAGGTTCTGCCGAACCGTCTTCACGTTCACGCTCACCTTGCGCACCTTCTCCAGCATCTTGTTCACGGTGTTGCTGGTGGTGGTGTGAGCCTTTGTCAGCTTGGTCAGCTCTCCCTGGATGCTGGTCACGGCGCTATCCATGTCTTGCTGTCTCTCCTCCAGCTGCGTTTGGGTCAGCTGGATCTGATCCACCGCTCCAATGATCTTGTCCAGAAGGGTCAGCACCATCACGCCATTGATCTGGTCCGGTTTGATGGGTTCTTCGGGCACGGGCTCCTCGGAGGCCTCAGAAACAGTCGGTGCTTCGATGATCTGCAGAGTCGTCTCCTCCATGACGGCTCGGGAGTCGTGGCGAGCAGAGCCCGGGAAGCTGTCACTGCAGGGACAGAGAGGAGGGGAAGCTAAACCCGAGCCTCAGCTAAACCCTGCGCTGGGAGCCGCGCCAGGAACGGGGAGCGCAGCGTGGGGATGCCTGCGCTGCGCTGCAAATGGCACAGCCCCGCAGAGCCCTCCAGCCAAAGGGCCCTGCTAAAGCCTCCAGGCTTGCAGGTCATTGGCTGACTCCACCTCAGCAAAGGACCCGCTGCCAAATGCCTCTGACCCACCCTTTCTGAAATGACTAAAATAGTTGGAGGGGAGGCGATGGCTCCGCATGCAAACACGGGCGCAGCTCAGCCGGGAATGCAAGGCTCTGACACGACAACCACCTCCTCTGCACCACGAGCCCAAAGGAACGAGAGGAGAAACGACAAGCCTCGAGTAAATAAATGCTCAGGAAGCTGCTGGAAAGAAGCTGTCCCCCATCCGGGCACAGCTGCGTGCAGTAAAGGAAGGCTGCTTCACACAACTGCACACGCTCAAGTTCAGCTGGAAAAACTCACGTCTTCTGCCAGTACTCAGGGGCTGGGTTTGTTTTCCAGGACTCCAAGAGCCTGAGGTCAATAGAAATGCTTCCATCTGGGTTGGGTAGTGACAGCACATTAACCCCATGCACATGCAGGCTCCCACGTGTGTGAACGGCCACACGGTACAAACCTCTCCCCGCAGGTTTAGCACAGAGGAGGAGAATTCGCTCCTGCAGGGAAGCCCCCCGGGCATCCCCACCTCAGCGCAGCTCCCTCGGCTCTGCCGTCCTTCATCCGCTGACAAACCGAGGCCAGGCTTTGGGAAGCAGGACACGCTTCTCACCAGCCCTGCTGCGGTGCAATGCCCAAACACACTGTGTTAACTGAGGCTTTATTGGCAAAACAAAACCCCTGTTGCGGAACCCGCTCGCGTATGTATCGCTTTGGAAACCACGGGGGAGAGGTAATCCTTCTTTTGCTAACTTTAACCTCAGCATTGGCACCAAGCAATTCAGAGCCTTGTGTAGCGCTGGCAGCTGACACCTCGCGGAGCCATCACTTAGAACACAGTGGGGAGGTGGCACCGGGGGCTGCCGACGGCACCTCCCCAGGACCACGGCAGGAACGTGAAGGAGAATTCAGCCCCGGAGAGCGGCAATGGGCAGACTGGGAAGGCAGCACCTTCCCTCTCCTCCCGCAGCCCTGCAGCCGGGGATCTGCACTCAGCACATCCTGCCTCCGCAGCGGTCAAGCCTGCAAGCGCCCTGCAGCATTCCCGGGCTCACCGCCTGCCTGGGACAGCGGAGCAACCCCGCATCCCGGGCTGGGAAACCCACAGGACACAGTGTACAGGGGCATTGTTCCCTGCTGAATGCTCCCCACAGTCAGCACTTTCCCTGCCCCTGTGCTCTCCCCGCCATGTGACAGCTTTTCTCTGCTGCAGCTCCGCTCTCGCTCTCTCTGTGCATCAGTCGCTCCTGCTGCGGGACTTCCACAATAGCCATTATGTCATGGATTAAAAACAGCTTGTTTTGCTACGCCCTGGTTTTTCCTGGAGGGACCCTTTTCTTTTCCTGAGCATTTCTTTCCAGTGTTTGCTGCCGATGAGTCAGTGCCGTGAAAAAAACCCTGGTTCCAGTAAGGCAGCGCTGAGGCTCTGCAGTTCTCACTGGGAATATCTGCCTCGGAGTGCATTGCCACAGGGATCTGCTGGTGATTTCTGTGTACAGGGCAGGAGGCAGAGCAGCGCGCTCTGTATCTGCCATCTATTCCATGTGGCACTTCAGTGCAGGCTCTGCTGCCCCATTTGGGAATCAGCCTGCACTTTGGACAGAATGAGTCCAACAGCAGCAGGAGAGGTGCTGTGCTGCCGTGTTGCTGTGTGCAGCCCTCACCCCCTGAGCTGAACCACTGTGAGTAATGTTCCATGTTAGGACATTTCATTTTCACACCAGGAAAAGCCAAGAGGTGGCAACCGGCAGCCTCCCCCTCGGGAGCACCAGGACACTGGACCTGGACTCAAGCCCTTCCAGCACAGCCAATGTCTTGCTGCTTGGTGGATCTTTCATCCCTGGCTCTTCCATGCTGGTGCCATGGCCTAGATCCCACGGCAGCACCAGGGATGAGCTCAGAGCATCACACACACGTGGGATCCTAGCATGGTCTGGGTTGGAACGGACCTTAAAGCACCTCCAGCTCCAACCCCTGCCATGACCAGGGACCCCTTCCACTAGAGCAGCTTGCTCCAAGCCCCTGTGTCCAACCTGGCCTTGAACACTGCCAGGGATGGGGCAGCCACAGCTTCTCTGGGCACCCTGTGCCAGCGCCTCAGCACCTCATCGCCATTAATCACAAGCATTTAACCCTCAAGAGCTGCTCCTGCTCTTGTGCCCATGTCTGTGCCCATGTCCGTGCCCATTCCCATGTTCATGCCCATGTCCATGTCCGTGCCCATGTCCATGTCCATGTCCGTGCCCATGTCCATGTCCGTGCCCATGTCTGTGCCCGTGCCCATGTCCGTGCCCATGTCCATGACTGTGCCCCTGTCCGTGTCCGTGCCCATGTCTGTGTCTGTTCCCATGACCGTGCCCATGTCCGTGTCTGTTCCCATGACCGTACCCATGTCCATGCCCCTGTCCATGTCCGTGCCCATGTCCGTGCCCCTGTCCGTGTCCGTGCCCATGTCCGTGCCCATGTCTGTGCCCCTCTCCATGCCCGTGCCCATGTCCGTGCCCATGTCCGTGTCCATGCCCCTGTCCATGTCCGTGCCCCTGTCCGTGTCCGTGCCCCTGTCCATGTCCGTGCCCATGTCCATGCCCATGTCTGTGCCCCTCTCCATGTCCGTGCCCATGTCCGTGCCCATGTCTGTGTCTGTTCCCATGTCCGTGTTCATGTCCGTGCCCATGTCCATGTCCGTGCCCATTCCCATGTCCGTGCCCATTCCCATGTCCGTGCCCATGCCCATGTCCGTGCCCCTGCCAATGTCCGTGCCCATGTCCGTGCCCCTCTCCATGTCTGTGTCTGTTCCCATGACCGTGCCCATGTCCATGACTGTGCCCCTGTCCGTGTCCGTGCCCATGTCCGTGCCCATGTCTGTGCCCCTCTCCATGTCCGTGCCCGTGTCTGTGTCCGTGCCCCGTAGCGGAGGCGAGGCCACGCCCTCACGCCTACGTCACGGCGTCACCGCTTGCGTCAGGTGACGTAACCAACCCTGCAGAGCAGCGGCCGCTGCGTCTCCTCCCGCCCTGTGACATCACTTCCGCTGCGGGTGCCCAGCCGAGCAGCGCCGTCGCTAGGAGACGGGGCCCGCGTGACCCCGCCCCGCGTGCGTGGTGACGTCAGCGGCGTCAGCGACGGCAGCCTCTGCGGGTCAGGCGGCGGCGGCGGGTGCGGAGCGGAGCGGGGCGCTGTGGCAGGTAACGCGGGCACCGGCGTGGGCCTGGCCGCTCCCCCGAGGGGCACCGCGGCGGCTGCCGTGTGCGCTCGGCTCCGGTTGTCACGGCGTTTGTCCTCAGGGGCCGCGGCGGGGCCGGCGCCGCCATGGGGGAGCTGTTCCGCAGCGAGGAGATGACCCTGGCCCAGCTTTTCCTGCAGTCCGAGGCCGCCTACTGCTGTGTCAGCGAGCTGGGCGAGCTGGGCAAGGTCCAGTTCCGCGATGTGAGTACTCGCCGGTACCGAGCCCCCGGGCCCGGTGGTACCCGCCCCGTGCCTGCCGGGCCCCGCGGCTGAGCGCTGCGACCGCGTTTGTTTCTCTGTGTCCGCAGCTGAACCCGGACGTGAACGTGTTCCAGCGCAAGTTCGTCAATGAAGTCCGGAGGTGTGAGGAGATGGACCGAAAGCTCCGTACGTGGCTTCCGTAGGGCTCCGTTCTGGCCTTCGCCAGCAGAAGCAAGCACTGAGGTTAACCCTGCAAGGCAGTGTCAGGCACCCGAGGGGCGGAGGCTGCCGGCTCTCTGTGCACCAGCCGGTCAAACCACCTCCGGGGCTTGCTTCCGATGCGAAAGGCTTTCATAGCATCGTAGATGTGTGTTGGAAGGGACCTTAAAGCTCATCCAGTTCCAACCCCTGCCACGGGCAGGGACCCCTTCCACTGGAGCAGCTTGCTCCAAGCCCCTGTGTCCAGCCTGGCCTTGAACACTGCCAGGGATGGGGCAGCCACAGCTTCTGTGGGCACCCTGTTCCTTAACCAATCTTGGAATAGGAGGTGAAAGAATTCCCAGCCACTGCTGGGGCTGAGTGGTGGTTACAGTGGCAGGGTGACATTGAAGTATGTTTTTAGTGAACACTAACAATGCTGTCTCTCCAGGGTTTGTTGAGAAGGAGATTAAAAAAGCAAATATTCCTATCATGGACACTGGTGAAAACCCAGAGGTGCCGTTTCCACGTGACATGATCGACTTGGAGGTGAGGATGTGTGTGAAGACTAATATTTGGCTCTAGATGAAGACAGGGGAACCATTCCCATTGGTAAACCCCAATGAATTTAGTGGCAAAGGTGCATTAAGCATTGTCCTCAGCTGCCACCTGCAGTGCTTGCTCTGCCAGCTCACACCAGCCTGAGCTTTGGTCACAGGCATTGTTTCCTTGTGCATTTTCCCAAATACAATGAGAAGCAAAAGGACTTGAAAGGCATTTCACCCACTTCACTGAACGCACAACTGTGGGGATTGCAGGGTTTACAGTGGGGCATTCTAAGGTTTATAAGGGGTTTTAATGATGTGAAGAACACTGTTAATCCAGCCTATAAAAGTCTGCATTAACAATCTATAAAAGCCTGCAGAGAATGTCCCAGACCCAGAGCTGTGTCTCATGGTGGGCTGGAGCCATGCTGCAATCACATGGGGATGTGAAGCATCCTGCCTGCTTCCTTCTTGTACCAGACCCAACAGCACTTGGGTGTGGAATCGCTTTGACCCCATTTTCCTTCTCCTTTTCACGTCTTGCAGGCAAACTTTGAGAAAATTGAAAATGAGCTTAAAGAAATCAACACGAACCAGGAAGCGCTGAAGAGAAACTTCTTGGAGCTGACAGAGTTAAAGTTCATCCTGCGTAAAACTCAGCAGTTCTTTGATGAGGTCAGAATATGGGGGCTGACACCCGGGGAGCTGGCTCTTCCGCCACAAGCCACCATTTTTAGTCTCAGATATCCTTTAGCTGCTGGTTTGGACAGCAGAGTCATTCCTGTGCTTCAGGATAGCTGCTCAAATGGTTTTCCATGCTCCATGCGGTACACGCAGCTACCCATGATGTTATGCTGTTGCTTTGGGGTTGTTTTAGTTAAGCAGTGGGTTATCTCAGTATTGTGTAAAGTCATGAAGGGGCTGGTGGTCTTTAAAGCACATCAGCAGAGCAAAGCCTTGGTGCTACACTCGAGCCCTTTCTGCAGTGGGTAAGTTCTTTGGTACGCAGGCAGATGAACAATCCTGCCTCACTCACACAGGGGAACTGCAGTCCAGCTTCATTTCTCTTCAGCTTTTGGAATGTTATATGGGGATTCCATATAAATCAATAATACAAAGTCCCCCTGAAGTCATTGATTATTTATTTGAGCCTTTGATCAAACCCTGAAGTTCTTGGAGGTTAAGTTCTGGAGCAAAGCTGCAATTGAAAATCATCAACACTTTCTCAGACAGTAGCTGGGCCAGAAACTGGCAGCTCCTTCAGTGGACCTGAGAAGAGCTTCACTGATGTCATTCATCATACCCCCATGGGAGAAGGCATGATCCTTCCTAGTCCTAGTAAAGCTTAAGTATCTCAGAGTCCAGGGAATTTTCTCAAGGAGTTGCCCAGTGTTCTTTAGAAGGACACATTTTAGCTGAGTATATGTCCTGTTTCATCTAATCCAAGGATTTGATCAAAGAGTTCTTACTGCATTTGGCTTCTGATATATACAGAGGTTGTGATCAAGTAGAGCTGGGCTCCTGCAAGCTTCAGCCTGTTTAGCTAATGGTTGGGGTTTGGGTTTTTGGCACGGGGTGCTGCCTGTTCAGGCATTCAGGTTGTTCCCGTGCCAACACAAGTCTTAGTCTGTGCTGACAGAGCTATAGTGCTGCTGATGTGATGGGTTGATTGGTCCTGGGGTTGGTTTCAGTACCAGATAAATGTCTTCGAGTGTTGAACGTTCATTCACAAGAGCCTCCGTGGACAAACAGCATTAACCTGATCATCTGGCACTTGGTGTTAGGTGCTGCTGCCAGCCTGTGCTACCTGGGGGCAGTAGTTTCTGTCCTCTGGTGGAGCTGCTCACTGCTGTTCTTCCAGTGCAGTGGGCTCACACTGAATGGAGATCCAAATCCATTTCCTAACCAGTCTCCGTCAGGTCACCCGCCAAGGGAACTGAGGTCATGCTCCAGTGAACTGACCACAGGACGTTTCAATGGGTTCCTGCTCCTGTTGATAACTGGTTTCTGTAATAATAAACCAAACCACAAGCCATAAATACACTGCTGTGTGTGAAAACGACCTCAACATCTTGTTATCCTGAGCAGGAACCCTGTCGTTTGTACAGTGCCTTCAACACTTGAAGACTTCAATGACTAATAATTAAGACTGTGTTATTCATAGCAGTAAGTTGCACAAGAAATGGCTTCACAGTCCAAATGACTTAGGTCTGGGCATTTGCTCTCTGGAGTAGGGGGAGGGTGGCTTGTTCCTTACAGGACCTTGTAGCCATTTCTTGTTTCAACGTACCATGTTGATGATTCTGCTCCTTTTCTCAGTCTTCTTGTTTTTGCTTGTGAAGAACAGTATGAGCTGGAGAGATTTCTCTGAAAGCTTTGCCTAGAGTGTGAGCGTAAAAGAAGACTGGAAAAGTAATGGTTAATGGCATGCAGATCCCCATCTCTCTCTCCTCTGACTCTTCTCACCACCTGCTTCGTTTCTGTTTGCTTTGCCTCTGTCATTTCTGTCTGCACTCTGGGTTAATAAGTTGATGGTGGAATGAATCCCTTTTAGTTTGTGTGAAAATTGGTGTCCATTCTGTTTGTGCATCGGGAGGGGCTTGAATTGTATGGCAGAGTGCAGGGAGCCAGAGCAGGACTGTGATCAGGAGGGGAAGATTTAACTTGGTTTTCAGGCCGTGAGATTAAAGATGCTGATCGAGATAAAGGTTCTGATCTGAGTGAACAAAAAGCAACTAAAGGTGTTTATTAATGAAAGGTCTACTTACTGTTTACCAGCATGCAAATGCTTGGGTTTCTCTTACCCAGAGCAACCTGATGTGAGAAGTACTTTACAATCACTCTGATACTTCACTCCCTGCTGGTGAAAACTCTTATTCAAAGCAAGTTTCCTAGAGTCTCATTTCTCTGCCTTGTGGCTGTAGAGCTCTTTCATTTCCACACAGTCTCTTGGGCTTTTATTTCTGTCACACCTTGCAACACTGCTTTAGTTGTCCTTCCAGAACCAGAGCTGTTGTTGCTGTGGCACCCCCTTTGCAGAAAGGGGGTGAATCATCCAATCTAAGTAGTTGAGAGATGAACTAAAATGATGGAGGGAGTTTATTATGCAAATTGTCCTTTTGTAAGGAAGTTCTTGTTTAGTAGAACTGGTCGAGACCTTGACTACTGGTAAATACAATACAAGCCTCTTACAACTGTATCTTACTGGTTTTCAACATCGTGAAATCTAGGTACCAGCCAACCACCGGTGTGTTTGCTTGGTGTGTGGGTACCAAACTTCCTTCTTTTGGTTGTGTCCTCTGTGAAGCAAAATTCTCATTCAGTTTTTGGTGCTGCCTCAAGTTACCTTGAAGTTGAAAGCCTCAGAAATTCTTCTTGTTGGCTTTCCAAACTAGATTAGGGACTCCCTTGTGTAACATCTGTGAGCTAAAAGGAGCATGGGCACAAGCAGCTGAGCTGCCTTTGATGTCAGCCTTGCAAAACCTTGTATATGGCAAATACATTTATTTGATGAGCAAGTAAAATGTAGAGGGTTGGTTCTTCTTTCCACTAAAATGATGATGCAGCTCTTGCACAAAGCAGCACTGGCTGCATCACCCAACTTGCTATAGGCTTTTGCAAGGCTGCACTGAATCTGTGCGTGCATTTTACGTGTTCCAGGGTCAAACTCTGCCTTCAAGTGTATTTTAGCAAGTCCCCTTGTAGGGAGACCTCCTTCTGTACCACTGAGGGTGGAGTCTGGCCTCTGTTTGTGCTAGGGAACTGCCATTTTCATCATTCCATTATGTAAGCTGCAGAGGCAGAAATAAGGATGATGTGGGCTTGAATCGTGTGAAGGTGCGGCACAAGAGGATGTGCTTTGAGCATCCATCCTGGCTTGACTTGCTGGCACTTACAAGCTGTATTCCCAAGAATTTTGACCTGCCAGTCAGTTCCAGTGAAGGACAGTATAAAACTGCAGCCTGTTTTAATGCCTGCCTAGTCAAAAAATGAGCATCTTTTGTCAGACTGCCCTAAGCAATGCACCCGGTGTGTCTGGCAGTAGTACATAGGGTGAATAAGGATAAATAGCTTGAAGAATGAAAAGATGTAATCAATAAGTGTGGTTTTAAGCTGGAAGTATTGTGTGGTTTTTCCTGGAGGGAGACCTTTGTGAAGCCAGTAAAGAAAATCACCATGCAGTACTTCCAGGTTTTGTTCCTGATTCTGACCCTGTATGTACGCTGATGTGGCGAGTAAGATGGAATCAATCAGACTCCCATCACGTAATTCCCAACTGAATGAGGTATTGCCTCTGCTCCTGGGCATGGCTGACGCATTGGATACACAGGTCTCACATCTGGTTGTAGGGTCACAGCCTTGGGCAGCTGCAGGGGATCTCGAGGTGGCTTGAACCATCTGTGGAAGACCGGAGCATCTTCCTCTTGTGTAGGAGCAGGCTTCCAGGCACTTCATATGCAGGTGGAGTTGCCCAGGCACCTCTTAGAAACACCTTTTGCATCTTCATTGATACGCAGAAGATGCCCAAGAGGGAATCAGCATCTACCTTCATGTTTTTCTCCATTTAAGAGACAGGGGAAGTGTCTCACTTTGGTTTGTGCCATTAAAAAAAATGGTTCTTGAGAGCATAAACTTGATTGAATTCTGCCTTTCTTCAGACTTGTGTATCCCACAGCCTCTGTTCAGCTGCAGCAGTCTTTAAACTTCTCTTGTATGGAAGCTTTGCTGAGCCATTCCACTTTTCCTCTTGTTTTATCCCTTGCTTGTGTGATTCTTGCTGTATTTTCTGTCGTCTTCCTCTTTCTGCTGTCTTCTGTTCATTCTTCTTTCCTTGCCTCCCCACTCTCTCTCCTGGTTCCTCGTGCCCTGCATGCCACTAACCAGTTTCATTAGATATTAATTGATTTGTGAATTCAGGCTGAATTGCATCATCAGCAGATGGCGGATCCAGACCTGTTGGAGGAATCCTCGTCGCTCCTGGAGCCAAGCGAGATGGGAAGAGGTGCCCCGCTACGACTTGGGTAATGGCAGCTTGGGCTCCCTTTTAGCTGGCTTTAGGATCCCTGGGGTTCAGCCTCTGGAATCTGCAACCGTTTGTGTGCAGTTGTGGAACTTGCCAGCCTGGCACATCAAGCAGATGAAGGCTGATCTAAACCCAGCTCTTGGTCTCCGCGCTTGTCCTGTGCCCATTGATTTCCCAGCTCGTATCTGTGCTTCACACTTGTCCCCCTGTGCAAAGCCCCTGTAGTTGTTTGTTCCCTGTAAACCTGTTCTGGTGCTTTTTCAGGTGTTCTGAGCTCTCACAGCTTTAGTGAAACTCATAACCCAGTGCTCTGAGAAGCTGTGTAGTTCTGTGTCCTCTTTATTAGCTGCTTCCAGGCTGTCTTTGCATGTGTGTAATGGTTTATCCAGACACGGGGGTTTGAACCAGTGGGGTCTCCTGAAGCACATACCCAGCACATAGTCAGTGGCAGCCACGGCTGCTATAATCCTTGCCATGTAATGCATCAGGATCCTGTTGAGATGAAGACTAACAGGCATAGAAACTGTATGTGTAAATGCATTTATTTCTCCTTTAACCAGTGATGTATACTTCCTTTACTAGACTGTTTCTGTTAAAAGGCATAGCTTGTGCTGTAGTGCAGGTGTGGGTTTATCTCTGCATTTAGAGGACCTGCCGTTTTGCTTCAAGAACCCATTGTAAAGCAAGATTTTAGTCGCTTTCAATGTGATGCTGAGCTCCAGCTGCCCTCAGGGCTTTGGCTGTTGGGCTGTGATTCCCTTTAGGTGCAGAACCTCATCTTTGTGCTGTGCCCTGGGCAGGTTTGTGGCCGGTGTGATCAACCGGGAGCGGATCCCCACGTTCGAGCGCATGCTGTGGCGAGTGTGCCGAGGGAACGTGTTCCTGCGCCAGGCAGACATTGAAAACCCCCTGGAGGATCCTGTGACGGTAAAAGGACCTCCTCTTTACAGCAGCAGAAGCCTCAGCTACGTGAAGGGGTCTCAGATCGCTCCATCTAAGCCTCTGGCCTCCAGTGAGCTCCATGCAGGCAGATGTTTGGGTTGTGTTCCTCTCCAGCACCTACTTGCAGGCTCTGAGCCTTTAGTGACTAATGCTTTATTCAAACAAAAATAGCAGGATGATGGTGAATGCTCTTGAAAGAGGGAAGAACAACTCGAACTCTGGACTGCAGGAGGGCACATTTGCTTCTCTGGCACAAACAGCAGCTCACGTGTGCTGTCTGAATAGGTACTGACCCTCCTTGAGAGAGGCTCTTAGGGGCAGGAGCAGTCTGTAACATCTGTAGCTCATTTCCCCTGAGCTGGGCCCCATTGTTTTTTCTTACTGTGCTAATCAATAATTTGAACACCCAGCTGAGGTTTGCTGGCTTTCTTACCGATACAAATAGTAGGCATTGTGATTGGGCCTGGTTTTACATTTGGTGTCCTCCTTTGCCCAAACTTGAGCCCAAAGAGTGCCCAAACTTTGGGTACTGATGCTCTTAACTGCTGCAAGGAAAGGCTGCACTGGAACAAAGCAGAGCTGAAACCCAGTAACTGCCCCTTTGCTGCTCAGGGAAGGCGGATCCTCCTCCTGTCCCACCGACTGCTGGTAGTTGACCTGTTGAATTATCTGTCTACTAGGAGAGACTTTGTTCTTATTGTGCAACACTTCCTCAAGTGGAGGTTACACCTAGTGTCATTATTCCTGAAACATGATGTTAAAGTTTCCTAAGTAAGGTGGAACAATAACTTGTCAACAAACGCAGGAAGGGGACCTGGCCACCCACTCCAGAGCAGCTCTGCAAGGAATGTGCCCTTGGCCTCCCTAGAGAGGCAGAGCTGTTAAACTCCTCTTGGTGTCGTTTTCATTCACTCTTTAGCTTCTTGAGCTGTTCTGAGGTGAGCTGCCTGCAGGAAGAGCTGATACATGTTCCATGTTCTGTGTATTGCACAGAGTTCATAATGGAGACTCCAGAATATCAGTAACACAAGTAGGGGTATTCCACTCTGAGGCTAAGAAAATGGCTTTCCTTGGGACTCTTAGTGCTGTAAGGTCCATTCTTGACTGACTGTGCAGATACAAGCTCTGTGTGCTCAGATCCAGAGGAAGGGAAAGTAGAACTGTGCTGTAATTTGCTGTAGTGCTGACTGCTGGAGCTCTTACACTGTGCTGTTTCTTCTGTTCTAGGGGGATTATGTGCACAAGTCTGTGTTTATCATCTTCTTCCAAGGCGACCAGCTGAAGAACAGAGTCAAGAAGATATGTGAAGGGTATGAAAGCCTTCCATCTGGGCAGCTCTCTTAAATACACATTGACATGACTTAATACTGGGATCGTTCAACACCTGGTCTCATGGTGACTGTAGGAGTACAGATTTTGACAGCAAATAAAATGTTCCAGAAGTAGCTGAAACCTATTTTACAGTCAAACTAGCTCCTTCCCAAGCCTGGCATGCTCAAAGTAGATGAGTGTTTGACTAGAGAATGCCTCAGACCAAGGAGGTTCACGTGTTGGACTCACAGACAGTCCCAGTGGGCTGTGAGCAGGCGATAGTCTCACGGGGCAGGCCAGCAGTGAGTACTTGTAGCAGCAGCTGCATTGACTTGATAGCAGCACCCTGAGCTGGGGTGGCTGATGGACTGTGTAACAGTGCCTTTGAGCCACTTGTCACCACAGGGAACAGAGGGCTTCCTCCCACTTCTGTTTCCTTAAGTGTTCAGCTTCTGTTTTGGCTGAAAGCAAACTCCTGTAGCCACTCGATTTAAAGGCTGAAACTCTGCTTGGCAGTTTCTGCTGATCAGAAGCTTCTCTTAAGGTGCCTCTTGCTTTGTCCAGCCTCAGCCAGCTATTTCCCTGACTGACCTATCTCTTCCCATCTTTGTTACTGAGGTGGCTTGCATGTCTTTCAGATTCCGTGCCTCCCTCTACCCATGCCCTGAAACACCCCAGGAACGGAAGGAAATGGCTTCTGGTGTCAATACCAGAATTGATGATCTTCAGATGGTAAAATAAGGGGTCAATGCCCTTTTTTCCTTTTAACAATCTAATTGAAAACGTCTTTGGATCCTATTAAAACATGAGCATTTGGGGCCCTATCAGATGACTGTATTTCCAGCTCCAGGTAGCTTGAGACCAGCAGCTCAGCAGTGCAAGACAGATGTCTGGAGACTGCTCAGTTTTCCTTGTCAGGGGTTAGGATGATGGGGTGGGTTGATGTTTCTGGAGGGTTGAGTTCATTACACACATGTATAAGTACAGCCCTGACAGAGAACTGCATACCAGGGAGCAGAGAGGAGTATGCATGTGTAAGGAGATACCATGTTTTCCAGCTCTGAAAGCATGCTTGTCTGATTGCCTGCTTCATCTGCCAGAACTCTTGAGAGCAGTTCCACTTATTCCCAAGCTGAGTTAACAATGCCGACATTAACTTAGCTCTTCTCTTTTTCTGCCTGTCTCTATTCTCACGTTGTGCTGTCCTGAAGAGCTTCTGCTTTACAGCTGATCTCTTGTGCAGCAGCCTGAGGTTATAATGCAGACAAATGTAAGGGATTTGAGACAAACAGGTTCAGAAACTAAAAGGAAAACTGTCTGAATTTGGAGTGCTGCTTTCATAACCTGCCTCGAGCTGGCGTTGTGGAGTGCAGCTCTTTAGCAATTTTGAAGTAGACAAGAACTCAGGAGCAGTTTAATGAGTAGGATTCAAAGCTGCATGTGCCCTGTGTCCTCCCTTCCCTGGAGTCTAAGACTTTCCAGTCTGGAAATCTGACTTGGCCTGAGTTAGGTATGTTCCAGTTGGGGAACAGCCTCAGGAGAAAACACTTTCTCCTTTTCCCTTCAGTAAAAACCTCTCTCACTGTAATCTGGGTGTTTTCTTAAGGCAACATGTGCCTCATTTGTAGAACTCTGCTCTGCTCTTTTAACCTGGGTGGAGGGAAAAGTGTTCTCTGTGCTCTCTGCACAGTTCATTGTTTGAAATACCCACTGCCCCTGGAGCTGGAGGATGGAAGTAGCCCTGGGAAGAAGCCTTTAAACCTTTTAGCAGAACTAGATTAATACAGAGCCTAAAGCATGTATTATGGGCATGGGGCTGTCCTGTGCATGGGATGGGGAGAGGGCTCGTTGTCTGCTGGTGGGTAGGGCTTGCTCAGCCCCATTCTGCTGTGCACGTCTGTATGCTTTGCGTTTTGGCCAGCGATGTGGCCTCCTCCTCATCCTCTGCTTCCCTGTGCAAGGTGCTGAACCAAACCGAGGATCATCGGCAGCGGGTCCTGCAGGCAGCTGCCAAAAACCTCCGCGTGTGGTTCATCAAGGTGCGCAAGATGAAGGCCATCTACCACACCCTGAACCTCTGCAACATCGACGTCACGCAGAAGTGCCTCATTGCTGAAGTCTGGTGCCCTGTGGCTGACCTGGATTCCATCCAGTTTGCTCTCCGGAGAGGCACTGTGAGTAGCTGCGGAACGGCAGCATCCGCAGCAGGGGATTGACTCCTCCAAATGGGATCCATCCCTTGGGGCTGTTGGGGCTAAGCTTTGTCACAGGGATGTGGTGGGAAGCTGTAAGTTCAGGGGAATGCTGCGATGCTGAGGCATTCTCCTGTGCTTCAAGTCTTTGGTACGTTTAGTTAACCTGGCTGTGCTGCACTCCTGCTGTTTGGATCTATAGTGGAGCTTACTGAAAGGAGCTCTACAGGACATGAGCAAGCTCACCCTCTGCTCAGACACATGAGAGCTGGGTGCCTTGAAGTCCTTCCACTTGCTGTTTAAAAAACCCAAGCTCGCTCTTGCATGGGTTTTCTTGTCTGTCCTAATCAGACAATGCCCATCCTTAACTACAAGTGCTGCTCCTCCTGCTGCACTGAGTGGAGAGCAGTGGAAACTTGGCAGCCTTCCTCAACTGCTCAAGTGTATGTCTCATGGGGGAGGCACACTGCAGACAATCAAGCTTGTGGTTTTCCAGTGCTAACAAGGAAGTGGTGTTGTGCTCAGAGGGTGGGTTTTCTAATCTTCCTCTTTGTTTAAACAGGAGCACAGTGGATCCACTGTCCCATCCATTCTAAACAGGATGCAAACCAATCAGACCCCACCAACATACAACAAAACTAACAAGTTTACTTGTGGCTTTCAAAACATTGTTGATGCTTACGGCATTGGGACGTATCGGGAAATAAATCCAGGTACCTTCAGACATGGGGGAAGTCCAAGACATCTCTCTCAATTTTGTAGTTATGGTGTTCCTCTGTATTGTTTGCCCTGTGTGACAATGCCTAACAGAGTGCTTCTCCTGGTAGAGGAGAAGCCTGGGAATTACACTGCTAAATGGCACGGATTGTGCTGTGCTAAATCAGGGCTTCACCAAGTACAGCACATGAGGAGTGTCCTCTTCTCTCTTGCAGCACCCTATACGATCATTACCTTCCCCTTTCTGTTCGCTGTGATGTTTGGAGATTTTGGCCATGGAATCCTGATGACTCTGATTGCTGTTTGGATGGTGCTTAGGGAAAGTCGGATTCTCTCACAGAAGAGTGACAATGAGGTGAGGTGGCCGCTCATGCTGAGCTTGGCATTAAACCAGAGTTGTAGCTGGTTTACTCCATCCTTCCCCCTTCAGCTGACAATGCCCATTCCTCCTTTCACTTGGAATTTGGGAAGCCTGTAGACCACAGACTGAGTGGGATAATTTCATAGCAGTAGTGAGTTCCTTTGGGTTTCCTTTTGGCTATTTATAGGGAATGATTTCAGTTGTTTGAAGGAAATGCTGTAGATAAGCTCTTGTAAACAGATCATCCAAAGCTTGGTTGTATCATAAATGGGTTCATTCACTGCAAAACTGCTCTCTGTATATGTAGATCTCCAAGATTCTTTCAGTTTGCTGATCCGGGTGGGTTTTGCTTGCTCAGGGCTTCAGCTGACAGGAGGTGAACCAGAGTTAAGCTACACTGAGAGAGCTGAACAGGGTCTGCATTGCCTGGTTCCAAACTCTGCTGCCAGGGGCTGTTTGCCTCAGTGTGTGCAGTGCAGTTTGTCCTCCTCAGTTCCTCCCAGCTGCTCTGTGCACAGCCACGCTCCTCTGCAGCCTCTGGGTTCAGATTCTCTTCTGCAGTGCTGCCTCTTGCACCTTTCATCCCTGCCATGGGGAAATAGAAACCTGGGGCTTTTAGTCTGTATGGCAGTGTTCTTGTCCTGCAGCTGACTGGTTTTACTGTGTCATGAGGCAGCTTCCTTGTTCTCATGGACTTCCTTTGTTCCTTTCTGGGTTGTTTTTGATACAGATGTTCAACATGGTTTTTAGTGGCCGGTACATCATCCTGCTGATGGGGCTGTTCTCCACCTACACCGGCCTCATCTACAACGACTGTTTCTCCAAGTCCCTGAATTTCTTTGGCTCCTCCTGGAGCGTCCGGCCCATGTTCATGAAAGGCAACTGGTCGTGAGTAAACACTTGGTACAAGCTAAAGGGTGAACGAGATAAGCAAGTGGCTTATCTGTCCCCATTGTCCTCCATGCTCAGGAAGTCAAATTTGAGCTCAGTCTCAAGCAGCACTACAGGAGAGCGTAAACGTGCTCTCCATCGAGTTTCAAGCCAGCTTTTTTTCATTCCAGAAAACTCGTGAAGATTTAGTTTAGCCCCTTTCTCACAGGCATTCCTGCCCCCTGCATCCTTCTTCCTTGTGACTTGTCAAGAAACAGATTCATTATTCATTCAGGAAAATCCCTAGGGCCATGCAGGAACCTTAACGTTGTCTCTGTTTGAGGCACTCCTTGCTCTCACAAGGGGAGAGCATCGTTAGTTCTTACAGAGAGAGGACACTGTTGCTTGTCTTAATGTTTGTATGATCTCCTTCTACCCAAACAGAGATGCCTTGCTAGAGACCACTCCTCTGCTGCAGCTGAACCCTGCCATTCCCGGGGTGTTCGGTGGCCCCTACCCCTTCGGCATTGACCCGGTAGGAGCCATTCCTTCCTTTGCTGTCCTTAAAGAACATCCCTGTGTCAGCAGGAGTGTCTGGTTGACTGTATCCACAGCTCAGCCATTCCCTTAGCAATCAGTGTTGGAAATAACTCCTGAATGATCACATTAATTCAGCTCCCACTGAAATGCTGGATTCGGGATGGAGAGACTTGTTCACAGGTCATTAAAGGCCTCTTCCTCACCATCCTTGACCTGCAGGGGTTTAATCAGAACTGGTTAGACTTGCAAATCACTTGATGAAGTTACTTTTTGACCTTTTTCAGTCAGTCTTGGAGCTGTAAGTTTTGAGTAATCCTGTCATTTTATATCCACTGACATCACTAACACTGCTTGAAATGCTTGATACAAGACCTGGCGTGTTCCACATTCACAGGAAGTGCAGAAAATCAGAGCCATGTGTCATTGTTCATTGAAATGGATAAATATTTTCTTTCCTGTCAAGGATACAGCCCCACTTTTCCTGCAACCTTTGCCTCCCATAAAAACAAGCAGGGTTTGATTCCTGCTCTGCTGGGGGATCAGTTGCTGTAAGGGTTCTCAGCAGGAGAGGTTGGCTGCTCATTTCCCCCCGTGTGGCAAACCCATCTTGAAAAGAAACCTGCTCTTGCAGCCTAATGCTTCCTGGATGGTTAATAGTGTTTAGCTTAAAGTGAAGGTTTCCATCCTCCTCTGGTTTCCTTTTGCTGGCTGTTGGGCTGACCTTGTCCTGTTTTCCACAGATTTGGAATATTGCCAGCAATAAGCTGGCCTTCCTCAACTCCTTTAAGATGAAAATGTCTGTGATTCTTGGCATTATCCACATGCTCTTTGGCGTCACACTGAGTCTTCTCAACCACATGTAAGTGCTTTGCTCTGTTTTCCCCATTGGGGTGGGGGGCTTCTTTGGGGGGGGGTGTTAGTTTAAGCTGCAGGAGCCCATCAGACTTCAACCTCTGCTGAAGGAGCAGTGGAGTTGCTCCTGTCTGGCTATGCAGAACGATGCCTGTCCCGTCGTTACTGGGTTTAAATCCCAGCTACTGCTGAGCCCCTGCAGTTTTGTTCTAAAGATGATAAAAGCTTTTTGCCCTACGTATACCTAATGCTGACCAAATGTAACATTAAACTCTTCGTTTCTTTCCCCCCCCCATAGCTATTTTAAGAAGCCACTGAACATATACCTGGGATTTATCCCAGAGATGATTTTCATGTCGTCACTCTTTGGATACCTCGTTATTCTCATTTTCTACAAATGGACAGCCTACGATGCTCACACCTCCAAGGATGCACCAAGCCTTCTAATACACTTTATCAACATGTTTCTCTTCTCCTATAGTGACACCAGTAATAAGATGCTTTATAAGGGGCAGGTAGGTGCTCTTGCTAAATAAAATCAGAAGTGCTTCTTGGTATATCTTAACCTTATGATAATTATGAAATTGAAATGTTTTTTCCTCCATGATAGAGGAAATGTGGCATCACTCCTGAAGCCTGACACTGTGTAATGTTGAAGAAGGAAATAATCCCTCTACCAGGAATTTATATCAGTCTGAGCATGTCAGCTCTGGCTCCAGAGCATTTGGATTCAGATTAATAGTGGAACGTGATTAGGAATATTGTCCTGCATCTGCGGTGTGATGCCTCTAAGCTTAGCTAAGATGCCAGTGCCGTTTCCTCCCAGCACTATCAGACATCTGTCAAATCCTCATTCCCTGCACAGTCTTGTGGATTATTCCCTAATGTAACCCAGTACCAGCACTACATGCTGTGCACAGTCAGCTGGGGCATGCAGGCAGGCATTAAATACACGGTTCCAGTTGTTCAGTGCTGCCTGCGAGCTCCTGCTGGGTTTTGAGCGTGTGTTTGAGCATGTCAATCAGCTGAGACCTGTTTCTTTTGCAGCAAGGCCTCCAGTGTTTCCTCGTGGTGGTGGCGTTGCTGTGTGTGCCCTGGATGCTGGTAGCTAAACCCCTGGTCCTTCGCCATCAGTATTTAAGGAGAAAGCACTTGGTGGGTGACTGCCTCTTCTATTTTCAGTATGAAAACTAATGATGGTTGAAAAGCCACGTTCTCCATCTTGAGCTTGGATGCGAGGGGTCACGCTGTGGTGTGACCTGCAGAGTGGTTTTATGCATATTCCTAGGCATGAAGGCAGGTGGGTTTTACTGGAGGCACAGAGTTGCCTGCCCGCTTCTCAGATCTGCATCCAGCATCAAACCTGCTTCTAAAAGCCCTTTATGTGGGTCACGATAAAAACAATCGATCTGGCTTGGGCTCTGTCAGCTCTCGTACTGGTTGCTGGGTGCACTTCTGTGCCTTTGCTAGGCTGGCAGTGTAAATGCAGAGGTGTGACCTTGCTGGGGTGGCAGCCTGATCAGCTGCCTGTTAAAGCCCTGTGGATGGCAGAGAGTAACCATTAAAAGGACAAAACCCAAAGTAGCCTTAGGCAGTGGTTATGTGAGGGGCTGTCTGCGGGGTCCTCTCCAGGTGCCCCCCACTGTATGTAAAGTATCTTTATATGAAATGTAGGAACCTGGCACACGTGCACTGAGGAGACTCACAAGTTCTCCCTGCATGTGTGGCAGAGAGCTGTTGGGATGTGAAGTGAGTCAAAGACGAGTTCAGTTAAAGACACTCCCTCTCCCTTCTCTGACCATCTTTCATCCTCCCATGTCCCCTCCATTCGTCTCCCTCTCTCTTTTTGTTTTCTTCCCTTTCTTTTCTTCCATTCACTATCAGGAAGGGCAGCCCGTGGAGGCCCAGGTCAGCCCAGTCCCGAACGAGCAGGCACTAGAGGCAGCAGCGGCTGCAACAGTGAGTGGATTTAAAAATCACCTGATGGATTTAAAGATGGGAGTTGCCTTTCTATCTAATGGTCAAGAGAGCACGGAATGTATCTGAATTCCCTAAGTGAATGACAGCTGCACCTTTAGGGTGAAAAACGCTTTCTCTTGGAAAGAGCAAAGTTCAACAAAACTGATACATTCTGGAAGAGCTACCAGGCTGAAGGATAATAGTTATGTGTGCCCAGAATGCAGGAGTGCTGCTGAACTCAGACCCTGCAGAGCAGCATGAGAATACCACAGCCCCCAGGTTAAGTTCCCCTTTTCTTTCCTTTTCTTGCATATTTGTTGAAGACACATGAGGATTCTTTTCAGTGAAGCATTTCTGTTTGCATTATGTGTTCCCAAACATCATGTGTATGTGACTGCCTCCCAGCAACTTCCTGTCAGGAATCACGGGATTTCTGGCACCTGCACCTTTGGATTGAAGCTGTGATGAAGTGGGCGTGCACAAATGAGCCTTTCAGCAGCAGTTGTCTCTTCTTCTTTGTGTCTGAACCTATAGACAGCCCTTGACTGCCAAAGCTTTCTGGTGGAGTGAAGGTTGCAGCAGCACTTGGTCCCTTCCCCAGAGGCATTTCAGACTCACAGGTCTTAATTTATAGTCCCTCAGATCACTCCTGAGCATTTTCTGTCTCTGGAGGGAAACAGAAACCCTGCTGTAGAGTGCCCAGTGCTGCTTGCTGAGCAGAAAGGCAGAGGTAGGGATGTGCATTTGTTGTCCAGCATGTTTCCAATGCATGTAAGCCCTGCTTGAGGGCCCTGTCAGGTGGTGGGACAGGTCTGTGCATCGTTGGTGGTGTTAAGCCGCTATGGGGAGGAAGCCTGCCCCGAATCCGATGTTAACTCTGCAGTGAGCCCAGCGAAGTGGGAAGAGCTCCCGATGCTTGCAGAGTTCCAGCTCAGGTTGTGGGTTATTCCTTTCCATTTGGAGCGCAGCGTTGGTACGGCCGGGGGCAGATGTGGGATGTCAGCACAAATGTCTAAAAAAGGAACTGCTTGCACAATGTAGAGCTTCCAAGTAAGGGAAAGTCTGAATCCCCAGGAGCGCTGCGAGCTCGCCTGGCGCTGGTGGGGAGCAGGGGGGGGGTGTTGGTGTCAGTCTCTGCTGCTGTGACTTGCCACGACGTGACTGTGCCGTTTACACCAGCCGTGGTGGTTGAGTGCCTGTCCCCAGCTGCTGGGCAGAACGTTGCTCTGTTGCACGTCGGTGCCAGCAAATGTCCTCTTGAGAGATGTGCCTTTGATTTCACGTGGGGTTGCAGTCACTGTGTAGAAATGTATGCAGGTCTCACTCCAACAGCTTTCTTTTCCCCAGCCCTAGCAGGAATCAGCATCTTTCCCATCCAAGCTGGGAAATAGAATTCTCCAGCTGGTTTCACCCGAGCCTTCGTACTTAATGTTTTGTTTCCTTCTGTGAGCTGCTGCTGCACGTGGACTCGTAAGAAACCCACGCTCTTGCAGGAGAACACAAACAACACTTTGCTCTTTCTCTCTCTGCACGTGTTAGGGAACACACAACTTCGGTGGGATCCGGGTGGGCAACGGCCCGACTGAGGAGGATGCTGAGATCATTCAACATGACCAGTTATCTACCCATTCCGAGGAGGGGGAGGAGGTAAGCACCACCCTCTCTCGGGGCAATGTTCCCTGCAGCAGAATGTGCTAGCTTTTTGCCTGCATTTCCTGATTTCCCAGCTGTTTAAATAGCAGCGCTCTCAGTGAAGTGTTTTCGTAGCAGTTTTCGTACAGATTATCCCTTGGTTGTTCCCAGGACTCCAGAAAAAGCAGTTTACTTTGCATATAAAGAGAAACGGGGCTCTGGTTGTCCTCGTTAGAAAGAACCATCATCTATGGGGCTGCACAGTGGGAGCTGCAGAGTACTCCTGGGTGGCTCATGCAGCCTGTGCTCTGGTTGAAGAGCAGTGCTGGTGCCTGCTGCTCCAGGGTCAGCAGAAACCCAGGGCTGTGTTTCTGGAGCAGTGGAATTGTGGTTATGTTCATTTTGGTGGTTGGGGATAACATTACTTGCTTTGCCTTCCCTGAGTTGATCTCATGTAGTTTGGGTGTATTCTGATGCCTCTCTTGAGCAGCATCTTGCCTCTGTCGTGCGTGTGATGTGTTACTGCTTTCCTGTGTCGTGTTTAGGGAGGGAATTATTGAATGTGTTTGTGCTGAATGTGATGGACACCCTGCACTAAATGTAAACTTATGTTTTCAAGCCTGCAGAGGATGAGGTGGTAAGAGTACAGCCAGCTTTGCCTTCATGTGTATCTGAACCATTTCCCATTGGTGTCAAACACGTGCCGAGTTAAAAACATGTCACAACATCTTGTTTTCCAAAGGATCTGGCTACTTCCATGCTACAGGCCATTTTGAATTCCTCATGCATTCATGCCCATTAACAGACCTTTAATTACTCCACCTACACAGCCTGTTTGCCTGCCCCTCTGTTGCAGAGCTTCCTTAGCTTACCCAGCAAGCTGGAAGTCTGAAACTGGGAAGTTTTTGCCTTTAAACTTCTGCAGGAGTCTCATTTGCCTCACGTTGTCTTTGCTCATTGTGCACTGCAAAAAGCTCTTCAGAGCTATCTGTGCCCAAACTCTGCTATTTGAAGGACAATCCAGGTTGTTGCAGTCAGCAAATGCAGCAGAACCAGGCCAGCTTTGTGCAGCTCATCAGCTATAGAAGGGAAGCTGTGTTCTGAGAAACTGCTCATTCACGAACACTTGTAGCAAGCAGAAGTACTAAAGAAATAAGGGGTTTTTAGGACTACTCATGCAGGGTTGATTGTGGGCTTCAGCACTCTCAGGTAACCAATTCTATTACAAAACCCTATCAATGCCATGAAATGAAAGCAGCTTCCCAGCAGTGGTGCTGCTGTGAATCGTGCTGAAGGTGCTTCTGCCTAGAGCCCTGTTACATCCAGGGGCATCTGGAGCTGAGAGGGGCACAGAGACTGTTCCTTCAGGCAGGCTTCAGTGAAGGCCTTTGCAGTTCATGTTCTGTGCAGAAAGAATAAGGCTTTTGACGTCCGATTTCACTTGTTTGCCACAGTTCTTGCCCTGGACACACCAGGGGAGAAAGAGGAATATAAATAGCTTTCTGTGCATGCCTAGAGCATTAGTCACTTGATGTATTTAAAACATCGTGTTCACTTCACTTAAATAAGAGCAGTTTCTGAAGCATGGATTAAATCCAAAAGGCAGGGAATGCTTTCCCAAGCTGCAGAAGAAGGAACTGGCCCCCATGGCAGACTTCCTTATAAGTTGCTTTGTTTCAGAAAACTACCAAGACCCAGAGGCTTGGCCAGTGAATGGAGGCAGATGTGACCCTTTCACAGCTGCTTTATGCATTACTTTTGCTTTCCAAAGGGTACGTTTATATCTCCAGAATGCTCATGTCCTGTAGCAAAGGTACATACGCAGCAGTATCAGCTTGGAATACTGTCTCCTTTTATGCAGCAGTACATATCATGTACTGGTGAATTCATGTGAGCACGACCTTGCTGCTGAACAGTTTTTTCCTGGCAAAGCCCATGGCTCAATTTGGAATACCTTACTTTGATATGCTAGACTGTGAAAACAAGGATGCTGAGACTGAGCCATCGCCCTGCCAAAGGGTTTTCCTTTATAACCCCTCCATGCTAAACCAGGAGAAGACAGTGTCAGTGTGTGACCTCAAGCACCATGTCCTGGGGAGCAGCCCCAGCAGCGTGCTGCCTCAGCTCCCCCCATGGCCCGTGTTCTCTTTGCAGTTTGACTTTGGGGACACCGTGGTGTACCAGGCCATCCACACCATCGAGTACTGCCTGGGGTGCATTTCAAACACTGCATCCTACCTGAGGCTCTGGGCTCTCAGCTTAGCCCATGCACGTGAGTATTCCTTGTGGAACTGAGGGGTTGCATCGGTGTGGATGTGGGAACGCAGGGAGCCTCGCAGAGCTCAGCTGCTGGAGGACAGAGCTGTGTGTGCACTAGCTGGGAGGGAGGGGGTGTGAACAGCAGGGTCTGCTTGCACAGGGCTCTGCTCAGAGGGAGGGATGAAGCTGGAAGCACTGAGTGAAGCAAAGAGCTGCTGAGCAAAGGCTCTGCCCTGCACCGTGTGTGGCAGTTGGAGGCAATGTCCTCACACGCTCGGATGCAGAAGCTGTTGGCCCTCCTGTTCCCCACCTCGGTGCAGTGGGACTTTGAGTTTTTGCTTGAAGTGAATGGGGACAACCCCTCCCCTCACTGAACCCTCCTCTCCCCTGCCTCCTGCAGAGCTCTCGGAGGTGCTCTGGACCATGGTGATCCACATTGGCCTCAGCGTGAGGAGCCTGGGGGGAGGCTTGGGCCTCTTCTTCATCTTCGCTGCTTTCGCTACGCTGACGGTGGCCATTCTGCTGGTCATGGAGGGGCTGTCTGCTTTCCTCCATGCTCTTCGCTTGCACTGGTGAGTTACTGGGGCAGCAGGAGCTGCAGAGCTCTTTGGGCAGGAAAACCGATGCCACCTGAGCTCTGCAGAGGTGCCATCACAGGCAGCTATGGCTGTAACACTGGGGTTGGGGATGATACCGAGCCAGGATCAGTGCTGGAGCACCACGAACCTGCCTGAACACCTGCATGTCCTGCAGCAGATGTGCTCAAACAGGGTTGGAGATTTCAGGCTTGTTTCTAGTGGTGCAGCACTGTCCCGATGGGGTGCGTGACCACTGCTTAGGAATGATGGAGAGTAACTGGTCTCTGCTTAAGAATCAGACCAGAGCTTTGGGAGCAGTGGGATGGGGTGGTTGTGCTGGGTAGAGGAGCGTGTTGTGGCATTCAGTAGGGCTTTCTCGTTCTGTCTTTTGGTTCCAGTGTTCACTTGCCTTAGCGAGCAATAGCTACTGAGCTGCTGACTGCAGCTACCTTCCCATGGTCTAGTTCCTCTTTGCTGTACCTTGCACTGAACAGGAGCAGCTTTGCCTCTGCCTTTGGCATGCTGGGGAATGGCAGCTCTTTCTTGCTGGCTTTGCTTATTGGCAGAGGCTTTTGTAGCCCCTTTCCCATGCCGACGGGATAAGGGCTACATCCTGCGCATGCATCCAGCCAGGAATGAAGTGCTCGTTGCTTTCTCTGCACCCAAGTATGGGAAGTATTCAAGAGCTTGCTGTAATCCCTACTTGAGAGCGCTCATTGTTCCCCTTCAGCTCCCCTGCTTCCCACTGCATGGGATCACAGGAGGGATGTGGGAACGGGCTCTGCTCTCCTGAGCCCGAGGTGTTGGAGAGGAGCACGCGTGTGCTCCGTGCAGCTCAGGTCCCTGCCCTCCTGCCTGGTAAACAGGAGAACAAAGTGAAGCCCCGTGGCGCTCACAGGGAGCGTTCTGCCTTGCTTCAATGGGAAGGGAAGGCTGTGAGCAGCGAGTGGCAGAGGGACAGGAACCGGCCTTTTTAGGATCGTAGAACGGTTTGGGTTGGAAAGGACATTAAGATCATGCAGTTCCAACCCCCTGCCATGGGCAGGGACACCTCACATTAAACCATCTCACCCAAGGCTTCATCCAACCTGGCCTTGAACATCACCAGGGATGGAGCATTCACAACCTCCCTGGGCAACCCATTCCAGTGCCTCAGCACCCTCACAGGAAAGAATTTCCTCCTTAGATCCAATCTAAACTTCCCCTGTTTCAGTTTGAACCCGTTACCCCTTGTCCTGTCACTACAGTCCCTAATGAAGAGTCCCTCCCCAGCATCCCTACAGCCCCCTTCAGACACTGGAAGGCTCCGTCCTGGTCCCTCCCCGATGGGGGGGTCCCTGCGGTGTCGCCATCTTGTGCTGCGGGAGCCGGGGGCTGTGCAAATGGCTGCTGGCTGCTGCCTTCCCTGGCACCCAGCCTGGGAATCCTCCTGGCCGGCACTCGGAGCTCGCTGCTCCCTGCCCGCCCGGGGCTCGGGGCTGAGAGCTGAGCCCTGAGCCCTGAGCCGTGTGAAGGAGCTCTGCAAGGCCTGGCCCCTGCTCCTGCTGCAGCGTCCGAGAGGAGCAGGGAGCAGGCAGGACCCTACTGCATGTCTGCCCTGTGCTCCTGCTGCAGCATCCAAAGGGAGCAGGGCACAGGCAGGACCCTACTGCAGGCAGGACCCTACTGCATGTCTGCCCTGTGCTCCTGCTGCAGCGTCCAAGAGGAGCAGGGCACAGGCAGGACCCTGATGCAGGCAGGATCCTAATGCATGTCTGCCCCATGTTCCTGCTGCAGTGTCCAAGAGGAGCAGGGTGCAGGCAGGACCCTACTGCAGGCAGGACCCTAATGCATGTCTGCCCTGTGCTCCTGCTGCAGCATCCAAAAGGAGCAGAACTCAGGCAGGACCCTGATGCAGGACCCTAATGCATGTCTGCACCGTGCTCCTGCTGCAGCGTCTGAGAGGAGCAGGGTGCAGGCAGGACCCTACTGCAGGCAGGACCCTAATGCATGTCTGCCCCATGCTCCTGCAGCATCCAAGAGGAGCAGAGTGCAGGCAGGACCCTACTGCATGTCTGCCCTGTACTCCTGCTGCAGCATCCAAAGGGAGCAGGGCACAGGCAGGACCCTAATGCATGTCTGCCCGGTGTTCCTGCTGCAGCATCCAAAGGGAGCAGGGCACAGGCAGGACCCTAATGCATGTCTGCCCGGTGTTCCTGCTGCAGCATCCAAAGGGAGCAGGGCACAGGCAGGACTCTAATGCATGTCTGCCCTGTGCTCCTGCTGCAGCATCCAAAAGGAGCAGAGCTCAGGCAGGACCCTGGTGCGTGTGGGCTGGGTTTGACCCGCAGTTGCTTGTGAATCAGCTGGGTTTCAGTCTTGCTCCTCTGGGCTGCACATCTCCGAGCAGCAGGAGCTGAACAGTTCTGAAGGGCTTTGCTTGGCAGGCTCGGGGTGTTCCTCTTTACCCAGAGGGCTGGGCGGAGAAGGTAAAGCATCATTGGAGATACCTCTCATGTGCTGGTAACACCAGGCTCCCTCATGGTACCACTCACAGAGCACCTGGGCCAAGTGGCCCCGGGGGCTGCAGCTCAGCCAAGTGATGGCTCTGCCATTGCCAGGCCAGCTCCAAAGGGCAGGGGGGGGTAAAACCTGCCTGGAAAGAGGCACATCCCTGAAGGGGCCCAGGGAGGAGCCCGGCTGAGCCCCAGCCGCACAGGGCTCGCTGCTGCCGTGCAGGGCACGCATGGGGAGCTGCAGCTCTCAGTGAAGTCGTCTTTCCCCTGAGTTTGTTGAGGCAACTTCAGTGGCTCTCTAAGAGAGAACGTGCTCGAGCCTAGAGCCCGGGGAGCGGGTTAAGGCAGTGCTTCAGACTGAGCTGGGCTCTGCTGGGATGGCACAGCGAGGAGGGAGGCACCTGCAGCCCTTCAAAGAACGCGCTGTCACCATGCCTCCTGTTTGGTCCTGGATGTGGAATGCAGGGGGGGTCTGCAGTGGGATGTCTGCAGTGGGGTGTCTGCAGTGGGGTGTCTGCAGTGGGATGTCTGCAGTGGGGTGTCTGCAGTGGGGTGTCTGCAGGGGGGTGTCTGCAGGGGGGTGTCTGCAGTGGGGTGTCTGCAGTGGGGTGTCTGCAGTGGGGTGCCTGCAGGGGGGTGTCTGCAGGGGGGTGTCTGCAGTGGGGTGTCTGCAGGGGGGTGTCTGCAGTGGGGTGTCTGCAGGGGGATGTCTGCAGGGGGATGTCTGGAGTGGGATGTCTGCAGGGGTGTGCCTGCAGTGGGGTGTCTGCAGTGGGGTGTCTGCAGTGGGGTGTCTGCAGGGGGGTGTCTGCAGTGGGGTGTCTGCAGTGGGGTGCCTGCAGGGGGGTGTCTGCAGTGGGGTGTCTGCAGTGGGGTGTCTGCAGGGGGGTGTCTGCAGTGGGGTGTCTGCAGGGGGATGTCTGCAGGGGGATGTCTGGAGTGGGATGTCTGCAGGGGTGTGCCTGCAGTGGGGTGTCTGCAGTGGGGTGTCTGCAGGGGGGTGTTCCCTGTTGAGGAACAGGGTAGGGGGTCACACAACCCCCCAGCTGTGCCGGGAGGAGCAGGGCAGGTTTGCTGGCAGCGGGACTGGGGTCTCCTGCCAGGACCAGGACTGCTGTAGGTCTGGGTGGTTCTTCCTGGAAGCCAGGAGCAATGCAGGGAGCCCAGCCCAGCGCTTCCATGTGCTCTGCCCCTCCGTCCCAACCCGGGACTTGTGCACATTCCTTGCACGGGCTGGGCTGGAGGAAGCACTCCCGGTGCTGTGCTGGGATGGAGCCCCACCAGGCCTCCCCTCCCTGTGACATCCCTGCTCCGCAGTGTCCCAGCTTCCCATTCACTCCTCAGGAACGTGCCTCCATGGGGATGCGTGCGTTCAAGCAGCCTTCTCGAAGGCAGTCGGCTCCTCTGCTGCAAGCAAACACAGACTTTGGCCTAAGGAGGTTTGTAACTGAATGCCAGCCTCAGGGGCTGAGGCAGGAATGGTCTCAGTGGGTCTGTTTTCCTATGGAAAGCAGCCTTTTAGGTGCAGTTTTGGGCCTGATTTGGTACCAGGAGCTCTTTTCCCTGCAGTATGTCCCATGCCCAGCCCACAGGTAGAACACCGGGTAGCAGGAGGCATAATACAAGCAAACCAGGTTAATTCAGAGCAGTGAAGAGTGGGCTTTACATCGCTCTGTAGGAGAGAGGTTGGTGTTAAATGAGCTCCGTGATGCATTTGGGGGGCAGTTCCAGAGCCTGGAGCGGCCAAACCACGTTGTTACAGTGCCAGCTGCCTACTGCATTCTTCCCCAGAGCTTCACCTCTGGTGGGAGATGCTCAGTGCAAAGCTCAGCACTGGGGCCGGTGCAGCCATCCTGCAAACAGCGGTGTCGCGCAGGGAAAGGGCCTTGGATTCTGCCTGTTCCTGAGGCCACTTCCAGAAGGAACCCCCTGAATGCTTGAGCCATGGCAATGGGGTTCAAGTCACTCCTTCCTCAGCCCGGAGCTGCCTCTCCTCGAGCTCCAGGCTCCCAGTTGTGGCCAGTTGGAAGCGAGCGTGGCCAAAGGGATGCGGGGCCAAGTGGAGCGGTTCATCACCAGGGTTAAGGTTTCCTTGGCAGTGGCTCTGTGTGAGTCACATCCCCAACCCTCTGCCTCCAGTTTCCCTTTGCTTACAGAATCCTTCCTTAGTCACAGGATACTCATGGAGATTATCAGGGTTCCTGCAACCTGGAGCCGGTTGGCAAGGAGCCCTTCCTCCCACACGGAAAACCCTGCTCATCCTCGGGATTCCTCTGCACAGATGAGCACAGAGCTGTTGTTCTGAACCTCTCCCTGCTGGGAAATCACTCCTTGCTGCCTGAAATACCGGGCTTTGGTGGTTCCTGACCGGGCCAAGCCCGATCCAAGGCTGCTTTCCTGCACCTTGTGCGCTGCGTTCATGGCTCTGCAGTTGGCTGCCCCCCCGGTTCCTGCAGAGACTTGGGGGGTCTGAGCCCATCACGCAATGGGAAGCGCTGCTCACGAGGCTCCTGACCCACGGAGCTTGGTTTTGTGTGCAGCGGGCGGATCGGGTTCTCTGCCCCTGTTTGGCTCCTGCTGCCCACCGGGGGGTTCGCTGGAGCGCTGCTCTCTCGAAGCAGAGTTCATTAGGGGAGGCAGGGAGATGGGGCCGAGTTAATGTTCAGCTGGAGGCAAGAGGCACAGCTCGGCCTCTGCAGCAGGAACCAAACATCCTGGTGTAAACAGGCAGAAGCAGCTGGGGGGGAGGCTGAGGACAGCAGCACCAACCGGGGCTCGCTCCAAGGGCGGACTCTGTGCTCCCTGGGGATGCTGTGGCACCGGTTCTGGTGCCCTTCGCTCGCCTGTAGGGGTAGGATCAAGGTACCTGCAGAGTTCTGCCCTGCTGCAGAAGCAGCAAACAGAAACGTGGGCTTTGTGCTACGTTCTCATCGCCGATCTTCTCTTTAAAGCTTCCTTTTGGGTAGTCAGTGATGGCGCTCGGCTTGTTGCTGACCCGCAGCAGAGCGTTGCCTTTCTCATGAGCTCTCCCTCTTCCTTCCCTTGCAGGATTGAGTTCCAGAACAAGTTCTACACCGGCACTGGATTCAAGTTCCTCCCTTTCTCCTTCGATACCATCCGCGAGGGGAGGTTTGACGATTGAGTGTCCCCCCTTCAGCAGTGCTCCTCGTGGCCAGCCCTGTCCCGTGTGTCCCAGTTGCATGTAACCCTCCCATAGTGAACGTAACTTATTGCAGCACCCCAGAGCTTTGTCTCCGGGGTAGTGAGTGACACTGGATCAAACTCTTATCCCTTAAGTTTCCCCCTGCAGATAGCAAATGCACGAGGTGGGTGAGCGGGGCTGTGCAGCGTGCCCTCGGGGTGGGCATCGGGGCAGGACAGGGATGCAGCCACAGCTCAGGGCCCACACAGCACACGGAGAAAGGGCTGAAACCCCTCACAAAGCTGCTCGGGAAGAGGAAGTTTGATGTGTGGCTCCCACGTCCCTGCCTCTGAGCAAACAAAGTGGGAGCAGGCAGCAGCCTCGGGGCTCCCGCGTGTGCTGTGCTCCCATCTGTCTCACCCCGGGCAGGGATTCGGCTCCTTGAGGTACCGGTGATGGTGGTGTCAGCGTGCTGGGGTGCTGAGGAGCCCTTAGGGCAGAACAGAGGCTGGGCTCTCGCTGCCATTTCCCCGCAGTAGCTGTTGCTTTGTCTCATGTGCAAGATGTGAATAGTTCCTCACCCTCCTCACGTGGATGTAGCTGTAGGAGCAGTGATGTGCGTGTGTGTTAGTGCTGTGTGCAACTGTCGTGTTTAACTCCGTGCAGCTCAAGTACTTGTGTGTGACCACGTTAGAACAATACTGAGGGTCACTGTAACCCGCAGTGGAAGGGGAAAGGCCACGCAGGGCTGGTTGGGTCAAGTGATGAGCATGGGGTTTGTGCCGCACGTGGCTGCATGGTCACAAGGGTGTTTGCAGAACCAGAGCTGGAAGCAGGCCATGGCTGCGGGTGCATGCTCACGGTCACTGTGTATTAAACCAACTGCACAACAACGAGCCTGGCCTCCCTCCTGCTTCCCCTGCGCTCAACGAGCTCCTCTGCCCCTCTTCCTCCTGTTGGGGTGAGCTGGGGTCTTTATCCATGGATGGGCTGTGGAAGGAGCCCGGTGTAACCGTGCCCTGTTCGAGCATCCCGGTGCTGCGGGGCTGGGCAGGGGCTGGTTTGTCCTGGAGCTGAGGCTGGATTGAACCTGGGCTCTGGGGGTGCCTCTGCCGGGTCGGGGCTCCTGCCCCGCTCCGCTCCCCGCTGTTTGTTCGAGGCCTTTCCTGCCCGAGGGGTTTTCCGCGTGTGCAGGAGCGGGAGGGGGGTTCCGGTGGGTTCCGGTCGTTGTGTCCCTTGGTGGAGGGGGGGGGTGAGGATCCCGGTCCTGCCGCTGCGCTGGGACCGATCCCGCGCTGCTGCCGGTGCCCGCTCTGCCAGGGGCCGCGCTCCCTTTCGGCCCGTGCCCCGGCCCTTGCCGCACTCCCGCTGCCATCACCGGGTTTCTCCCGTTTCCATCACCGGGTTTCTCCCGTTTCCATCACCGCGTTTCTCCCGTTTCCATCACCGCGTTTCTCCCGTTTCCATCACCGGGTTTCTCCCGCTGCCATCACCGGGTTTCTCCCGTTTCCATCACCGGGTTTCTCCCGTTTCCAGCCCTCCCCTGGGCCGCCTGCACGGCTCCGGTGCCGCCCCCCGCTCCCGGTGTTGCAGCGCCCTCTGCCGACCGCAGCGGGTCTCGCTCGATCCCGGGGACCCTGCGCCGGGCACCGCCGCTTCCCGGGGCTCCGAGGCGGCTCCGGGACCGCGGGTGGGGAACGCGGTACGGGACCAGCCCGGATCCCCCGGTGGGGTGGGGGGGGGAGGCCCGGCAGGAGCCCCGCTTCCGCCCCGCCGGTCCCAGCCCAGCCCCGCCCCGGCCCCGCCTCCGGCGCTGGGGCAGGAGCGGTGATGGCGGCGCGGTGGGGCCCGGCGCTGGGGCCGCTGCTGCTGTTGCTGCTGCTGCCGCTGCCGCCGGCGGGCGCGGGGGATGCGCGGCAGGAACAAGCGGTGCGGGCGCTGGCGCGGCGGCTGCTGGGCCCGCGGGCCGCCGCCGTGGCGCTGTCGGTGGAGCCGGCGCTGTCGGAGGACGGCACCGACACCGACACCTACCGGTTGCGCTCCCCGCCCGGCGCCGCCGTGGCCGTGGCCGTGACGGGCTCCAGCGGCGTGGCGGCGGCCGCCGGCCTCTACCGGTACCTGCGCGACTTCTGCGGCTGCCACGTGTCGTGGTCCGGGGCGCAGCTCCGCCTGCCCGATCCGCTCCCGCGGCTGCGGACCGAGATCCGCGCCGCCGCCCCCGGCAGGTAACGGGGGCCCCAGCGCGGCGGGGCCGGGCGCTGCTCACGCCTCGTTACCCCGGGACAAGGCGTCCCTTGTGGAACGGGGCCGGGAACCGGGGGGCCGGGGGCCCATCCGCAGCCTCCCGCCCGCTCCGCAGGTACCGGTACTACCAGAACGTGTGCACCCAGAGCTACTCCTTTGCGTGGTGGGACTGGGCGCGCTGGGAGCGCGAGATCGACTGGATGGCGCTCAGCGGCATCAACCTGGCCCTGGCCTTCGTGGGGCAGGAGGAGACCTGGCAGCGGGTTGAGTATCCCAGGGCCGAGCAGGGCCGTGGGGCAGCTGTGGGGCAGGCGTGGGGCCGGCTGAGCCTCCGCTGCCCGCGCAGGTTTACCGCTCGCTGGGCCTGAACCAGACGGAGATCGACGCGTACTTCACGGGGCCGGCGTTCCTGGCCTGGAACCGCATGGGGAACCTGCATGGATGGGCAGGGCCGCTGCCGCCCGCCTGGCACCTCAAACAGCGCTACCTGCAGGTACCACGCGAGCCCCTGCCCTGGTCCTGCATGCACATCCACACCTTGGAGCCTCGGAGCCACCATCCTCTTCGCCCAGGCCCCTCACAGGGAGGTTGGGGCTCCTCTGCCCCCCTGCTCCCTCCCTCTTTCTCTCTCCCAGTACCGGATCGTGGAGAGGATGCGCTCGCTGGGGATGCTCACGGTGCTGCCGGCCTTCGCGGGCCACGTGCCCCAGGGGGTTCTGCGGTAGGTGCAGCCCCACGTGCTCACAGACCCCGCGGGGCAGATCAGCTCCGGTCCTGCCTCCATCCCTTGGGATGCACAGGGCGCTCCCGAGGCCAACACAGCTCCTGGCCCTCGTGCCTGTGCTGGCTTCCCTATGAGGCTGCCCCGTGGTGCTCTCGTCCCGCTCCTGATCCCTTCTCTGCCCTTGGCACAGGGTTTTCCCACGCGTGAACGCCACTCGCCTCGGGGGATGGAGCCACTTTGACTGCACCTACTCATGTACCTACCTGCTGGACCCGCAGGACCCCATGTTCCAGGTGATCGGGACCCTCTTCCTGAAGGAGCTCATCAAGGAGTTTGGCACAGACCACATCTACAGCGCCGACACCTTCAACGAGATGACCCCGCTCTCCTCCGACCCTGCTTATCTCTCGAGGGTCAGCAGCGCCGTCTTCAGGTCCATGACGGGAGGTGGGTCACCGGGGCTGAGCGGTGGGGACAGCGGGAGGGTGGCTGCGGGCCCCACACGGGCTCAGACCCATGGGTGCCAGACCCTCGGCATCGCTCTGAGAGGTCGCTCGGTGGCTCTCGGGGCCCTGCCTGCAGGAGCCCTCACCCTGCACCTTCGTCCCCAGCCGACCCCGAGGCGCTGTGGCTGATGCAGGGCTGGCTCTTCCAGCACCAGCCTGAGTTCTGGCAGCCGGCGCAGGTGCGGGCGCTGCTGCACGGCGTGCCCCTCGGCAGGATGATCGTTCTTGACCTCTTCGCCGAGTCCAAGCCTGTGTACCAGTGGACAGAGTCCTTCTACGGGCAGCCCTTCATCTGGTGCATGCTGCACAACTTCGGGGGCAACCACGGCCTCTTCGGCACCGTGGAGGCCATCAACCGCGGCCCCTTCGCCGCCCGACGCTTCCCAAACTCCACCATGGTGGGCACCGGCGTGGTGCCGGAGGGCATCGAGCAGAACGACATGGTGTACGAGCTGATGAACGAGCTGGCCTGGCGCCACCAGCCCCTGGACCTGCCCCGCTGGGTCTCCCGCTACGCCGAGCGCCGCTACGGTGCCGCCAACGCCGCCGCAGCCAGCGCCTGGCGCCTGCTGCTCCACAGCGTCTACAACTGCACCGGCGTCTGCGTGAACCACAACCGCAGCCCGCTCGTGCGCCGTCCCTCGCTGCGCATGGACACGGAGCTCTGGTACAACGCCAGCGATGTCTACGAGGCCTGGCGCCTGCTGCTGAGCGCCGGCGCGGAGCTGGGCTCCAGCACCGCCTTCCGCTACGACCTGGTGGACGTGACGCGCCAGGCGGCTCAGCAGCTCGTGAGCGGCTTCTACCAGAGCATCCGCGGCGCCTTCCGGAGCCACGCGCTGCCCGAGCTGCTGGCGGCCGGCGGCGTCCTGCTCTATGACCTGCTGCCGGAGCTCGACCGCCTCCTCTGCAGCCACAGCCTCTTCCTGCTGGGCCGCTGGCTGGAGAGCGCCCGCGCCGTGGCCACCAGCGCCCGCGAGGCCGAGCAGTACGAGCTGAACGCCCGGAACCAGCTGACGCTGTGGGGACCCAACGGGAACATCCTGGACTACGCCAACAAGCAGCTGGGGGGGCTGGTGCTGGATTACTACGCCGTGCGCTGGAGCCTCTTCGTGTCCGCGCTGGTGGAGAGCCTCAACTCGGGCACCCCCTTCCACCAGGACCAGTTCAACCAGGCCGTGTTCCAGGTGGAGAGAGGCTTCGTGTACAACCAGAAGCGGTACCCAGCCCTGCCGGCCGGGGACACGCTGGACATCTCCAGGAAGCTCTTCCTCAAGTACTACCCCGGCGCCCGCGCTGGAAGGCTGTGACTTGGACAGAGCCCCCCCTGTCCCCCGTGTCCTCCATCCCCTGGACCCCTGCTTCCTGCACACGGAGGGGGGGGAGCTGGCGGCCGGATCGGGGGCAGGCTCTGCCCCAGGGACCCCTCCTGCGTCGTGCTCAGTGCTCAGCCCTGAGCAGCAGCCCCAGGGAAAGGGGGGACTTGGTCCTCCCTGGGCTGAGTGCTCCCTGCTCCATGGACCCCAGTGCCTGCGGGGACCCCCCCCCCGCTTTGTGCCTTTTGTACTGAAAGAGACTTGGAGGAGGTTTCTGCAGGGCCGCGCTCCCCAGGACAGGGATTCCGAGCCCTGCCCGGCTGGGGAGCAATTAAAACCCTGGCCGCTGAGTGCTTTGTTCCTGCCCTTGCGTGTCCATCCCCCTCTCCCCAGCGGGCTCAGCGCTGTCAGAGGGGGAGCCTGGCACGGCCCAGCCCGGCACAGCCAGCGCCAACCCCGGGGCTGCGGCTCCCCCCCTGCCCCGGTCTCCTCCCGTGGGGGGTCCTGGCTCGGTGGCTGCAGCTGCACCAGCATCAAGGCGCAGGGGAGGTGGGCGGAAGGGCCTTGAGATAAGGCGTCAGACACAACACCGGGGCGGGGGCACCCCCCTGCCAAGCCCTCATAAACGGCGCGGCCGCCGGAGCCGGCACCGCGGGGCCATGGAGAGAAGCACGGTGCTGATCACGGGCTGCTCCTCGGGCATCGGCCTCGGCCTGGCCGTGCGCCTGGCGGCCGATGGCGGCTTCAAAGGTGAAGGGGTGATGCTGCACCGGGGAGGGGGAGACCGACACAGGGGGTCCCAGGGCAGCCGGTGCTTGGGGTGAGCTGTGACCGGCACCGATGGCACCGCGGCCACGCTCTCTCCGGCAGTGTACGCCACCATGCGGGACCTGGCCAAGGGCGAGCGGCTGTTGCAGCTCCTCGGGGGCCGCTGCCCCGACACGCTGGAGGTGCTGCAGCTCGACGTGACCGACCCGCGGTCGCTGGAAGCCGCCGCACGCCGGCTGCAGGGGCAGGCGCTGGATGTGCTGGGTACGGCTCTTGCAAGGGGTCCTCATGGGGGCAGTGGGACCCTCCCCAGGGCAGTGCCAAATGATGGGAGGTGCCGGCGGTCCTGGGGCTGGGATGTGTTCAATGGGGCAGGGGTGTGGGAGCTGGGTTTGGGGGTTTTCAAGGGCTTCCGGCACCTTGAGGGGGCTGCAGGGCTGGCTCACTCGTGCTGTGCCCGGCAGTTTGCAACGCTGGGGTGGGACTGATGGGTCCCCTGGAGACCTGCTCGGACCAGGACGTGAAGAACGTGTTTGATGTGAACCTCTTCGGGGCCATCCGCACCATCCGGGCGTTCCTGCCCGCCATGAAGCGCCGCAGGGCCGGGCGCATCATCGTCTCCAGCAGCATCGGGGGGCTGCAAGGTGGGACCCCCGGCACCCTGCGACCGGGGGAACCGCAGGGGAAGGGCCCCCGGTGCTCAGCCTGCGGCTCTGCCCCAGGGCTGCCCTTCAACTCCGTGTACTGCGCCAGCAAGTTCGCGGTGGAGGGGCTGTGCGAGAGCCTGGCCATCGTCCTGCGGCCTTTCAACATCCAGTGAGTGCCGCGGGGGGCTGCGCTCCTGCCGCCAGGCACCGCGATGGGGGGGGACCAGGCAGCTCATGCGCTCAGCTCCGTCCCGCAGCCTGACGCTGGTGGAGTGCGGGCCCGTGAACACGAGCTTCCTGAGCAACCTGCGGCGCCCGGACCCCGACGGCAGCGAACTGCAGGGCCTGGACGCCGAGACGCGAGGTCTCTACCGCCGGTACCTCCGGCATTGCCAGGGGCTCTTCCGCGCCGAGGCCCAGGAGGTGGAGGAGGTCCTGCAGGTCAGGCGGGGTGCGAGGGGGGGGGCCGGGGTTGGGTCGGGTCCGTGTCGCGGGGCCGTGGCTCTGAGACCCCTCTGCGGTTCAGGTGTTCCTGGAGGCCATGGGCAGCCCCCGTCCCCCCCTGCGCTGCGCCACCACGCAGCTCCTGGCGCCGCTCGCACGGCTCCGCCTGACCGACGGCTCCGCGTACGTCCAGGCCATGCACGACTTCGTGTTCGGCCGCCGCGAGGCCGGCGGGGACCAGCCCTGACCGGGAGCCCGGGGCAGCCGCTCTGCGACAGCGGGCGGGGGGGATCGGGTCCCACCGTGTCACAAATAAACCCGCTCGCAGCGCACGCTCCCGGCTCCGTCCCTCTCAGCGACCCCAGGGGCTCCGCGGGGCCGGGTCTCTCTGTCCCCTCCCTCGAGCGGGCGGAGCCCGGCCCCGCCGCTCGCCTCTCACCGGGGCTCGGTCGCGAGAGGCGGGGCTCGGGGCGGTCCCGTTGCACGTTCCGGGTCGCGGGGGCCCGCGGCTTCCGGGGGCTGTCGGGGGGTGGGGGGGGCGATGCCGCCGTTCGGGTCGGGGCTGCTGGTGCTGACGGCTCCGCTGGCAGCGCTGCCCCGGCGGGCGGCGGCGGCGCTGGCGGCGGCCGCGGGGCTGGTGGCGGGGCCGCTGTACGTGCACCTGCAGCCGGGGCTGCGCCTCGCCGCGGCCCCGCCGCCGCTCCCCGCGGCCCCGCCGCCCGCCGGCCCCGCGCTGCTGCGGGCTCTGGCCGCGCTCTACGCGGCGGCGGCGCGGCGCGGGATGGACGTGCGCGTCCTGCTGGACCCCGGCCGCCGCCTGGCCCGGCCGCCCCGCGTCCTGCTGCTGCCCGCCAACGAGGCGCCGGGGCCGCCGGGGCCGGTGCAGCTCGGGCTGCAGAGCTTGGCCACCGCCGCCTACGGCTGCGCCCCGGACCTGCCCGCGCTGCTGCTGGGGGACCCCGCGGGGGACCTCGATGGGGACCCCAAGGAGGATCCCGAGTGCGGCCCCGATGCGGCGCTTCCCAACTTCTCCGGCGTGGCGGTCGGCGGCACCTTCGACCGCCTGCACGGCGCCCACCGCCTCCTGCTCAGCACTTGCTGCCTTCTGGCCCGGGACCGGCTCCTGGCCGGGGTGGCCGACGGTGACCTGCTCCGCCGTGAGTCCCGGGGCGGCGGCACCGTGCTGGGACGGGGGGGGAGCTGAGGGCAGCGGGGCCCGGCTGCTGGTGGGAGGCCGGGGTGGGGTGTGGGGGGCTACCAGAGAGCGGCCAGAGCTCCGCGGTGGTGCTGCCCGGGGCACGGTGACAGCAGGGATAAGGCATCATGTCCATAGGAGCGAGGGAGGCGGGAGGGGGCTGCTTCCCAAAGCCGCAGGCGGGTTTTGTCTCCATCTCCCGGTCTGCTGCTTTCCATCACTGCTCTGGGAGCTGCCCGCTGTTAAACACTGTCCCGGGCTCTCTGTGCTCCCGGTGCCCGCAGACAAGGTCCTGATGGAGCTGATCGAGCCGTACGAGCTGCGGGTGGCAAAGCTGCGCGAGTTCCTGGAGGACGTGAAGCCGTCGCTGCGCTACGACATCGTGCGGCTCATCGACCCCTACGGTCCCAGCGTCACCGACCCCGACCTGCAGTGCCTGGTGGTCAGCCAGGAGAGCCGCCGTGGTGGGGAGGCCGTGAACCGGCTGAGACTTGAGAATGTAAATGGCTGCGGTGTGCCCCGGCCCGGGCTCAAGGGCATCCTGTCCCATAGAAGCTGCCTTCCCCTCTGCTGCTGCGAGTGTGCCCCCCGGGGACGGAGCTGCCTCGTGGGGACACTTTGGGGCAGCCGCAGCCGTGTTTGTGCTGCTGCACTGAGGCCTGGAGCCCCGTCCCCTCGCGGTGTCCCCGCTGCTGACAGCCCTCGGGGCTCTCCTCTCGCAGGGGCTCCCCGCGCTGGCTCTCTATGAGATCCTGCTCATGCAGGACCCCGACCACAGTGAGAACGAGGA
The DNA here is from genome assembly GCF_034315485.1 of Pezoporus occidentalis. Classification (NCBI taxonomy): domain Eukaryota; kingdom Metazoa; phylum Chordata; class Aves; order Psittaciformes; family Psittacidae; genus Pezoporus; species Pezoporus occidentalis. The sequence goes on from NW_026914986.1 coordinate 350,729, forward strand.
GGAGAAGATCAGCTCCTCCAGCCTGCGGCACCGGCTGCTGGGGACGCTGCTGCAGCCCCCACGGGTGAGGGGGTCTCGGGGAGCTGCGGGGAACCGCGTGCCCTGGAGGAGGGGGCAGCCCCAGGCCCTGCTGCAGGGGATGTGTTCTGGAGGCCCCGCTGCCCACGCTCTGCAGCGCCAGCACCTTCTGTGCCCGTTTCCAGGCCGGGTGTGTGGGATCCTTCTCCAGCAAAGCCGTGTTCTCCCTGTGCTGGCAATGGGTTTCCTTCTCCCCATAGCAAGACCCTGCCCTGCCTTCGCACCCATACGTGATCGGCCTGACGGGAGGAACCGGGAGTGGGAAAACGTCCATCGCCAGGCTCCTGGGCGGCCTGGGAGCGTTCCTCATCGACGCTGACAAGCTGGGCCACGCTGTCTATGTCCCCGGTGGCCCTGCCTACAAGCAGGTGGTGGCGACCTTTGGTGCAGGTAGAGCCACGGAAAGCTCTGGGGAAGGCGGGGAAAAGGAAGAGGAGGGAGGGATGCGCCAGCATCCCAGGGAGCCGGCCTGGGCTGTGCCTGCTGGGATCTGTAGCTCATTCAGTGGTAGCTGGGCTGGGCAGGACAAAGCACTGCTTCCCCCACGTCTTGCACGCCCCATGGCAGAGCTGCTGCAGGCAGTGCAGGAGGCTGAGCCGGGCTGCTGCTCATCTGGGGAAAGCTATTCCCTGTCTTTCTGGAGTAAGCTGCCAGGTCAGGTCCTGCAGCTCCTTTCTGGGTCCGTCACTGCACATTAGGCTGGCCACAGGGAAGGGAGCTGGGTTCATTCCTCCCAAGCCTGTTCTGCTTCTGTCTTGCAGAAATCTTGTCTGAAGATGGGACAATCAACAGGAAAGTCCTTGGGGCCAAAGTGTTTGGAAACCAGGTAGGAGCAGCACGGGCACAGTCAGGGTTTAATCTCCATCCCTGACGTACGCGGAGCCAGTGCCCCCAGAGGTTTGGGTCAAGTTGTGGTCCTTTCTAGGAGCGGCTGAAGAGCCTCACAGACATCGTGTGGCCCGAGATAGCGCGGCTGGTGAAGGAGCAGATCAGGGAGGCAGAAGCTCAAGGTAACCGAGCACAGAGCGGGGAGTTGGGTGCGTGGCCTTGTGCAGCAGCTCAGGACACAGCGCCCTGCGGAGCGGCTGCTTTGGGCAGTGTTCTCCCTGCTCAGACCCCTCTCTGCTGGGCAGAGGCTTTCACTGGCACATCTCTGAGCAAACCCCCACCTGCGCTGGGCCAGGCTCAAGGACCTGGAGTGTGGCGAGGAGGAAGTCCCATTGCCTTGCGACCGCAGGTAGTGAGGAACGTCCTCATCCCACAGGCAAAGCCGTGTGCGTGCTGGACGCTGCCGTGCTGCTGGAGGCTGGCTGGCAGGACATGGTCCATGAGGTGTGGACGGCCGTCATCCCGGAGGACGAGGTGGGAGATGCCCCTCGGCCTGTCCCTTGCCGCTGGGGCCGGTCCTCGGTTTCCCATCAGAGCGCCTGAGGTCCCCGTGGTCCCGGCAGGCCGTGCGGCGCGTGATGGCGCGGGACGGGCTGAGCGAGGAGGCGGCTCGGAGCCGGCTGCGGAGCCAGATGAGCAACGGGCAGCGCGTGGAGCGGGCGCACGTCGTGCTCTGCACGCTGTGGGAGCCCGACATCACCCGCAAGCAGGTGAGCGCCGGGGGCTGCCCTCAGGGTGCGGGACACGGGGGTGCTGCTGCCCATGAGGGAGGCTCTGGGGGTGCAAACGCAGCAGGGGCGTTTCCAGTTCTGGGCCCCTCAGTTCAAGAAGGACAGGGAGCTGCTGGAGAGAGTCCAGCGCAGGGCAACGAAGATGATTAAGGGAATGGAGCATCTCCCTTATGAGGAAAGACTGAGGGAGCTGGGTCTCTATAGTTTGGAGGAGACTGAGGGGTGACCTTATTAGTGTATATAAAGGGGGAGTGTCACGAGGATGGAGCCAGGCTCTACTCAGTGGCAAACAATGATAGGACAAGGGGTAATGGGTACAAACTGGAACACAAGAGGTTCCACTTAAACTTGAGAAGAAACTTCTTCTCAGTGAGGGTGACGGAACACTGGAACAGGCTGCCCAGGGAGGCTGTGGAGTCTCAAAACCCGCCTGGACACATTCCCGTGTAACCTTACCGAGGTGTTCCTGCTCCGGCAGGGGGATTGGACTAGATGAGCTTTCGAGGTCGCTTCCAATCTCTAGCATGCTGTGATGCTGTGATGCTGCTGTGGTGCTGTGATGCTGCTGTGGTGCTGTGATGCTGCTGTGGTGCTGTGATGCTGCTGTGGTGATGCTGTGATGCTGCTGTGGTGCTGTGATGCTGCTGTGGTGCTGTGATGCTGCTGTGGTGCTGTGATGCTGCTGTGGTGATGCTGTGATGCTGCTGTGGTGCTGTGATGCTGCTGTGGTGCTGTGATGATGCTGTGATGCTGCTGTGGTGCTGTGATGATGCTGTGATGCTGCTGTGGTGCTGTGATGATGCTGTGGTGCTGTGATGATGCTGTGGTGCTGTGATGCTGCTGTGGTGCTGTGATGATGCTGTGATGATGCTGTGATGGGGACGGTGCCCGCCGTGCCCGCGGCTCTGAGGTGCGCGCTCTGCCCGCAGGTGGAGAAGGCCTGGGAGCTCCTGCAGCAGCGCCTGCCCCAAGCGCGCAGCGCCTGAGGGATCCGCGCCTCCTGCCCGCAACCCCCGCACCGGAGGGGCCCGGCCCGGCCCGGCCCGGCAGCCCCGCCGAGGAGCGCCCCCCCCCCCCCGTCCCGCCGGGCCCTGCGCGGGGCCGCGGCGGCTCCGCTCCCGGTCCCGGTCCCGGTCCCGTTCCGCAGTAAAGGAGGAGGCGGCTGCCCCCCCCCCCGCCCGCGGTGCCTGTCACGTGTGCGTGTGTTTTGCGTGGGGCGGGGAGGGCGCCCCCTGGCGGTGCGGCGGAACGCGGCGAATTGCGTTTCCTATTGGCTCTGGCGGTGGTCACGTGAGCGGGGCGGGCGGAAGATGGCGGAGCCGCCCTGCGCCGCGGCCGAGGACGCGTGGGGGAAGGTGGGAGCGGGGCCGGGGCCGGGGATGGGACCGGGGCGGGGGCGGGGGGGGGCTCGGTTGGGTGCGCGCAAGGGGCGGGGGGGAGGGACCGGGACCGGGTGAGCGCGAGGGTCCGGGCCAAAGGTGACCGGGGGGGGGGGGAGCTGCTCCCGGTACCGGGGGGGGGGGTCCGGGCCGCGGTTCCTGCCCCAGCCCCGCTCACGTCTCCGCTCCCGCCGGCCCCGCGCAAGGTGGACGCAGCGTACGGCGACAATGGCCTGGACTCGGGTACGTGCTCGGCCCCGGCTACCGGGGCCCTGTCCCCTCGGCCCCGTTCGTGTCCCCCCCCCCCGTGTCCCCCTTACTGTGACCCCGTCCCCTGCAGCGCTCTTCATGGAGAGCGCCCGGAAGAGCAGCATCGTGTCCCGGGCCAACAGCATCGGCTCCACCAGCGCCTCCTCTGTCCCCAACACAGGTGGGGTTTGCTCCCCGTGAGCGCGGGTCCTGCCCGTGCCGAGGGGAGGTGGTGGGGAGCCGCACCAGGGCATCCAGCGGGTTTGGGTTCGGTGCCTTCCCGAGGGAGCTGCAGGCTTCTTCCTCCTGCCCGGCTCTACGAGGGAAGGGCAGGGGTTGGCCGGGCCCCTTGGGGTGTTTGTCGGTGGCCTGGTGCAGAGCCCAGCCCAGCTCCATCGCCCTCCCCTGGGCTCTCTCCGTGCAGACGATGAGGACAGCGATTACCACCAGGAGCCCTACAAGGAGTCCTACAAGGACCGGCGCAGGCGGGCGCACACGCAGGCGGAGCAGAAGAGGCGAGATGCCATCAAGGTAACCGCGAGCCCTGCAGCACCCTCCTGCCCTCAGCACCTTCCCCTTGGCTTTCCTGCTGGACCAACTCTCCCCAGGCTCTGGCTGGGAGCTGGGCTTTGATGCCTGTCCATTCCACACTGCTGCACCCCAAATGCATGGGCTGCGCCTCTGCTTCCCCACAGAAAGGCTACGATGACCTCCAGGCCATCGTTCCCACCTGCGAGCAGCAGGATTTCTCCATAGGCTCCCAGAAGCTGAGCAAGGCCATTGTTCTCCAGAAAAGTGAGTCTTGAGGGTGGGGAGAGGGAAGGGGGTGCCAAGAACCCCCAAAACCACCTCGCTAGAGCAGGGCAGCAGTGGGGGTTCAGCACTTCTGGTGTGATGATGCTGTGGGGGGAGCCCAGTGCTGGTCACCTCCACCCAGCTCCTGAGGAGGACCAGGGCAGAGGGAGCTCTGTGGGACGCTTGGGTGCATTCTCGAATCCTCACTCTGTGTTTTCGCGCTCAGCCATTGACTACATCCAGTTCCTGCACAAGGAAAAGAAGAAGCAAGAGGAGGAACTTTCCACCCTCAGGAAGGACGTGATGGCCTTGAAGATCATGAAGGCGTAAGGGAAGAGCTGTCGGGTGCTGCCCTCTTCTTCCTGCCCCAGCCTCGCCAGACTCTGTGCCTGCAGCCCCAAACCCCTCCCTGCCTGCTGCTGCCACGGCTTCTCCTCCAGCAGCCCTTAGTGCGGGTGTCCCGGGGTTAGTGGTGGGGTTCAGTGTGAAGGTGACCCCGAGTTCCTCGCACCAGGAGCGGCTGCAGCTTCCCAGTGTTGGTTTCCTGCAGGCTCTCGTTCCCCCTGTCCCTGCGGAGGCCTCTGCTGCTGACCACGGGGCCCTTGCTTTGTTCCAGGAACTACGAGCAGATTGTGAAAGCTCACCAGGACAACCCCAACGAGGGGAAGGACCAGGTCTCCGACGAGGTGAAGTTCAACGTGTTCCAAGGCATTATGGATTCCCTCTTCCAGTCCTTTAACGCCTCCATCTCGGTGACGAGCTTCCAGGAGCTCTCGGCATGCGTCTTCAGCTGGATTGAGGAGCACTGCAAGCCCCAGGTGAGCGCTGGGAGCGGCTGTGGGTGCCAGCCCTGGGGCTGTTCCCCCATTGGAAGACCTGACCCTGTCTCGTGTCTCCCCCTGCCCCAGACGCTGCAGGACATCGTGATCGGGGTCCTGCACCAGCTCAAGAGTCAGCTCTACTGACCCCCTGCAGCGCCCCGGGGCTGCCACCTCCTGCCCAGGGGCCACGGTGACGGGCACCAGCAGGGCCTGGGCCATCCCCTCCACCTGCTTCTAAAGCTTCTCTGGATTATTTATTAAGTACAAACCCAACCCCAGCACAGTCGAGATCACTAAATAGTTGTAGGGACTTAGCAGAAGAGGGGTGAGTGTGGATGGAGCAGAGGTACCCCCCCCCACCATCCCATATCTCCCCCCAAGTTCCAGCTCAGGCAGTTGGGGTGGGGTTTGCCTGGGCTACCAGTGCAGCAGCTCTGGCCTCTCAGGCCTCTGCCACAACCCCTCTGCTGCCAGGAACTGGGAGAGAACACATGTTAAAGAGGCTTCAGCCCTACCTGGGGCTTTCTGGTGCCCCTCCAAAGCAGCCGCTATGGGGCAGGCTTTGCAAGTTGTGGAGCTACTCCTGGCTTCTTTCTGGTTTTGATGTGGCCACACTCAAGAGGAAGGCAGGTGGGCAGCTGAAGGCAGTCGCTCCCTGCTGCTCCTTCCATCCACACACACACAAGCAGCCCGGATTTGGTTTGATGAATCAGTGCAAGCAAACACCCTGAAGCGTTCCCAGCCAGGCTCTGACACTCTTGAACCTGCCCCATGGCACTGGTGGCAGGGGGGTCGTGGCTTTTGGCCATACAAAGGCCTCGTGTGGAGGAGCAGCTGCTGGGGGGGGTGAGTTGGTCACACGGGGGCTCTTGCAGTGGGGCCTGTGCTCTGTGACCGTGCTTTGCTCCCACTCAGCGGGGTGGGTATTTATTTCACATGGGGGATCAAGGAGGTGCCTCAGCTCCTTGGTTTCAATGCATGGGAATGGTTCAGTTACAGCTCCTACCCCAGCAGCGGTGCAGAAGCGGGGTTGGGGGGTGGTTTTGATACAGAATCATTCTTCAACCCCTGCCTTTGGGTCAAAGCACCACAAAGGCAGCCCCTAGGCCAAGCCCTGCAGTGCTGCTCATAGGCACAGGCTCAGCCCTGGCCCCCTGGGCAGACGCTGCTGGGTGTGGAAGCAAACTCGGGGTGCACAGGTCAGGGCTGGGGCTCTGGGGCATGGCCAGGAGCCCTGGCTCTGCTCCTGCTGCAGGAGGAGGCCGTGGATTTCACAGAGCTCCCCTGTGAAATCACCTATTTTTTCTATTGTGAAAAGTAATTAAATTTTGCTGAATGTTTTAATGCTTTTCCTGGGTTTCTTTCTGTTGCCAAGGGTTCAGGGTTGCGCCCATCCCACCTCTTTGCCTTCCCCACCCCTGAGGGCTGCTGCAACCCAGAACCCAAACCCTGCCCGACAGCTTCTGAACAGAGAGAGCCCACCGCAACCTGAACCCAAATGCTGGTGTTTAATGGAGCCTGTGCTTGTGTCATGGCTGAAATACACGTGGAGCTCTGCAGCCACCAGCTCCATCACCCTCCCGAAGCCCCCCTGGACCCTGCTGTGAAGCATTCCGAACCACAACATCTATCAATGTGCAGGATGAGTCCAAGCCCTGCAAAAAGAGGACAAAAACCAACCCAAGAGCTGAGTTCCAGCACCGGCTCCTCCTCCTGGAGCAAAGGCTCCTCGGTGCCTCACACGGCCGCTGGCAGCACGACGTTGTGCTCCTCGTCCGTCTCTATCCCGACCTCCTCCTGCAGGAGCACAGAGGGCTCAGCACTGCGGAGCTCAGCACAGCGCCGGCCCCACAGAGCCCAGATTTGGGACTTACAAAGAATTGCTTCTTGCTTTTGGGGTACCCCTCCAGGATGGCGTCCAGCAGCTCGGTCGCCTGCAGGGACAGGGGAGACCTGAGCCAGTGCAGGGGGTGACAGGGGCTGGTTGTTCCCAAGGGCAGGCAGAGCTCTGCAGGAACCTTGTCCTCAGGCACCCGGGTACCCCAAGCCCAAGCACAGCACTGCCTGCTCCACAACTACAGCCTCAGCATTGCAGCAGTGGGAAGAGGCTCAGCTCAAGCTGGGGCTGCTCCCCAAGCTGCCCAGCACACACACACACACACACCCCCAGGGCATCCATAGCACCCAGTGTCACAACAGGACGGTCACCACCCCCTGCTTGGTGGCACAACCATTACCATTCGCTTCCTGCGCCGCCACTCTCTGCAGTACAGCTTCTGCTCACTGCAGACCTGCGGGCAGCAAGGCAAAAGTGAGAGCCAGCCTGGCAGAAGCCACCCCAGAAGGTGCTGCAAGTGCCTGGTGCCAAGGACCTGCCTGAAGTGGCAACCAGGGGGTTATTTACCAGCCCAAGTGGCTCACAAGGGCCCTGCTGGACATGGAGCTCCCTGTGAACCCGCTCACCCCGGACAGGGGCAGAGCATAGAACCAGAGAATCAACTGGGTTGGAAAAGCCCTTTAAGCTCATCCAGTCCAACCTCTACCCCAGCACCGCCAAGGCCACCACTAACCCATGGCACTGAGGCCTCGTTTCCACAGTGTGTGAGCACTTGCAAGGACGGTGACTGCAGCCCTGCCCTGGGCAGCCTGTTCCAATGCCTGAGCACCCTCTGGGGCAGGAATTGTTCCTCAGCTCCACCTAAACCTGCCCTGGTGCAGCTTGAGGCCGTTTCCTCTTGTCCCATCCCTTGTTCCTTGGGAGCAGAGCCCAGCCCCTCCTGGCTCCATCCTCCTGTCAGGCCATTGTAGGAAGCTATCAGGTCCCCCCTGAGCCATTTCCAGCCTGAACCCCCCAGGTCCCTCAGCCCTTCCCCACCACACTTGGGGTCCAGGCCCTGCTCCAGCACCTCAATGTCTCTCTTGTAGCGAGGGGCCCAGAACTGAACACAGGATTTGAGATGCAGCCTCCCTAGTGCCCAGTGCAGGGGGGTTGCAGTGATCACTGCCCTGGCCCTGTCGGCTATGCTAGTTCTGATACAGGCCAGGATGCTGCTGGCTTTTTGGTTGCCTGGGCAAGATGAAGTGACCCAGGGGTGTGAGGAAGAGGCAGCTCAGCTGCTGCCTGAAGGTGCCCTGAGGGCCTGGAGTGTGCTCGGCCCCAGTAGCTCTTCACCTTCTCCTTTTCTTCCGGAGTGACGTGGTTCGTGGCTGACTTCATCCTCTCCAGTTTCTCTGCGTAACTCTCACAGTCCTTCTTCAGCTCCTTGATCTCCTTGGCCACCTCAGGGGTTGTCATGGAGCTGCTCAGGTCCTTCAGCTCTGGAAGGGAGGCACCGCTCAGCCCATAACCCCCGAGCTGCTGCCGGTACCGGGGTGGTGGTGTGGAGGGGGGGGTGCTGCCCGGGCGCACTCACCCGCCTCCATCTGCCGGCAGCTCTGCTGCAGCTCCTGCACCTGCCCGGAGAGGGCCGCGATCTGCGCGTCCAAGCCGCGGAGCTCGGCATCGCTGGCGGCCGGGAGCTGCTCCTGCGGGGAGGAGGCGGCGGCAGCGGCGGCTCAGCGCGGCGGCGGCGGGCGCGGGGGCAGCTCCCGGGCCCGGGGCTCACCTGGTCGGCGAAGTAGATCTTCTGCTTGCCGTAGGCCTTCTCCCGGATGCGGCCCTGCTGCGCCAGCTGCTCTAGCGCCTTCACCACGGCCTGCGGGGCCCCTCGCCGTCAGCCGGGCCCTGCGCCCGGCCTGGCCCTGCCCTGCCCGCGCTCCCCGCTCACCGCCTTGCCGAGCCCGTGCTCCCGCTGCAGGTTGCTGAAGGCGTCCTGGGCACTGTAGGGCCGGTTCTGCTCCCGCAGGTACCGCAGCAGCACGGCGGCGGCACCGCCTGCGGGACACCGCGCCCGTCAGCGCGGCCGCCCGGGCCCGCTCACTCACGGCGAGGCCCCGGCCCTCACTCACCGCCCGCCCCGGCGCCATCGCGGCCTTTGCTCATCCTCCCCGTCCGCTCTTCCCGCTCCTCTCCCGGCCCCGGCGGCGATGACGCACTTCCGCCGCACCGCCCAATCCCCGCCGACTAAGGAGACGGAGGCGCGCTCTGATTGGCTGGGAGGTGAAGCCGCGCCCCCGAGGAGGCGGGGCCGCAGCGCTCCTGTCCCCGCACCCGGTGCTCCCGCAGCCCCGGGGCTTTCAGACAGACACAGGCGGAGGCAGGGGGGGAGGTCCCGACAGGCGCGTTTCGTTCTTAGTGCACAAACGCGGCCGCAACCGGGTTCTATGGCTTAGGAAAAGCAAGGAGAGGGCTGAGCGCGGCTCGGGACCGGGCACGGGCGCGGGCGGTCCGGCCCCTGGAGGGTGCTGGTTTGTGTGACCACAACGGGCGCAAAAGCTCCTCCGTCACCGGTGCTGTCGTTGCAGGGGATGGGAAGCCACGGGCAGCTCCAGCTCCTCCCTCCACCAACCCGGGCAGGGGAGAGCAGGATGGGCACAGAGCAGGGCGCTGGAGGAGCACGGGGCGGTGGGGGGGGAGTCAGCAAAGCATCAGTCCGTTGTTTTAGGAAAGCGACACAAAGCAGCTGCCACACGTAGACGGTCACTGCAGGACTCTCATCATCACAGGAGGTGTCTTATTGCCATGGTGTCTCTTACAAAACAGCATCGCTAGAGCCGGGACAGAAGTGGAGTGTTCCATCACACACACACACACACACGGCCGTGCCCACAGCAGCTTTGTTTCTACCTGGAGCCGGACGTTGCTGGGAGAGAAGACCTGGATTCTGTGCACGTTTTAGGAGCAGGGAACGGTTGTCTTTAAGACAGACCAGCACTAAGTCCCAGACAACAGGTCTGAGGGGAAACCAGCCCCAGAGGATCGGCTTCGAGCTTGTCCTGGGCGATGCTGGGCTGAGCCAAGCACCGGCCTCTAGAGTGACACACACCAGGGTTACGGTCTCAGGTGAGGCAGTCTGGAGCAAGCAGCATCCTGGGTGCAGGGCAGCCCGTGGGTGACTGTGGAGCGACCACAGCAACGCCTTTGCTCTATGAATTACCAGTGTAGTTTATTTTAAAATCCAAGCGAGGCTACAGAGTCCCAGGTCACCGTGGTGTTCCCAGCCAGGCCCGGCCGTCACGTCACTCAGACTCACACAGGAGAGCATCTAGACAAGTGTGCAAGGCTTTTCCTGCCAGGATTCCCTCCACGACGCACAATAGAAAACCAGAGGGAAGTGCTGGGCTCACCTACTGGCCCCGGGAGCCTGCAGGATCCAGCTGGTTCAGCTCAGACTGATCCAGCAGTTCAAAGTCATCTCCTTCCGCATCAGTGTCCAAGTCCAAGCTGGCCATTCTGAGGTAAGTCTTTGCAGCCCTCTGGGGATTGTCGCTGCGTGAGGGGCCTGGTTGAGGGGCTCCTGCCAGGGCGAGCTGGATCATGCTTCTGGTGACGAAGCCGGCGATGTTGCCAGGCAGGTTCTGTACGGGGGGCAGGCCACTGCCTTCCTCCTGCTCATACGGGAGGTGCAGATCTTCAGTCACTTGGGAGCGGTAAGCCAGGCTCGGGATCCCAATGCTGGTGTCATCTTCATCATCTATGCCAGTTACCTCTGGGTTTATGGAAGGGAAGTCAGGGAGATCCCGGGCAAAAGATTCTTCTGGGTCACTGTGACCATCAAGGTCTGGAAGAGGAGAAAGAGCTTTAAACACACAGCAACAGCCCAGAGGCCAGGGCAGCACAGCACATGAAAGCTGGGCAACAGCTCCCCCCCCAAGGCTCACAGACCAAACCCTCCCCAGTGCCCCCCTCACACAGGTACTGGGGCTGCTGCTGAGCTCCCAGTTCACACACAAGGAACGAGGATGCGGAACCAGACACCCCCCCCCCGCCCCAGACCAAGCTGCACTGTGTCCCTGCAGGCAGGGACTGGCAGAGCTGGATCTGCCTGTGAGAGCAGTCCTAACTGCTCACTAAAGCACCACAGGAATGAAGGAAGCTCCATCCTGAAAAAAAACAGGTACTTGCATCTCATCTTAGGCAGCAAGAGAGACATCAAAGAGGCAGACCTCAAGGCCAGAAGGCAATGCATCCTCCCTCTGACCCGTCACACTGGCGCCTGCTCAGCATTCCACACCTTCCAGAAGCTGCCCCATTCCCTCTCACCTTCTGACCCCTCTGTCAGCGGAGTCTGGCCCCTTGAAAGGTTGAATATCCCATTCTCCGTGTAGGAAACCTCAGCATCCGAATGCTCTGAGTCGGAGATGGTGAGTTCCTTGGCGACCACAGAGTCATCCAGCTTTCAAAGAGGAGATAACACTGAAAACATCACTACTGGGAAGCTTATTCCTGTGCCTCAAGACAAAACACATGATCCATCCACCTCCAGTGAAAGCCAACCCTCATGGAGGCTCATTTCACACTTTACAGCCCAGCCTAGGAGACTGTAGTTGGTACGAGCAGCTCTGGACATATCTGAGCGAGACAGAATAAGACAGACCATTCTCAAAGGAGAATATCCTCATCTGATCTTCCACAAGAACTCAACTACAATGTGCTGGATACGTGCCCGCTCACTACATGTCCACACCACACAGTGAGTTTATTGTATTCAGCTGCTGCTGTTACCTTAGGACAGAAGGCAGCAAGTTCCTCCTCACTGTCACTCCCATCATCCACAGCCTCCTGGTTCAGGGATCGGTGACGCACTGCCAGAAACCAGAGTCAAAGCTCAGGGCTGCTGCTGGGACAGGGCTCTGTACAGGACCAGCCTTGTGCCAAGCACAAAGCCCCTTAATCTGGCAAGCTTGGACATGACCCTGCACAGCATGCTTTGCTCCACAGCACAGCAACGTGATCACTTCCAACTTGGGCTGCTGCACATCTTTTGCTGAGATGAACGTGTCTGGCAGCTGCCTTGCACTGAACCCTCCCTCTGTTTTCAGTGCAACACAAGATGGAACACACAGTTCTGGCAGCTGAGGAACGGAGCAGCTCAGCACCATGAGGAGCTGGCACTGGGAGGTGTCAGCGCTTGCTGGGAGCTGCTGGGAGGCAGAGATGCTTCACCTCCTTCCCTGAGGGCACTGGAGCGGCTGCATGCTGCAGCCCAGCCCACTCCAGGCTCCCCTCATGGGCTGTTTCAGGTACTGAGGATCAGTGGCTGAAGGGTCACAAACACAGCACGGGAACTTACGTTGCTTCTCCCGCTGCTTTGGTATCACATAGCCTCGAAAGCTGAACCGCAGCCGCTGAAGAGCTGGCTCCAGCCTCACGTACATGCGCTGCCCCAGTCTGTGGTACACAGCAAGGGGCCACAGCAGGATGAAGAGCACTGAGGTAAGTGGGAATGCACATTAGAAGTTTGCCCAGAATGCAAACATCCTGCCTGTTTTGTGATGCAGAGAATGCCACATCTGAAGGAAGGCAATGCCGCAGGAGGTTGTCAGAACACTGCAACCACCTCCATCGAGGCAGCAAAACTGAGAGGCCAACCTCCTAGTGCTCTGGTGTGTGGTTACTGAGCACTCAAACATGTTCTCTCTGCACCAGAGACCCCAGAGTCCCAGTCAGGAACCACCACATTCCAGGCAGAACGTATTCTTTCCAATTGTAAAGCCGTTCACAGAAGCTTTCCTTCTGAGCAGGAGAGCCCCATCCCAGCCATTCAGATCCCACTCATCTCTACCCCCTTTTCACTTCTAAGTCTGTACTGGCACAGAGATCTACTTACACAGCAAGTATGAGAGCAAGAGTCCAGGGATATAGCGGCCCAGGACAGCCAGGAAAGTGAAGACTCCACACACTAGAAGGCAAAACTGAAGACAGGGGAGACAGTGAGTTTCCAAAGCAGTGGATTCACTTGGTTCTTGCAGATTCTAAGTCATACTTCTAATGACAGCAAAACCTTCCCAGTGCTCTAGCACCACCTCTGGGACCAGCACAGGCAGCATTGCCAAGGCCTCTTGCCTCAGCATATGAACAGCTTCCCAAAGCTAGGAAGAGGCTTTGCAGAGACAGGAAGCTTGAAGGTGAAAAGGACAAGGACAGTTCCAGCATGTTACAAGTTGCTCTTTGCATAAGCCTTAAAAAAAAGAAAAAGGGGAACACAAAAAAAGCAGCTTGACACCTCTTCCTCACTGCTCAAATCCACTGAGGGAGTTTGACAGACACTGACAGAGCTGGAAACCTACAGAAGGAGCAGCTACATTTCACAACCAGCATGCCAACACTCGCTTCCTCCTCCCTCCTCCCCAGCCTGGCTGTTCTGCCTGTGCTTTCCATCCCTCCTCACCACTTAACAGCATTGGGGGAGACGTGGTAACCTCCCATGTGTGACTGCATTCAGCCAACGCTGGATGCCACCACGAGAGGATCCTGGTGGGCAGCAGAGGCTCCACACCATGTGTTTTATGTGCTGAGGTCTGTACATTCTTACCTTGCCAGGGTTTTGCCTCTTGAAAATGAAGAGATTGCTTAAGAAGTTGGTCCCAGCCACCCATCCTTCAGCCAAATGGTGGCAGAGCTCTGGCACTCCAAGCAGCCGAGGGTGGACATATCCCCAGCTGCAGGAAAGGCAGGAATTCAGGAAGAGAGCTCACTGCATCGACCAGTGCAGAAATCACTTGTTACAGACACTTGTCTCAATACTTCCTTCTCTCCTCCCACAGCACTGAGCTCCTTAGAGCTGTAGGTGAGGCTCAGCTGTCTTCCAGAACAGCACTGCCAGGGACTGCTCTCCAAGTGCCCCAGCTCTCCCACAGCTAAGGAGAAGCAATTCCAGTCTCTCACTCTTTGGCTTGGACTAGTTTCCATGCTACTGGAGGGAAAGGGCAGTGCAGAAGCAAATCCATTTGCTTTTTCTGCATTGATTTAATCGACTGCAACCCAAAGAATTCAGCACGAGGTCTCTACAAGCAGCTTTGGACCTTACTTCATATATTCAGTTCCTTTGGAGGCACTGTCTTTGGCAAGTTCTATTAGTGCTTCTTAACTGCTAGTCACGAGTATGGAGGTTAAGGAAGAGCAGTTCCTTCTGTACCTGGGCCTCTTGCAAAAGAAAACAAAGTAAAACCTGTCATTTGGCACCAGCCCAAGTGATTTAATCAGGAGCTGAGCACCCAACGCAGCACCACAGGGCAGGAAGGTGTTATTAGTAAGGCAACACCCCAACTTTTCTCAAGCCATCATTAATGCTGCAGTCAGATCCCAAGTATGCAGTGCCAGCTCCTGGAACAAGCTGTTAAACATTCCCTGTCAAGTCTCAGAAGACTTCATCCTTTCCCAAGGAAAGGCTGGTTTCCTGCTACAGGAGGCCCATACAGAAGGAGCTGCTTTTGAGGCAGCACCTCTAACTTAAGGGCACAAGGGAAGTTTTGCAATGCTAAGAAAGCACTGTCAAGGGCTAGTAGGAAGGCAAAGTGTATTGTAACAGCTTAGGCCAGTCAAATACTTGTCCCAGCTGCTTGACAGGGTCGAGGGCTCCCTTCTCCCCTTTTCTTCCTCGCTCAAAGAGCACATGCAGGTGGTAGTTGACACGGTATCATCACAGCAAACACCAAGAGCAGAGAAGTCAATTAGTTTCCTACCTCTCATTGTCTAATTCGTCAGGTCTTGCCACTAAAATATTAAGAACAGACACTACATTAGTTGCAAGGAATTTGCCATGAGAACACTTAGGTCTTGGGATTTAAGTAAAGCTTTAATGAGTTGGGGAATACCTGGGAAAGGCATTAACTGTAATTAAGAACCAGAGATGGATCACTCCATAACACACTTTGAACGTGCACGTGTGACAGTAGGAGGTGCAAGAGGGTCTCCCTGTTGCTCCTGGGGATCTGTTGGATGCTGTCTGGAAGGTAATAGCAAAACCCAACCGCTTCCATCTCCCCCCTTCCCCTGTGCACACGTGAAGGAAGAGCAGCTGATTACTGAGAGGCGTCAGAGACTAAAGCCTTTGGATACTTTCGCACCCAGCCTGGGACTGGAAAAGTTATCCTGACAAATGGAAACCAAGGTTCTGAGGGAGCTGGGCCGACACTTCCTCATAAGCAGGAATGCTTCAGCTACAGAGCCTGAGCCAAGCTGCTGCTGGAGCCCGAGGAAAGCTTTAATGTCTTCCCAAGAACTACACAGAACACAGGCTCAAGCAGAAAGCTGGGAGCTGCTCTTGCTTGTTAGTGAGGGACCCACCTCTGGGAGCATGCAAACCACACACACTGCTCAACACCGACCTGTCCATGCAAACCCTGTGCTGCAGGAGGGGTAGTAGTCATGAGTATATTAATATCAAATGACAGCTAGAGTAGCTCTGCTTCCTGAAAGCTCCAGACTAACTTCCTTAACAGCCAGCACGATGTCTCTCCTTTCAAAGAGCTCTCAACAGCAAGGCTGGGCCTCATCTTTGTCCTACACCACGAAGCTGGTTTATGATGGACTCAGAGGAGAAATCCAGATGTTTCCCACAAACACTTCCAAGATTTTGCTCTTGGACTGAACGATGGGAATGTGAATCCCTGCTTCAACCCTGCGCTAGTCCACGTACGCCTGATGGGTCAAGCTTAGGAGACAAATACCAGTGTCACTAGCATGAAAAGGTCTTTATGTTCCAGCTCCAGGAAGAACACACCTCTTGCTTCTAGACTCACAAAGCACAAGAGCCAGGGTTTTAACTATTTCACTCCAGAGCTTGCACCTCTGGGACTAAACCCAGCGCTCGCTTTGCTGCTATCCGCTCAAATGTTGCAACTTACCTCCAATTTCAGGCCAGATTTTGCTCTTCCACTGATCTACACAAACTACTACTATGAGGGTAAACGCAACCAGGAACAGCAAGCGAAGAGAAGTCAGAGCAAAAAACCTATGGGGAAGAAACGAAGACATGGTACTGACCAGACCTGCATGACACACACCAGAGCGGTAACAGCCTCACTCACACCAAGCCAGGCACTCGGAACAGTTGTAGCCAGAGCAAAGTAAGCAAGTGGTAATCAGCATCCCCAGCCTGCCCATGGTGTATCAGGCAGCTCCAGGGACCCTTATCTGCTCGGGTCATTCCCAACTCCCGGCAGAGCAGCAGAACCGGTGGGTTTTGCTGGTTAGTTCAGTGCTTTGGGATAACAAGGAAGAGAGGCGGGGGGGGGATGATCAGAGGACTGCAGCACCTCCTGTACAAAGATAGGCTCAGAAAGCTGGGGCTGCTCAGCCTAGAGACGAGAAGGCTGCGTGGAGACCTCAGAGCAGCTTCCAGTGTCTGAAGGGGGGCTATAGGGATGCTGGGGAGGGACTATTCGTTAGGGACTGTAGTGATAAGACAAGGGGTAACAGGCTCAAACTGAAACAGAGGAAGTTTAGATTGGATCTAAGGAAGTTCTTTCCTGTGAGGGTGGTGAGGCACTGGAATGGGTTGCCCGGGGAGGTTGTGAATGCTCCATCCCTGGCAGTGTTCAAGGCCAGGTAGGACGAAGCCTTGGGTGAGATGGTTTAGTGTGAGGTGTCCCTGCCCATGGCAGGGGGTTGGAACCGCATGCTCTTAAGGTCCTTTCCAACCCGAACTATTCCGATTCTATGAAGCAGACACCAGCGCCTCCACGCTCCCCTGAGCGGCTGAAGCACGGCAGGAGCGCGACCTCTCGGGCTGCCTGCTCGGGTCCCACCTCCGGCCGTGACCTGTCCCCAGCCCGCCCGGGGACCGCCACCCCCAGGAGAGGGGCGGGCAGGGCCCCCGGTGCCCAGCGCCCAGCCCATACCCGCGTCAGGGAAGCGCGATAACAACACCCCCCCCCCGGCAGCCCACGGCGCTCCGGCGGCCCCCGCGGTACCGAGCGGCCCCTGGCGCCGCTGGGGAGCGGACCCCGGCCCGCTCGGTTTTCCCCCCGGCCCGGGCCCCGCTCACCAGAAGAGGCCGTGCACCGCCGCCCACCACAGCGCGCTGCGGCCCGGCCGCTCCCACACGAGCGCGGCCTGCACGGCGCTCAGCAGCGGCTCGTAGGGCCCGAGGCGGCTCCGCAGCGCCGCGCTCACCGCCTGCACCCGCCGCTGCCGCTCGCCGGGGGCCGCCGCCGCCATCGCTCCCTCACGGCGTCAACATCCGGCCGCCTCACGCGCGCGCACGGCCGCTGGCCGACATGGCGGCGCCCTGCCGCCGCCGGAAGCACTGCAACCCTGGGCGCCGCCATTTCAGCGCAGGCGCGGCGGCCGCCGGCTTGTCAGAGCGCATGCGCGTTTCCAGGATTGGGAAGAGGGGAGGTGCCAAACGGCGCTGTCCCGGAAGTTGCCCGCGCGCACGCGCAGTGCGGTTGGCGCCGGGCGGGAGCCGCGGCGGGGCAGCGGGCGGAGGAGCGGAGCGGGGCGGAGCGGAGCGGAGCTGAACGGGGCTGGGCCGCGATGCCGCGGGAGATCATCACCCTGCAGCTGGGCCAGTGCGGCAACCAGAGTGAGCGCGCCGGCGGCGGCGGCGGCGGAGGGACCGGGGCGGCGCGCTCCGGGCGGGGCCGGGATGCTGAGGGAAAGGGGGCGGAGCCTGATCGAGTGGGCGTGGTTTTGAGGAGGGCGGGGTCTGAAGTGGGCCGCAGCCGCCCGGTCGGGTTCCGCCCCGCAGTCGGGTTCGAGTTCTGGAAGCAGCTCTGCGCCGAGCACGGCATCAGCCCCGAGGGCATCGTGGAGGAGTTCGCCACCGAGGGCACCGACCGCAAGGACGTCTTCTTCTACCAGGTACTGCGGGCGCTGCCCCTGCCCCGCGCTCGCTGTGCTGCGGGGGGGGCCGCTGCCCGTGTCACCGCCGTGATCCGTGCGGCGGGGCCGCTGGCACCGCCCCAGCAGCCTCCCGGTGCCCGTGGGCTGACGCTGCCCCCGGGCTGGTTGGAGCGGCAGCCACAGGCAGGATGCTGCCAGCGCTCCTTCTGTGCTCTGCGCCTGTGGAGGCAGAAGCACGAAGCTGAGGTGCTATAGATACCTCCTGACGTAAGCACCCGTTCCGGGAGAGCCCCCCCCTCTGCCTGCCCCGCGTGCAGAGTGGGCTCTGGGGCTCATGGAGCTGCTGCGGGGTGGGCGGGTTGCGTGGAGCAAGTGTCCTTCCTCCTCCTGCTCCTCCTCCCCGTCGCTGTCCCGCGGCCACGGGGTGGCACAAGCATGCCCTGTTTCTTCTGCACTGATCTTGCTGCTCCTCCTCGCAGGCAGATGATGAGCACTACATCCCACGAGCCGTGCTGCTGGACCTGGAGCCCCGAGTTATCCATTCCATCCTGAACTCCCCTTATGCCAACCTTTACAACCCAGAAAACATCTACTTGTCTGAGCATGGCGGGGGAGCCGGGAACAACTGGGCCAGTGGCTTCTCACAGGTAACAGCTTTGGTGCTCCTGGGTCATTTGGTGTGAGGCTGAATCGTGGCTCTCTTGTGTCAGGCTCAGGATGTGGTTTCTGAGATCCACCTCATCCTTCAGTAGGGACTCACGCCAGGGCACCCTGGGCACAGGAGCATGCTGCCAGCCTGCCGTGGTTCACTCCAGGCTTGAGCTGCTCTTCTCTGTTTCCTGTGGGAAAGGAACGAGATGTGGTCTGGTGTCTCTTGCAGGGAGAAAAAATCCACGAAGATATCTTTGATATAATAGACAGAGAGGCTGATGGGAGCGACAGCTTGGAAGTAAGTACATCAAGGGGGTTGGACCTGCCTGCCCTGCCCTCGAGTCAGGTAGAGCAAGTTTGGCCTCGGGCACTGTAGAAGGAGGGGAATGGCATGGAGAGCCCAGGGAAAGGGTGGGCACGTGCGCCTCTGTGTCATAGACCCGACTGGACTCTGCAGGTGATGTTGGAGCTATTCTGGTCTGTTGTGGGGTGGGAGGAACCAGAAGGCTCCTGCGCAGCAGTTGCACGTTGTGGTGTGTGCAGAGATGCAGTTGCCCTGGCTGGAGGTGGTGGTGGTGGCACAAGGGGCTTTGCTCTGCCTGCTCCTGGCGCTGAGCTGCACTTTGAGCTGCCCGTGTCCTGCTTCCTTGCAGGGCTTTGTGCTTTGCCACTCCATTGCTGGCGGAACGGGCTCGGGACTGGGCTCGTACCTCCTGGAGAGGCTGAATGACAGGTGAGTGCTCGCTCAGGCTGTCCCTGTCCCTCCCGGCCCAGCCTCGGCGCCCTGCCAGAGCACAGCGCTGACTCAGAGCCACCACCCCCACCCAAACACTGCCTTGTGCAACCCCTGGCACGCTGCCCCGCGAGGGGATGGCTCCTGATACGCCTCAGGACCTCAGAGTCTGCAACTGGCCTCAGCCTCTGCCTTCTCTCAGCCGTACTCAGCAGGCAGCTGCCTTCAGACACCCTGGCTGTGCCGGGGAGGGTGGGAGGCTGTAGCTGTGGGCTCCGAGCTGCCATCGCTGCCTGTTTGAACTTGCAGCCTCTTGACAAGGCTTGTAAGCAGCTGTTTAATCAGCCTGTGGATGGCTCAGCCTTGCCTGCAGCGCTGTCTGGCAGCTTCCTCCTGTACTGCTGGGGTAGGCACTGCTGGGACAAATTCTCTGCCTCACTGGGAGCCAACTCTGGCACGCAGCACTGGTGACTCAGTGCTGTCCTGAGCCCTGGAGACTGTACAGGGAGCTGGTGGGAGGAGAGTGCTGGCTCGGCGGTGTTAACTCTTGAGATGGCTGGGCTTTCTCCCCAGGTATCCCAAGAAGCTGGTGGAGACGTACTCAGTTTTCCCCAACCAGGATGAGATGAGCGACGTTGTGGTCCAGCCCTACAACTCTCTGCTGACACTGAAGAGGCTGACACAGAACGCTGACTGCGTGGTAAGAGGAGTGTCACTGTGTGCCAGGCAGCTCCTGCGTGGCAGCCCCGTCCCCGCCGCTCAGCTGTGTGGCCTTTGCTGGGACAAGTGCTGTAGGGGAGTGGGGTGAGGGCCACAGCAACGGGCCATGTGCCCCAGGCACAGCATCCCTGTCCGGAAGGACTGAGCAGATGTGAGATGGGGTGACTCCAGGGACGAGGGCTCTGTGCTGAGCACTGCTGTGCTGTCCACTTGGGCATTGGTGCCTCCATGACCCAGCACATTCTTCCCACGGCAGCACTGGCTCCACTTCCTCTGCTTGCACTCGAGTCCAGCCTTGCTTTCAGCACTCACACGTCCCAGCCAGGCAGCATCTTCACCATGCTCCAGGGCCTTCGCTCAGCTCCTAACCAAGGCGCTGCTCATCTCTCCCAAGCTTATATCTGTATGAGGCAGGGCAGGAGCTGCTCTCCAGAGCTGCTGGGGCTGACAGGAGCTGCGAGGTGCTGGCCCAGAGGCAGAGCTCTTTGGGAGAACACTGAGGAGCTCAGCCAGGACGGGAGGGAAGAGCTTCCATCGACAGTGTCAGTTAGGCTGCACATGGGTCAGCGAGTGGGTTCTGGTGTCTGCCACCTGCCGTGGTGCTCAGGGCCCGTGCTGGGCAAGGGATGCCCTAGGACACAGGCTGGGACTGCCCCTGTGCAGGCTGAGGCTCCTCACAGAGCCGGTGCTTTCCTCTTGCAGGTGGTTCTGGACAACACGGCCTTGAACCGCATCGCGACAGACCGGCTGCACATCCAGAACCCATCCTTCTCTCAGATCAACCAGCTGGTGAGAAGGGGCAGCCTGCACAGGCTTGAATGTGACCATGGGGTGACGCGGGTGCTCACCCCATCCTCTTCCCTCCAGGTCTCCACCATCATGTCTGCCAGCACCACCACGCTCCGGTACCCCGGGTACATGAACAACGACCTCATCGGGCTCATTGCCTCGCTGATCCCCACACCCCGGCTGCACTTCCTCATGACGGGCTACACGCCGCTCACCACCGACCAGTCGGTAATGCCCCTTCCTGGGGCAGGAGCTGCCATGCTCACCCCGTGCACGCTCACCTCATAACATCCCTCAGTCCCCTGGTCCTGCTGTGAGCTGGGGTTGCGCGTTCCAAAGCCCAGGCCCACGTGTGATGTGCATCAGACGTGAGCAGGCCCTTGCACGCCTGCTGGGCTCCCTGCTGCAGCCATGGCAGAGCTGACAGCATCTGACCAGACAGAAGCCCCCCTTAGAAACCATGGGGAGGAGCCCAGCACAGTGGCCCTCCCCATCCTGCTGTCCCGCTGGGCCACCAGCCCAGGCTCTCTGGGTCAGAACACTGTTGGGTGTTGGCATTCGTGGGCTCCAGGCATCGTGTTCTGGGGTAGGGGGGGAACTGCCACCCCTCTCCTGCCTCACGTGCTTCCGTTCAGCTCGTCCCCAGCCAGTGCCCCTCGTTAGGGTGAGGTGTGAGAGGCTCTCACTGCGTTGGCCGTGCTGCAGGAGCTCGCTCACAGCTGCTCTTCTCCTTATGTGCATTCCCCTCAGGATGTTGCTCAGAGAAGCAAATCCGAGAAACTGCTGGCTCTGAAAAGGGTATCGAGTGTGTGACCTGTCCTCTGCCCAGGAGTGTGGGGAGGGCTCAGCCAGGGCCTGGAGCCGGGCTGCCACATGCGGAGCTGTCCTTGCCCCGGGCTCTCCCCTGGCAGCTCCCTGTGCCTGTGGTGGCCGGTGGGATCGAGCCTTCTCCTGTCCTGCAGCCCCGCTCCTTGCTTGGGCAGCAGAACAGGAGAGGAGTTTGATGGGAACAACGTAAAACGTGTCCCTGTCACTCTGGCTTCACCTGAGCCTCGCCCCAGCC
Source organism: Pezoporus occidentalis (assembly GCF_034315485.1). NCBI lineage: Eukaryota > Metazoa > Chordata > Aves > Psittaciformes > Psittacidae > Pezoporus > Pezoporus occidentalis. The sequence continues at coordinate 372,296 of NW_026914986.1, forward strand.
CCTGCTGTGCTGCTGGGGGGCAGCTCAGCACCCTTGTGTTGGAGCCTCTGCCAACGCTCTGGTTCTCAGCCTGGCTGTGCCTGTTGTGTGGCTTTGGGATCTCCCTGTCCTGCATGTGGCTCTGCATGTGTGTCCATCCCCGGGGCGAGGGCTTCTCCGTGCAGCTGCCCTCTGCTCCTTTGTGTGTGTGTGTGTGTGTGTGTGCAGGGCACAAGCTCGCCTGCTCCCTCTGACCCCGAGCTGGCATTTGCAGGTGGCCAGCGTGAGGAAAACCACAGTCCTGGATGTGATGAGGCGATTGCTGCAGCCTAAGAACGTGATGGTGTCCACAGGGCGAGACAGGCAGACCAACCACTGCTACATTGCCATCCTCAACATCATCCAGGGGGAGGTGGATCCCACACAGGTGAGCTCCTGTGGCCATTCCAGATGGTGATGGTGATGGCATGGCCAGCCAGGGGAGAGCATGGTCACCCTGTTCCTCTGTGGGGATCCTGGGGTAAGACTGAACCATACCTGAGAAGTGGCTCCAAGTTGCTCCTATGGGCCCTGGCCTTGTGGAAGGCCCCTCATCCCTGACCATGAGCAGCTGCATTTGCTGGAATCCACCTTCCTGCAGCCAAATACCCTTGTGAGGAGCAACTCCTGGGTCTGCTGGGACCAGGCTGCTCTGCCCATCACCCTGCTGCCCTTCTCTGCTCTCATCCCACCAGGTTCACAAGAGCCTGCAGCGGATCCGGGAGAGGAAACTGGCCAACTTCATCCCCTGGGGTCCTGCCAGCATCCAGGTGGCTTTATCCCGCAAGTCCCCGTACCTACCCTCGGCACACCGTGTCAGCGGCCTCATGATGGCAAACCACACCAACATCTCCTCGGTGAGCGCTTCCCCCTGCACCGCGGGGGCCCCGTCTGCACCTCTCATGTCCCTGGGGGTTTCACAACGCCGCAGCAGGCTGGGAGCGGGCACGGCAGGCCTGGGGTCCCATTCACCCCGGTGCTGCCCTCCCTCCAAGGAGCAAGCCGGGCTCCTTCCTCCGTGCTGGGTGCAGTGGCGGCCGTGGGGCTCCCCGGGGCGGGGAGGGGGGTCGGTGGCCGCGCTGAGCCCCGCGCCGCCCGCAGCTCTTTGAGCGGACGTGCCGGCAGTACGACAAGCTGCGCAAGCGGGAGGCCTTCCTGGAGCAGTTCCGCAAGGAGGACATCTTCAAGGACAACTTCGACGAGCTGGACAACTCCCGGGAGATCGTGCAGCAGCTCATCGACGAGTACCACGCGGCCACGCGCCCCGACTACATCTCCTGGGGCACGCAGGAGCAGTGAGCGCCCTGCTGCCGCCGCCTCCACGCACGCCGGCGGGGCTCAGCCCTGCCGTGCCCACGTTTAGCACCCCTCAGCGCTGCCCGGCCGCGGCACCGGCTGCACACACACACACACACACCACACACACGTGCGCTGCGCTCCTCGGCGCCAGCAACCCCGCAAGACCCTTGGCAGGGCACAGCCCCTGCTCCCCCCGTGGCCCAGGACAGGACTGGGGCAGCTGCGTGCTGCGCTGGGAGGGAACCTCTGCCCATGCGAGCAACGCTCGCTCGGAGGAGGGTGACGAGAGCGAACCCAGGGGCTTGGAACAGGCCTGGCCTGATGAGGTGGGTGCGCGCAAGCCCTGCGGCCAAAGGCTCTGTGTGGCTGAGCTAGTCCTTGCCCTGGGCGGGAGCCTTGTTCCTCCTTCGCCAGATCAGGCCTGGGGCACAGGCTGTATCTATATTTTTGTAGGTTATTTTGCTTTAATAAAGGCTGCTCCTGCACTGACGCTGCCTCCGCGTGTCCCTACGCGAGCAGCTGGGCAAGGAGCAGCTGCAGATGCTGCCAAGGGCCAGTGCTTGCTGCGTGCAGCCCCGCTGCGCAGCCGCAGCTCTGCAGGGTCCTGGGAGCACTTGGACCGGGGCCGCTGCTCCCCTGCACGTCCCGGTGGGGCCGGGAGCTGCTCCCGCCGGGGCCACTGCTGCGGCAGAGCCAGAAATACCGGCAGGACCTGCTGCCACGGCTGACCAGGGCCGGGAGCCGGCGCCGCCCTGCCCGCAGCGCTGCTTCACAGGGACGAGGCCCCATGCAGGGGCCCTCAGCACGCAGGAGCCAAGGCAGGGGACGGCACTGCAGCACAGGACACGAGCTCAGCGCCGGCCGGTGTCAATGGGGACCTGGGCAGTGCCCAGTCCTGCCCTGCCCTGCGTGATTCAGGCTGCAGGGGACAGGGGCGTGGGGTGGTGCTGGCGCGGTCCCAAGCCCACGGGCAGCTCAAGGTGAGAATTGGCCTTTTCCTCTGACCCTGTGGCACGGACCAGGAGGCTAAAAATACCCCTCAGCGCCGGGCTCCCACGCCCTCTTTGGCACCAGCCCCGCCGAGGCGCCTGCTGCCGGGACAGCCAGTGCCAGGGGGTGCCGGGGAGCCGGAGCTGCCCGCGCTGTTGGGGAGCTGCCAAAGGCTGTGGCCGGCAGGCGCTGCCCCCAAGGACACGCTGTGCTGCTCCCGCTGCGTGTCCCGGCCCTGCTGCAGGATCAGGGCGTCCCTCCGCAGCCCCACCGGCACCGCAGCCCCACCGGCACCGCAGCCCCACCGGCACCGCAGCCCCACCGCAGCCCCACCGGCACCGCAGCCCCATCCTGTCCTTTGTGCATTTATTAGAAAAACCAACAACTCCCCCCCATCCCCAGGACACAACCGACAAACGGGACAGAGGCAACACCGAGGGGCCGAGCCCCCTCTGCCGTCCCGGCCACCCCCCCCCGCCCCGAGCCCGGGGCCGCCGCTCCGGGACCGGGAGGAGGAGGGCGCTGGGCCAAAAGCCGCCCGCAGCTTTCCAGGAGGGGTGGGTTCGGCGGACGGACGCGGACGATGGCGCAGCCCCGCTGCCCGGTGCCGGCACACAGGCAGAGCTGCCGGGCAGCACGGGTGCTGGAGGCGAAGGCACCGGGGCACAGGGACAGGGACGGGCCTGGGGGCAGCGCAGGGACCCGCTGCCCTCCAGGGAAAGTGCTGGGAGACGTGGAGGGCTCCAAATAAATTAAAGGGAGTCACCAGAAAGGCACCGGCGGCGTGGGGCGGGGAGGGGGGGGGGGCGAGCCCCAGTCCCTGCTCCGGAGCCGCCGCGGACCGGCACAGACCTGCGGCTCGGCACCGGCCGTCACGAGCACCCTGCGGGGCCGCACCGCGCACCGGGCTGGCTGTGGAAGGAGCCCACCGGCGGTTGGTGCTGCCAGGGCCCGGCCGTGGGGCAGAGCCCCCGGGGCAGCGCGGTGGGGTCGGAGGCAGCGGGGCTGGGGGTCGGCTCCGGGGACAGGGGCGGCTGCCGGGCGGCCGCAGAGGCGAGGTAGGTGTTGAGGAGCTGCGCGATCTCCTCCACCTGCGGGCAGAGCGGACACGGGGCAGCCGGGGGCAGCCTGCGTGGGGCAGGGGGGGGATGCAGAGGGGCTGGAGCCCCCTTACCTGGGAGGTCTCGAAGAGCAGGTCCCGGTCCTCCACGGAGATGCGGAAGGTGCCGCTGTCGGAGGCGCCGAAGGAGGAGATGCGGCTGTAGCAGAAGCTGTCCAAGGGCTCGGGCTCCCCGGGCTTGTAGAGCGAAACGGCTTTGGCACCGATGCCGAGCCAGAGCCGCTGCGGTGCGGCCCCCACGGGGCTCTGCGGTGACAGAGGGGGTCACAGAGCTGCACCGGCCACGGCTGCCCCCCCATCCCGGCCCCGCAGCCCCCGGTTCCTCACCGCACGCACGTCGACGTCGAAGAGCGTGGAGCCGAAGCCGGGCCACTCGCGCACCAGCGCCACGTAGGCGGCCATGGCCTCGGGCCGGCCCATGCCCTGCAGCAGCTTCCACTTCTCCAGGATGGCGGCCATGGTGCTGGCACCCTCCTCCCGCAGGCGGCCCCGCAGGCGCTGGTCCCGCTCCGCGCGCTGCTTGGCCAACGCCTGCCCCCAGAGCCCCCCGGCCAGGAGCCCCGCACGCAGCCGCGCACCCCGGCACTTGGCGGGGGGCCGGTGGCAGGGGGCCGGCAGCCGCGCGTGTAGCACCTGGGGTGGGAAGAGCTCCTCGAGGCGCGGGAAGGGAGCGTGGGTCGAGAAGTCGCTGTTGAGGCTCTGCAGGCGCAGCGCGGCCAAGGTCTGCAGCGTCTCCTCCGACGTGGGCACGTAGCCCCGCAGCACCATCTCGTGTGCCTGCGGGAGGGTGGCATGAGCTGGCACGGCACGGCCACCATGGCATGGCATGGCACAGCCAGCACAGCATGGCACAGCACGGCCAGCACAGCATGGCATGGCATGGCCACCATGGCATGGCACAGCACAGCCACCATGGCATGGCACAGCCAGCACAGCATGGCACAGCACGGCCAGCACAGCATGGCATGGCATGGCCACCATGGCATGGCACAGCACAGCCACCCCACCATGGCACGGCATGGCCCCCATGGCATGGCATAGCATGGCTATCCCAGCATAGCACGGCACAGCCACCATGGCATGGCACAGCACAGCCACCATGGCATGGCACGGCACGGCCACCATGACATGGCACGGCACAGCCACCATGGCATGGCACAGCACAGCCACCCCACCATGGCATGGCATGTCCCCCATGGCATGGCACAGCACAGCCATCCCACCATGGCATGGCACAGCACAGCCACCATGGCATGGCACAGCATGGCCATCCCACCATAGCATGGCACAGCGCAGCCATCCCAGCATAGCATGGCACAGCCACCGTGGCATGGCACAGCACAGCCATCCCAGCATAGCACGGCACAGCCACCATGGCATGGCACAGCACGGCCATCCCAGCATGGCACAGCTCGGTGCTGCCACCCCATCACGGCTCTCACCTGCTCAAAGAGGAGAGCAAACTCCAGGCTGTCCCGCGGGACGTTGTCCGTGTCCAGGAAGCCGTAGTGCTTGAAGCAGAGCCGGCACGGCGGGTCCTGCTCCCGCTCCTCCCCAGCCAGGCTGCAGGAGAAGAGACTGGCCCCATCAGCACGGGGGCAGGCAGGGGGAGGCTGCCCCATCTCACCCCATCCCATCCCATCTTCCCCATAGGCAGCAGAGCAGGACATTTACTTTTCAAACCTGGTGAGGACGTCAGCCAGCAGCGTGGCGCTGCCCACGGGGTGCTCCCGCCGCCGGGACTGCTCATAGAGCGCAAAGAGATTGGGGCTCTGGGACAGCCCCAGGCGCGACACCAGCTCCTGGGCCACCTGGGGTGAGCCAAAGGCAAGGGGCAAGGACAGAGAGGTCAAGGTGGGCAAAGCCCCGGCCCCTCTCCACCGGGGCTCAGCTGGGGCAGACCCACAGGAGCCCTTCACCACCCGGAGCTCGCTGCTTGCCCAGCCCCTCACGTCGAATGCCCCTCGCCCGCTGTGCCTGCAGCCCCTCACCTCCTGGGCCGTGGTGTGGGAGCTGATGGCCACGCTGCAGGCTGGCGCCCCGGGGCAGTGCACGGTGCAGATCATCTCCTGCCGCCGCATCAGCACCAGGATCTCCTCCAGCGAGGGCACGCACTCCCGCCCCTTCGTCTTCCCCAGCGCCTCCCGGATGAAGCAGGCGTACTCGGCCATCTCCGAGGCAGGGAACCGGCTCTCTGTCCTGCAAAGGCACCGGGAGGGGGTCAGAGCAACACTGACCCGGTGCGGGCTCCGGCACCCTCCCTGCCCGCAGCCGGTGCCCGGTGCCCCGCCGGCACTCGCCTGTCCAGGTGGAAGCGCAGGAAGCGCAGGACGGGCGGGGAGGGCAGGAAGGTGCAGCTCATGCAGGTGAGCAGCTGCCAGTAGTGCAGGTCGCCCTGCCCGCCCGGCGCCGGCGGCTCCGTGGTCTGCTTCACCAGCTGGCAGTAGATCTCGTCCACCAGCGGCGGCAGGTCCAGGCAGGTCTGCAGGACGCCCTGCATCAGCGGCACCGGGTCCCGCTCCGACTCCAGCTGCTGCAGCGAGTTGAAGAGCTTCACGGCCTCATCGCGCAGCGCCGTGTAGCTGCGGGGGCCAGGGGCTGCGGGACAGCATCGGGGTTAACAGCCCCATGGGCTGTCGCAGGACCACCCCTCCCGAGACCCAGGCACCCGGGGCCCAGTGCCCCCCTGCCCTGCACAGCACCCTGCAAGGCCATGGGACCGGGCTTTGTGCCCCCTCACCGCTTTGGTCCAGGCTGCCGTAGGGGAAGGGCAGCAGGGGAGCGTAGAGGGGGCTGCTGGTGTAGCGCAGGATGGGGTTGCAGCGGTAGATCTGCTCCAGCACCTCGGGGCTGCCGCAGTGCTCCTGGGAGGGTGAAACAACGAAGTCAGCTGCAGAGGGGCTGCCGGGCTGAGTGTTGGCACAGGTACCCATCACCACCTGGCACAGGTACCCACCACCACTGCTGGGTACAGGTACCCACAACCATCACTGCCCAGCACAGGTACCCATTATCACTGCCTGGCACAGGTACCCATCACCACCTGGCACAGGTACCCACCATCACCGGTACCCACCACCACCGCCCAGCACAGGTACCCACCATCACCGCCCAGCACAGGTACCCACCATCACCACCCGGCACAGGTACCCACCATCACCACCTGGCACAGGTACCCACCATCACCGGTACCCACCACCACCGCCCAGCACAGGTACCCACCATCACCGCCCAGCACAGGTACCCACCATCACCACCCGGCACAGGTACCCACCATCACCACCTGGCACAGGTACCCACCATCACCGCCCGGCACAGGTACCCACCATCACCTGTACCCACCATCACCACCAAGCACAGGTACCCACCATCACCGGTACCCACCATCACCGCCCGGCACAGGTACCCACCATCACCGGTACCCACCATCACCACGCATCACAGGTACCCACCATCACCGGTACCCACCATCACCACCCGGGACAGGTACCACCATCACCGCCTGGCACAGGTACCCACCACCGCCACCACCCCATGGCACACGTGTCCCCCCCGACCACCCCCCCCCACCAGCCCCACAGGGCTCACCTCAACATCGCGCATCAGCAGCTGGGTGGGTGTCTGCACCGGAGCTTTGCTGTCGATGACCTTCTGCACCGCGCACACCCAGCGCACGGCCTCCTTCAGGCGCTCCGTGTACAGGCGGTAGCAATGCTTCCTGCCGAACACCGTCACGCTCCAGTAGCCTGCGAGGGACAGAGGCACAGACACAGCTCACCCGCTGCCCACTACCGGGCACAGCCCCTCCTCTGCGTGATGGAGACCCCTGGCTTGGGAGGGTGACAGAGGGCACAAGGTGCTTCCCAGCTGATGGTTGCCGGCCCCTTACCCGTCTCCTTGTAGGTCTGCTTGTCTGGCCACAGCACGGAGCAGAGGCTGGTGAGCACGAGGGAGCCCAGCCGCCGGGCCCCCTTCTCGTTGCTGCTGTAGTAGTCCAGGGAGTCGGGCGTCAGCACGAACCAGTACTTCCGAGGCCGGATCCAGGGGGTCTTCACGCCTCCCCGCACCTCCCGCTGCAGCCAGCCTGGGAAGGGGATGATGCTTCAGCTCCTACTGCTGCCAGCAGCATCCGTCCCACTGGCCCTTTGGTGCAGGGCAGCGTCTGCCCAGTGCTCCCCGTGCCTCTGGCATGGGATCCAGAGGTGGTCGGAGCACGATCTGCCGGCTCCGGAGGCCCTTGTGCCCAGCATGGCTGCACCCACCTTTAATGAGAGCGTCGGGGTCATCCTCCACTGGCTCTGGGCCCTTCTCCACGATGAGGCTGCGCATCTCCTCTGCGACAAGCAGGGACCTGAGGGTGACACGGGGCTGAGCGCTGGTGCCCACTGGAACCTTGCAGAGCCCTGGAGCAGGGACCTGGCCTGTGGGCTGGGAGGATCTGGGTCCTGAGGGGCTCTGGGCACCCCACAACCCCACGGTGGGAACGCAGCAAAGCCATCGGGTGCAGATGACCCTGGCTAAAAATAAGCTGTTTGCAGTCGTGGCCCTGCCAAGGAATTCGGAAAATGAACAACCAGGAAGGAATGTTGGCGGCCGTGTCGGCACTGGGAGGACAGGGAGCGAGCAGGGCCCTGTGCCCCCGGCACCCTACATCCCTGGGCGTGCACTGCCCCAAGGCATGGCCTCTACTGGTGGACATGGCCCCACAGAGCCCCTGTTGGCTGAGCCTGCGGCAGCCAAGCCATTAGCATGGCAGAGGGATGGAGACGTGCCCAACGACGCACTGGGGATGGGGACAGAGCGTGGCTATCCCGGCTCTGCCAGCCTCTGCTCTAGCCCATAGACCAGCAGAGCTTGGTGCTGGCCCCATGGGCAGGATGGTGCAGCACATGCCAGCACCAGTGCGTCCTACCAGTGTGTGTCAGACCCCCAGCCCCTACAGCACCACGCAAGGGATGGGATGCCTAAACGGGACGGACACAGCATCACTCACCGCTCCGAGCCACTGCTGCTGCGGGTGGGCTGGCTCAGGCTCACCTCCAGGGACCCCTGCGGAGGAAGGAGATGTCTCAGTCCCAGTGGCACCCAGTGGCTCGCCAGCCCAGCTCCAGGCCTAGAGGGACAGGCTCAGTCCTGCTGCAGCGGGGCCGGGAGCCCCGGTGTGCGCACGGCAGCCGCGGGGACACTCCGGGGCGCGGGGCAGGCGCCGGGCGCTCAGGCTGCGTGTCCTCGGCTGACCCGGCCGGCTGCACACCGTGCAGAATTGCACAAGGTCAGTGCTGAGTAATGCGCTTAGGGCACAAAGTCCCATTGTAATGGGGCCACTGACTTCCCGCCCGCGGCGGTGGGACACGGCGCAGGGAAGTCCCTGGCCCCGCAGCGGGACAGGGGCCGGTTCCTCCTCGTGCAGCGCAACCCGGCATGGACGGTGCCGCTCACGTGAGGACCCCGGGGCACGTGCTGGGACACGAGGCAGAGCCCAGGCACGGGCAGGCACCGGCAGTGCCCGGTGGGGCAGCCGGAGGAGCAGCAGGGATGGGAGATGGCTGCTAAAAATAGTGCCAGGGAAGGGGGAGCCGCTGCAGGTACGGCTGTGCCACGGCCTAGCGCCGGCACTGCTGTGCCAGGGCATTAAGGGCACTTGTTGCACGGGGCCAGTGACTGCCCCACTGCAGAGGACCCCACACGCTGCTGCATGGCTGCGGGCACCAACATGGGCCCAGCTCCTTACCCCCGCGAGGACGAGGCCATGGCGGCTCCTTCTCAAGGATATAAATAACCCGGAGCGGAGCCGCGGTGGCAGGGTCGGGGTAGCTGCTCCCACGCTCCTAGGAAGGGGCGGCCGTTGCAGCCGGTTCCCAAAGAGCCCTGGCCACGGTGATGGGCTCCCTGGGGAGCCGGCGTCACGACCGCCCCCGCCAGCCCCGGCCCATGGGACGCTGGCAGCCCAAAGACCGCTCCTGCCATTGCCGTGCCCTTGGCACTGCCACCGATGTCACCGGGCCCAGCTCCAGCCCTGCCGCTGTCCCCTGTCCCTGTGGGACTGGCAGAAGGAGACCCGCTGGCAGGGAACAGGCGGGGTGGGGGGGTCAGGCCCGTGCAGCGGGCACCGGGAAAGGGGCCGCAGCAACCGGGAGAGCGTCACCACCGCCAGACGGGGCAGGAGGCAGCCGGGATGGGCAGAAGAAGCGCCCGGGAGCCGGGCTCCCCCCGCCGCCCCGCGCTATCCCCGTCCCCACGCAGCCCGGCCGGAGGAAGCGCCGGTTTCCGCCGCTCCGCTTCTCTAAACAGAGGAAGCGACCGGAGCGGGGAGATCCAGGCCCGTTCCCCGCACGTGCTCCCGGGGTGCTCCAGCAGGTCTGGACCGAGCTGGTTCCACGCACCTCAGGCCACTCCGGCGGCCGCACGGGGCAGCTCCGGTCCCGGTGCGGATCCGGCGCTGCCGATCCCCGATCCCCCCCCGGGGCTGCCCACCCGTCCTGCTCGCACCCCTGCACCGCTCTGGGACCCCCCCCGCGCCCCGCGGGGACGCGCCAAGGGCAGCCCGGGCGGGGGGACCGGCGGGGACGTGCGCGGGCAGGCGCGGGGCCCGGGCCGAGCTGCGCACCCGGGCGGGAGAAGCCGCGCACCACCGGTCCCGCCGCCCCGTACCCAGCCGAGGCCCCGGTGCATGTCCCGGCGCCGGTACCGGCCCCACCTGGTCTCGCTGGGCGCGGAGCTCGAAGGACGCTTCCTCCTCCTCCTCCTCCTCGCCGTCCGCCTCCCGGTCCGCCTCGCCGTAGTCCCGCCGCAGCAGCGTGAAGCCCTGCCGGCAGCACAGCAGCCACCACAGCCCGCCCGGGAACGGCATCGCCCCGCCGGCACCGGACGGCACCGGGACGGGACCGGCCCCGCCGCGCACCGGCCGCCACAACCGGGACCGGCCCCGCCGCCGCCCCGGGCGGGCCGGGCCGGGCGCGTCACCGGCAGCCGCCAATCGCCGTGCGCGGCCCGGGGCGGAGTCAGCGCGCCCGGGGCGGCGGGGCCGCCGCTTGCGTCAGCTGCCGGGCGGGGGCGCGCGCTGAACCGGGGGGGGGGGGGGGGGGGGGGAGCACCGGGAGGAGCAGCGGGGGGGGCCCCCGGCTGTGGCGGGGCCGGTGCTGCGGGCACCAGGCACCGGCTGAGCCCGGTGTGAGCACTGGCACCGCACGCAGCTCGCCGGTACCGGCACCGGGCCCCGTGCCAGGCAGAGTGCGCACAGCGAGCTCATTCCAGCAGCGCCGGGGTTTCACTGTCTGCACGTCGAGCCCCACGGCACCGGTGCCATGCGCTGCCCCGCATATGCCCCAGCACCAACACCCGTCCCGGGATGACAGCTCAGCCGGTGCGGTGTCAGTGCCAAGCGTGTGCCAGCGGCAGCTCATGGGCTGGAGGGCCCTATGCTTGGCATGGGAGCGGGTACAGGGGGCTCATGGTGGGGTCACACCTGGTCCCGCAGCAAAGCAGCACAGCTCAGCTTGGCCCTGGGCCCTGCCTGGCAGCAGAGGGTCCATAGGTGCTGGTGCTGTGGGTGCTGCGCCGGCGCCTGGGCCCTGGCCTTGCTCTCAGAGCCCCAGAAGGGGTTAAGCACATCAGCCCCGGCTCTGGCTGAGCTACAGCTCTTGGGTCACCACGGGCTGCGGGAGCCGGGTGCTGGGATGCGCACGCAGGAAGCGCCGCTGCCAGCTCTCCTCCCACACAGCCTGCGCCGGGGCTGAGCCCTGCTTCGGGGCCATTGGGGCAGGCAGAGCGGGCAGCGGCACCACGACAGAGGCGTGGTGGGGGACACAGCGATGCGAGGAGATGGCAGCACCGCTGCGGGGCCAAGCCCAGCACTGCCGTGGGGCCAGTGCAGGGAGATAGTGCCTGAATCTGGCCCCACCATCAGCAGGGACAGCCGAGGGCTGTGGGGGATGAGGGTCCATCACCCAGGCCCTTCACTGTAGGGATGCGGATGCTGAGTCAGCAGTAAAGGTGTTTCCGGCTCAGCAGGAGGTGACGGGTCCAGGACAGCTTCCCCCATCGGAACGCTGGGTTGATCCCCAGAGGGCCCTGGGGGTGAGCAGGAAGCAGCCTCCAGCCCGGCAGCACCAGGAGGTGCTTTCCCACATGCCGGGCTCCTCCGCGGACACCGCATGGGCGGCTGTGCCAAAGCCAGGTCCCGTCCCGCTCCCGGCACCCTGGTGCAGCCGCACGGGGCCGGGGGTCTGTGCCCTCGCAGGGTGCCAGCCCCGGGGCTCGCAGCCCCTCCGGCACCGCGGGGGCAGCGGCCTGGGCTCGGCCCCACTCCCGCCCCACCGGGCCCCCCCCCACGGGGGAGCCGCGCACCCCGCGAGTCCCCGCTCCCGGCCCCGTCCCTCCGCCCGCAGCCGGTCCCCGCCCGCTCCACGGCTGCCGGAGTCGCCCCTCACGCAGGGACGGGCAGGACACGGGCAGGGAGCGGGCAGGGAGCAGGCAGGAAGCGCGGGACTCTGCTGCCGCCTGCAGGCACCCCCGGCCGGCACCGATGGGCACGGCCTGACCCCCCCCCCGCCCCGGCCCGGACAACCCCGGCTCGCACGGGGCCGGCGCTCACCCACCGGGATTGGAGCGGGGTTTATTGCGAGGGTGGGAACCAGCCCGGGCCCACCGGAACCGCACAGCCCCGCAGGACGCGTGACCCGGCACCGCACCCCAGAGCACGCGTGACACCGCATCATCCCCTGCAGCACGGCACCCCGGTTCACATGTGACAGGACGTGATCCCCTGAAGCACGTATGACATTACGTGGTCCCCTGAAACACGTGTGACATTGCAGGGTCCCCCCCAGCCCAGCAGTTCACTGCCCAGCAGAGGCACTTGCAGGGCTCACGGGCTCTGTGGGGCTGCTCTTCCCTCTGCCTGTGTGTGCGCAGGCACCGTGTGGGACGTCGGTTCTGCCATGCCCCGACGGGGCTGTCCCGAGGGAGCCGCAGAAGGTCCGAGCCCCGGGGTGCCGGTCCTTGTCCGGGCCACGGGCACCGCGTCCCTACACCACATCGGGGCAGGTGGAGAGCGACGTGCGCCGGCGGGGACTGGGGCAGCCGGGGCAGCGCTGGTCAAGGGGCCCCACGCAGCCGGCATCGCTGGCCAGCAGCCACAGCTCGCGGCGGAAGCGTTGGCCCAAGAAGGCGTAGAGCAGCGGGTTGAGGCAGCAGCGCAGGTACGCCAGCCCGCCGGTGACCAGCAGCGCCAGGTCCTTGCGGCGGCTCTGGGCGCAGCTCACCTCCCAGCTGGCCAACAGCTCGGCCGCATCCAGCAGCACCATCAGGCTGTGGGGCAGCTGTAGGGCCACGAACACCAGCACGAGGGCCAGCAGCACCCGCAGCGCACGGTGGGGCTGGGCACCGCGGGCCGCCAGCAGCGTCCGTGCCACGGCCGCGTAGCAGCTCGCCATCACCACGAAGGGCACCGCGAAGCCCAACACGACCTGCACCAGGTTGGTGGCCCCTCGAGCCGCCCGTGAGACCGCGCGGGGGAAGACGACGCGGCAGAGCCGGAGGTGCTGGTGCTGCTGCACTCGGCCGTAGATGAACTGGGGCAGCGCCAGCAGCGCGGCCAGCAGCCAGGCCAGCCCCGCCGTTAGCCAGCCGTGGCGGCGAGCCCGCGGGCGCAGGCGGCAGGCGGCCGGCACCCGCACGATGGCCACATAGCGGTCCAGGCTGATGCAGGTGAGGAAGAGGAAGCCACTGTAGAAGTTGAGGGCATAGAGGCCCTGCAGCGCCTTGCAGGTGGCTGTGCCCGGGGACCAGCCCTGCAGCGTGTCTGCGACAGCGAAGGGCAGCGTCAGGAGCAGCAGGAGGTCGGAGAGGGCGAGGTGCAGGAGGCAGACGTCGCTGATGCTGTGTGCCTGGCGGTACCGGGTGTGCGTGAGCAGCACCAGCCCGTTCCCCACCGTGCCCAGCAGTGAGAGCAGCAGGTAGACAGCAGGCTGGTAGGTGCGGGCAAAGCTCTGCACCGCCTGCTTCTCACAGAGCTCGGGCAGGATGCTCCCTTCCCACGAGTCCCCGTCCTCCCATGGGTAGAAGTCGGTGGTGGCAGTCAGCTCCATGGGGACGGGGCTGGGGGTCACCTGCGCAGAGGAGGGTGTCAGGGATGCTCGCACCCAGGGAGCCTCCTCCACCCAGCCCTGCACTCAGGCAGTTTCCGTCTCGCACCCACCCCAAGCAGACGGAGGTTCGCCGTGTGCTCATTGTGAGAGCAACCACAAGCTTCAGGAGCAGTCACTAGCGGTGCAGAGCTGGTGGAGACGTGACCCCGGCCATGGCATCCCCGGCGCAGCTCCACACCCCACAAACAAGCCGTGCTGCTCCTCAGCTCCCCAGGGGCTCAGCACCCAGCCCACGGCCCCGGCGGCCCTATGCAGATGGACTTGCCCAGAGCACCCATGCAGCACCCTGGGGACCCCAGTGCTGACAGCCCCACAACTGCCCAGTTCTGCTCCCAGCCAGGGAGGTCTTGGAGGGTCCCACTGCCTTGCCCAGCCCGCAGGCAGCTGTGCACAGTGCTCCCAGCTCCCAGCCTCTTGGCCCTGCTCCGGGCAGAGGGACAGCACCGCTCCTGGGCCCCCATTGCCATGGAGGTCAGGATCCAGCATGGCTCTGGCTCAGAGCAGCCTCATGAGAGCAGTTTCACCCCAGCTCCCACCAGTGAGCCTGATCCCACACCCATTCCATGGCCACAGCTGGGATGTGAACTCAGTGCTGCGGGAGGTTGACTCCCCAGCAGCTCCTGCAGCCCGTTCCCTGCTCCAGGCCCTGGGGTCCTGGGGCACTGGGCACTGCCCTGCGTTCCTGGGGCTCTGCCTTTCAGCCCAAACCCAGCCAGCTCACGAGAGCCGTTTAAAAGCAACAGAAAAAGGCAGTGAAGGGGGTGCTCCCCCGCTCCAGTGAGCCTCTCGCCCCGCAGCCCTCACCTGCTCCTGCATGGCGCAATGGGACCCTTCCCCTGGCTGCTGGGTCTGGAGCCCTCGGTGTCTCGCACTCTGCAGCCTGTGGTTTGACCACGTGCAGCTCCCGATACTGAGAGCGGTGCAGAGCTCACAGGCCCAGCCCCGGGGCGGAAGGCAGGGAGGCAAACGTGACCCCGCTCTGGAGCGCATCCTGCATCTTCTACTCTGTGGCTACCACCTGTGCTCTGGGGGTGGAAGTAGCAGCACTGCTGAGCCCTGTCCTGTGGGGCTGGGGGACAAACAGGGACAGCAGGGTCTGCGGGGGGACATCCAGTGTTGGGAGATCCCAACCCTATTGGGCCTGTTTGTGGCTCCTGCCCCATAAGGGCTGCCTGGTTCCCGGCTGGAGGGAAAGGGCCATGGAGCTGAGCATAGGCTGGAGCTGAGCTGGGCACCGGCAGGATGCTGCTCCTAGGGCAGCCTTGCCCTGCACCCCGCAGCCCTGCAGCACTGGGTATCCTGTTCCTGGTTGTTGACAACAAAATTCCCAGCTCCTCATTAAGGAGCAGCTTAGTTCTTGTAGGGCACAGGCCCCACTTTCCTCTCCCCAGGGAGGACCAAACTGATCCCCAGCTTTAACGGGCTTCCATCCATTTGCTGTGCTAATCCCTCAATCCCCCTTTCTCCCCGCTACAGCCGTCTCTGTCGTGGTTTATCCCAGCTCTGCCTTCGGCCCTCCTGCTGCCTGCAGCTGGGCAGGGTCCCTGCCCGCCCCCCCCCCCCCCGCCTCGCCCCACCTGTGGGTTTCTGTTCCCTCTTTCGCCTGCCAGCCCAGGCTCGGCTCTGCCTGCACAGGAAGCTGCCCTGGCACCCGCAGCCCTGCCCCGCGGTGCCCAGGATGGGTGGGCAGCGCCCCGGTGCCAGTGGTGCGGAGCTGCCCGCACCGAGCCCTGCCAGGGCCCCGGTGCACCCCATCCTCGGGGCTGCGTTTGTGGGGCTCACAAGAACAGGGGGACACAGAGCACTGTGCGGTCTGTGGGGCAGGCAGCATATATGTAGGACACGCGGTTGCCAGCCCCCCCCCCCCCCGTGGGTGTCTGGGGATGTTTGGGACCAGACAGGATAAATCCCATCTTCTGCACCACTGGAGAGAGACAGGCGGCCCCGAGACCCGCAGGCCTTAATCTGCGGCTTGATTACAAACTGCTGCCACATCTGCTGCGGGTGCGCTGGGGGGCACCGCTTCAGCCCCCCCCCCCCGGCTACCGCGGGCTCTGAGCACCGAGACCAGGACCCGGTAACACCCGGGGAGCTCCCTGCACGTCCTCATTCGCATCCCCAAATATAACCCCCGGGGAGCATCCCTCGGGGGCGCGGCACAAGGGAGAGCGGGGGGGGGGGCCGTGGCTCTGCGCTGCGCCGCATCCCGGTCCCGGGGACGCCCCCCCCCCGCCTCCCGCCGTGGGCGGAGCCGCCGGCCCCGCTCCGCCGCGCGGCTGCAGCACCGGGAGCGGCGGCGCCGAGGGCGCTCGGGGCGCTCCAGCATGAGCGCTCGCCGCCTCCTCGGACTCCTGCTCGCCGCCTGCACCGGCCTCCTGTGCCCCGGTCCCGGCTGCCTCGCACGTAAGTGGGGCCGCAGCCCCGGGAGCGGCCGCTCCGCACTGCGGGACCGCACCCGTTGCCCGGCCCCGCACCCCTGAGCCGCACGATTCCCTCCACCTCCGTTCTCCTGGGCATCCCCCCACTTCTGCCCCGGGCATCCCCCGTTCTCCCCCGACGCCCCGGTCCCCATCGTCCCCAAGGTCACCCCCGGACACAGGCTTCCGTGCGCCCTCCCCCCCTCCCTTCCCCGGTCCGGAGCCTCCGGGGATGCCCCAAGCACCCGCCCCGCTGCGCCGCATCCCCGGGGGCGGCCGCGCTCCGCCAGCACCGCCAGCACCTCGGCCATCGCCACCGCGGGTACCGGCCCGGCCGCGGGGCGGCACCGGACTGGTCCCTGCGGCCCCTCGGAGCCGGAGCCCTTGGCCCCTTCCCCCGGGGCCGGGGTTGTGTGAGGACGCGCGGGCTGCGGGGTGTGAAGGCGAAGGACGGTGCAGGCAAGGGATGCTGCAGGCAAGGGATGGGGCAGGCAGGGATGCTGCAGGCAAGGGATGGGACAGGCAGGGATGCTGCAGGCAAGGGATGGGGCAGGCAGGGATGCTGCAGGCAGGGACGATGCAGGCAGGGGCGGTGCAGGCAGGGGTGATGCAGCATTAAGCGCAGCGCGGCTGCCCTGGCCCCGCACTGAGGCCGGGGATGCTGCAAGCGCTCCTGGGCTCCCCGGTTCCGTCCGACCGGGCCGGGGGGGGGGGGGAGGCCCTGCGCAGGGCTCGGGACCCGGCTGGAGCCGTCTCTGGGGGGGGTTTGCCCTGGGCGGGGCGGGGAGGGGCGCGGGGTGGTCCCTGAGCTCCCGTCAGTGCAGCGGCGGCCGGTGCGGGCGCCGGGACCCGCAGAGGTGTGTCAGCTCGCTGCAGTGGGAGGGCAGAGCGGGAGCTGGACCCTCCGCTCCCTGCGGGGTCCCGGGGTCCCCAGAGCCATAGAGGTCACCTCAGGGCCCCGAGCCCGGCCCCAGCCCCGCTCTCCCCGCAGGACCCTGCTACGATGAGCTCGTCTCTCCCCTGTACTCCTGGTCCCTCGGTGCCTCCTCCAGATACAACATCTTCTACTCGGCCACCTTTGCCCGGCTGCACAGTGAGTCCCCAGAGACCGGGGTGCAGACGGGGTCGGGGGGAAGAGCCATGGGCAGAGGTGTCCCCAGCAAGGTCTTGCCTCGTGTGGGGCTGAGGGGTCCTCGGATGCTCAGCCGGGGTGGGGGTGAGCCCCGCAGCCCTGCAGCTCCCACCCACAGCCGGGTGCTGCAGTGGGGCTGAGCCGCTCCCCCTGCAGGCACCAGCGGCTGGTCCCCTGACCCCCGGGACAAGCAACCCTGGCTCCAGATCGACCTGATGCAAAAGCACCGGATCAATGCAGTGGCCACGCAGGGGACCTTCAACACCTACGACTGGCTGACGCGCTACATCGTGCTCTACGGGGACCACCCCACCAGCTGGAAACCCTTCTTCCAGCAGGGCAGCAACTGGGTAAGGGCAGCCCAGGGGTCCCTGCGGGAAGGGGATCCTTGGGAAGGAGGAACTGCCTGGAGCGAGGTGCTGATGATGGCCCTTCATCCCCAGACATTCTTCGGGAACGTGAATGAGAGCGGGGTGGTGCGGCACGACCTGCACTACCCCATCCTCGCGCGCTACATCCGCATCATCCCGGTGGCCTGGAACCCGCGCGGGAAGATTGGGCTGCGCCTGGGCCTCTACGGCTGCCCCTATCGTTAGTACCCGAGCTGGGGCTGCAGCAGCCCCGCATGGGGTCGGCTCCAGCGCGTCTGGAGAACCCTTTCCCAGAGGGGCTGTGTCCGAGCCGTCTGCAGTCATCAGCTCTGGCATGAAATGTAACAGGATGGAGCATTCCCCATGCCAGGCGCCTGCTGCTGTGGGCAGTGACGTGACCGGGGCCACTCTGCTCTCCCCAGGGTCCCACGTGCTCTACTTCGATGGGGATGATGCCATCTCCTACCGCTTCCGGGCCAAGAGGATCAGCACCATGGAGGATGACATCTCCTTCAACTTCAAGACGCTGGAGCAGGATGGGGTGCTGATGCACGGCGAGGGCGCTCAGGGTGACTACATCACAGTGGAGCTCAAACAGGCTCAGCTCTTCCTGCACATCAGCTTAGGTGAGCCAGGGCTGGGGGATGTAGGGCTGGGGGACACAGCGCTGGGGAGCCGCCAGCTGAGCCTGCCCGTCCCCAGGCAGCAGCCCGGTGCATGCCACCGAGGGCCACACGACGGTGACGGTGGGCAGCCTCCTGGATGACCAGCACTGGCACTCGCTGCACATCGAGCGCTATGGCCGCCACGTCAACCTCACGCTAGACGGGGAGGTCAAGCGCTTCCGCTGCCACGGCACCTTCGACCAGCTCGACCTCGACACGGAGGTGGGTGCGGTGGGCAGGGAGCTGTCAGGATGCTGATGCACAGCAAGCCCAGCAAGGGGCTGACCCTCTCCCTCTGCCTCCCAGCTCTTCTTTGGGGGCGTCATTGACCAGGACAAGCAGCACCTCACCTACCGGCAAAACTTCCGGGGCTGCGTGGAGAACATCATCTTCAATGGGGTCAACATCGCCGACCTGGCCCGGCACCGGAGACCCAACATCCGCTTTGAGGTCCAGCCCTGGGTGGTAGCCCCTGCCCGGGGCCCCTATCCCTGCTGTGGGGGGACCCTTTTCCTGGAGGAGGATCAGGTCCTCAGCCCCACTGTGGGGTGACGTGAGGACGGGCAGCAGCTGTGCTCAGCCGAGCGGCACTGCATTGACCACAGGAGGTTGTTCCTGGCCCGGGGCGCCTGCCTGGTTCTGCCAGGCAATGGGATTGATCGGGAGTGATGGGGGCCAGGGCTGTGGGGATGGGTTGAGATGGGATAGGGTGGGATGGGAGGGCAGGGGATGGGATGGGATGGGATGGGGTGGGATGGGATGAGGGGGCATCCCCCTGCTCACCACCTCCTGTGGTCGCCCCCAGGGCCGCGTGGGCCACTACTGCCGGGACCAGCTGTACAACCCCATCACCTTCGCCGGCATCAACAACTACGTGCAGGTGCCAGGGATCCCCCGGAGGAACCGCCTGTCCGTCAGCTTCCGCTTCCGCTCCTGGGACACCGCCGGGCTCCTGCTCTACACCAGCTTCGCCGACCGCCTGGGCTCCCTCGAGGTGGTGCTGAGCGAGGGCCAGATCAACGTCTCCATCGCCCAGCCCGGCAAGAAGAAGCTGGAGTTTGCCGCAGGTGGGCTGCGGAGCCAGCGTGGGGCTGGTGTCAGGCTGGAGGCAGCATCTGTGATGTACAATCCTGTCCCTGCGCAGGGCATCGCCTCAACGACGGCTTCTGGCACTCGGTGCAGCTGGTGGCGCGGGACGGCTCGGCCGTGGTGACCATCGACGATGACGATGGCGCCGAGTTCCGGGTGGCGCATCCCTTCCAGCTCCGCACCGGCAGCCAGTACTTCTTCGGAGGTGGGTGGCGGGGGGGGAACCGGGGCGATGGGTGCCTGGGGACTGCTCACCACGCTGTGCCTTGCAGGCTGCCCCAAGCCGGCCTCAGTCACCGGCTGCCGCTCGAACCAGACGGCCTTCCACGGCTGCCTGCAGATGCTGAACGTGGACATGCAGCCCGTGGACATGGAGCTGCTGGAGCAGCACCGGCTGGGGCAGTACTTCAACGTGTTCTTCAACGTCTGTGGCATCACAGACAGGTACCAGTGGAGAGAAGGGTGCTGGCTGGGCACAGGCGGGCACTGGGGGCTGCGCTGGTGCCAGGACAGGAGCCTTCTGCGCCCTCAGGTGTACCCCCAACCTGTGCGAGCACGACGGCCGCTGCATCCAGTCCTGGGATGACTTCATGTGCATCTGTGACCTGACAGGGTACAAGGGAGAGACCTGCCACAAATGTGAGCCGGGGATGTTGGGCTGGGGGACAAGCACGGGCCCCTGCAGTCCTCCCACTCCCCCCCGCCACGCTGACCCCAGCCCCGTTTGTCTCTTCCAGCCCTTTACAAGGAGTCGTGCGATGCTTACCGGGTCAGCGGGAAAACCTCAGGCAACTACACCATTGACCCGGATGGCAGCGGGCCGCTCAAGCCCTTCACCGTGTACTGCGACATCCGAGGTGGGGGCAGCGGGAGGGTGCCCCCCTCTACCCAGTGCCCCCAGGGGCCAGCCTCTGCCTGTGTGTGCTGGGTGGAGCAGGATGCAGGGAGCAAGGGGGTCCTGGGGTTTGCACCTAGCATCCCCCCCTGCCTCCGCAGAGGACCGAGCGTGGACCATCATCCGGCACAACCGCCACTACGCCACGCGGGTGACGGGCTCCAGCGTGGACCAGCCCTACCTGGGCGCTGTGGAGTACTGGAACGCTTCCTGGGCAGAGGTCTCGGCGCTGGCCAATGCCTCCGAGTACTGCGAGCAGCGCATCGAGCTCCACTGCTACAGCTCCCGCCTGCTCAACACCCCCTGTGAGCAGCGGGGGGAGCAGCGGGGCCGTGCTGCGGGGCCCCTACGGTGGGACCACGCTGCGGGACCACGTCCTCACCCTCCCGTGTGCCCGCAGCCGGGCTGCCCTTCAGCTTCTGGATGGGCCGTCACGACGAGCGGCACTACTACTGGGGGGGCTCTCGGCCGGGCATCCAACGCTGCGCATGCGGCCTGGACAAGAACTGCGCTGACCCCAAGTACTTCTGCAACTGTGATGCTGACCACGCGCTGTGGTGAGTGCTGGCGGGCTGCGATGGGGGCACAGGGGCTGGGTTGGCCAAGGGGCAGAAGCCCCTCACGGCCCCTCCGACACGTGTGCCGTGCGCAGGAGGACGGACAAGGGTCTGCTGACCTTCGTGGACCACCTGCCCGTCACACAGGTTGTGGTTGGAGACACCAACCGCACCGGCTCCGAAGCCCAGTTCCTGCTGGGGCCCCTGCGGTGCTACGGAGACCGTGAGTGACCGGATCCGCAGCGGGTCCCGTGGGGTGCTGTGGCTGTGGTGCTCCATGCCCGTCCCTCACCGCTCCTGCTCCCCACAGGCAACACCTGGAACACCATCTCCTTCAACAAGGGCGCAGCCCTGCTCTTCCCCACCTTCCAGGCCAACCACAGCCTCGACATCTCCTTCTACTTCAAGACCACCGCCCAGTCCGGCGTCTTCCTGGAGAATCCCGGCTCCCGAAACTACATCCGTGTGGAGCTCAACAGTACGGGCGGGCAGCGGGGCGAGGGGGGGACACGTGAGCGGGGCCTCCTCCCAACGCCGTGTCCCTACAGCCACCAGGGACGTGGTGTTTGCCTACGACATCGGGAACGGGGACGAGAACCTGACGGTGCGGTCGGCGGTGCCCTGGAACGACGACGAGTGGCACCAGGTGAAGGCTGAGCTCAACGTGAAGCTGGCGCGGCTGCGGGTGGACAAACTGCCCTGGGTGGTGCGGCAGGCTCCGCCGCAGAGCTTCGTGCGCCTGGACTTCGACAGACCCCTCTATGTCGGTGAGAGCCCCCCCGCCGCATCCCCGGTGGCCGGCTCCCCGTGGGGCGCCGGTGCTGACGCTCGGCCCCGCTGCAGGCGCGGCGGAGCACAAGATGCGCCCGTTCCTGGGGTGCCTGCGGGCGCTGCGGATGAACGGGGTGACGCTCAACCTGGAGGGCAAAGCCAACGAGACCGAGGGCGTGCGGGTCAACTGCACCGGGCACTGCCAGGACCCGCCGGTGCCCTGCCAGAACAGCGGGCTCTGCGTCGAGCGCTACAGCCACTACAGCTGCAACTGCAGCGTCTCTGCCTTCGACGGGCCCTTCTGCAACCACGGTGAGCGCGGGGGCCTCGCCGGGGCTGCCGTGGGGCTCCCGGGTGTTCCCCCCTGGTGCTCCCATCACCCTGCGCGTGCCCCGCAGACATCGGCGGGTACTTCGAGGAGGGCACCTGGGTGCGGTACAACATCCTGCCCATGTCGCTGTACGCTGCCCGCGAGTTTGCCAGCATCATCAGCAGCCCCTGGCAGCCCCTGCCCGGCTACAACCTCACCAGCGAGGAAGTGAGCTTCAGCTTCAGCACCACCGCGGCGCCCGCCGTGCTGCTCTACGTCAGCACCTTCGTCAAGGACTACATGGCCGTGCTCATCAAGGATGACGGTGAGGGAGCCTGCGGGGATCTCCTCGGGTACCACGGCCGCAAGGGACCTTCCTTCCACCAGCACTGCGGAGGGGCTGGACCCACTGCCCAGAGCCCTGGCCCCACTGATGGCCCCACTCTGCCCACAGGGAGCCTGCAGCTGCGCTACCAGTTGGGCACCAGCCCCTACGTCTTCGCCCTCACCACCAAGCCAGTGACAGACGGGAGGCCCCATAGGGTGAACATCACCCGCCTGCACCGCACACTGTACACGCAGGTATAGCCCTGTGGGGCTTGGGTGAGGCTGGGAGGGGGCACAGGCAGGGTGCGGGAGGCAGAGGAGGCTCGGCAGGAGCTGGCACCGTCCCTTCCCCAGGTGGACTATCTCCCGGTGATGGAGCAGCAGTTCTCCCTGTTCGTGGACAGCAAGCTGGACTCGCCCAAAAACCTGTACCTGGGGCGCGTGATGGGTGAGCTGGGTCCTGCCCTCGGCTGCCCACTCCCATGCTGGGGTCTCGGGGGCTTCTCTGCCCAGCACGGTCCTTGCCCTCTGCAGGGGATGAGCCTTCTCCTCCTGTGCCCCCACAGAGACCGGTGTGATCGACCCCGAGATCCAGCGCTACAACACGCCCGGCTTCTCAGGCTGCCTCTCAGGGGTGAAGTTCAACACTCTCGTCCCTCTCAAAGCCATCTTCCACCCCACCAGTGTCCTCAAGCCCTACAGCATCCGTGGGGAGCTGGTGGAGTCGAACTGTGCCTCTATGCTCCCCCTCACCACCATCCTCATCCCTCCCGAGATGGACCCCTGGTACATGGACATAGGTAGGTGCTGTGGTACCCCCCCCCCCAGCAAGCCTCAGCAGCGGAGGGGATGCTGCAGCACAAGACCCTGCTGCAGCCAGGTCTCAGCCTCTCTGTCTCTGCAGATTTCCCCCATGTGCACGATGATGGCTGGATCGGGATCATCATCGGGTGTAAGTGAAGCACCCGGTCGGTGCCCCCCACCTCTGCCCTGGCCCTGTGTTCCCCCCCCCACAAGCCCCTCACCGCTGCCTCTTCCCTGCAGTTGTGATCTTCCTGCTCCTGCTGCTCGGGGGGCTGCTGGTGCTGCTCTATTTCTACCACCACCGCTACAAGGGCTCCTACCACACCAACGAGCCCAAGGCCATCCAGGACTACGGCAGCGCTGCCAAACCGCTCTCGGCACGCAAGGACCAGAACCTGCCCCAGATCCTGGAGGAGGCCAAAGGGGATTAGTGGTGCCCGGGGATGGGACGCGCTCGCAGCCCCACAGCCCTGGGGCCGAGCGAGCATCGCAGGACCAAAGGGCCGAGCGCTCCTGAACTGCCAACACCCGCCGCGGGGCAGGACCGGCCCCGGAGCGCGGCCGGGACCCAGCGCCAGCTCTGCCCCACACCGGGAGCCCCGGTACGGGCAGCACGGGCCCCGCCGCCCCGCTCACACGTAGTTGAGCCGCTGCTTTGCTCGCTTAAGCCAGAGCCACGAGGACCCCGGCGCCAGCCCCGCACCCAGCAATACCCAACCGTGCCGGTACCCCCGGCCGCTGCCGCGCATGATGCCACCGCCCCTCGCTGCTGCTTTCACCCGCTCAGGTAACGGATCCTCCCGCTACACCCCGGGTTTTTTATTCTCTCCGTTTGTATAAAAATCCAAAGGGAAGCTCCTCCCGGGGGGCTGCGGCCGCGGGGCCGGGTCTGTGCCGGTCCCCGCCGGCCCCGGGAAGGCTCCCGTTCACTCGCTGTACTGTGGTTAAGACGACGTTACAGAAACGCGGTTACCCACCCAACGGCCGAGCTCCACTGGGCACTTTACTTTTACAAAGCCTGTTCTGTTGACCGAGATGTGAAGATACTCAAATAAAGGCAGAATGACAGCGGCTGAGGCTCCCCCGCCTTCCCCTGGGGGCTCCTCGCCTCGCTCATGGGCAACAGCAACTCCCATGCCCAGAGCGGGATGCGGGGTGGAAAGAGCAGAGGCTGGATGCAGCTCAGGCTCCTGCTATGCCCCTGCTCTCCCCCCACACCCGAGACAGTGGGGATCCAGGCAGTGGTGGCACCGGGAGCTGCTCACAAGCCCCGCTGGGCTCCGGAGCTGCCACCGAGGGGGCCCAGGGGACACAGACACCACCGGTAGCTGCTCCCTAGGGTAACAGAGGCCAGAGAGCCTTGACGGGGGGGTTTGCTACCACTTTATTATGACAAAGGCTACAAGCCACGTTATTTGTAAAGTGCATCATCGTTATCCACTGTCCACAAACCACAGACACAAGCCTGGCCTAGTGCAGATGTGGCCAAAGTGGCGAGGGCGCTGAGCTGAGAGCAGAGGCGGGGGGAGCCGGGCAGGCGCAGGCGGGCGCTGGCATCTACAAGCACTGCTCCAGACAGACCCAGACCCCTCCGAGCCTCAGGAGGGCAGCGTGGACAGCACAAGGATGGACAGCCAGGCAGCCTGCGGAGCAGGGCTTGGCTCCTGGGGCAGACCCAGCACCTCGCTCCATCCATGGACCACAGCGGCAGGGATGAGCGGTGCCATGGGGATTCCAGGGTTCCTCCAAGGTGCCAGGCAAGGACCCAGCACCGCTCAAGCTCTGCAGTGCCCCGAAACGCTACCCCCACAAAGGGATGGGGGGCTCTGCCCAATAACCCCATCCCAACATCCCTGCAATGGAGCTGCAGAGCAGCAATCTCAGCCCTCTCTGGTCCCTGCACCCTCAGAGCACAGACAGGACACGGCTGCTGGCCGAGAGGAGCAGTTTAAAGTGCTTTGCTTTTTCTTTTTGCATGTGGTGCTAAGGCCAAACCTCACCCTTCAGAGAACGTTTCCCCTTTATCCCCAGGGCCAGGCCCATGCTCCTCCAACAGGGACTGTCCTACCAGAGGAGGGAGGACCAAGACCTCTGGGCAGAGGCATCTGTGCGCCAGCCCCAGTATGAGCCAACAACCACCTGGACACGCCAAAGGGCACCCTCAGGCTCCTGGGGCTCTGCTGCCTCCAGCCTCTCGTGCTGGCAGCAGCATTCCCATAACATCGTCTCCAACCAGCTCAGTGGTATTCCACTACCCAAAGTGACTTTTTGCATAGTGCTGCTCTCCCCATCCCCTTGAATCGCATCACCCGTGGGGAGCTGGTCCCCGTCCCCCAGCCAGCTGGGGCAGAGGGGAAACAGCTTCAGCCACAGCAGTCCAGGCCCTGCTGCGGCCACATCTCTATGGCTTCAACCCTCTCGCTGTCCCCATCAACGGGGCAAAATGAGCAGTGAGAGGAGGCACCTGAGACTGGAGCCTATCCCAGGGGACAGGGCTGGTCTCGGTGCGGGTGGTACCACGCTCGCTCTTGTGCTTCCAGCAGTCAATGGAAAACAGACAGAGACCTTGTGGCTGTCTCTGCTCCTCCAGCACAACTTTGCTTCAAGCCCCAGCCTCGGCCCATGGCTCCCTCCAGCCTGGGTGAGCAGAGCAGAGCTCCAGCGCCTGCCCCTGCCCAGTGCTGGCAAAGCTGCCCCTGGCAGCAGCCACTCACACTCCTGCCCCGAGTCTCTCTGGGTGGGAAGTAGCATTTGTGACACACTCAGCAAGGGGAAGAGCAGCAGTCATGTCAGCGTGAAGCAAACATGGCATTGCTTACAGGGTGCAGCAGCAGGGTGGGCTAGGGACTGCCCCACACGGAGCCTAGATGATATCTGTCTCCCTCTCTATGCCGACATACTTCAGGGCATCAGCCTGGCTGTACCTACAAGACAGGAAAGTCACAGCTGCTGCAGTGACCCCCCCTGCCCCATGCTCCCCACAAGGAAGCAGGGCCAACCCTGCACCCCCATCCTCAGCAGCCACTCCCCAGGTACCTGTAATCAAAGAAGAGCTCCTCTCCTGCCTGGATCGCCCTCTTGGCAAAGATCCCGATCCGGTGGTCTCCGTTTACCATCACCACTGCAACAAAGAGGCACCAGAGACACGGGGCTGCGGCTGCAGCCCATGGCTCCTGCAGGGCTTCAGCCACACCAGCAGCAATGGGACCAGCTGCAGGGAGGAGGCTCTGGCCAGGCTCAGGACAACTTGGGACCCCAGAGAATCCGCTGCAATCGCAGAGCTGAACAGGACCCCAGAGAGCCACCCCTCAGAGGTGGGGCTGGGCTGGGCCGTCTCACCTTTGGCATAGCAGTTGGGGTTCACCGAGTGATTGGCGAAGCGGATTTTATTGCCTTTGCGGGTGGCATCGACAACGAAATCTAGAAAAACACCCGAAAAAGCCCCAAAACTGTAGCAGGGAGAGGCCTGTCTGCAGGGGCTGCAATGGCCACCCGGCCACCAGCCCCTGCCAGGCTGCCCGGGTCTCCTCCAACCCTCGCAGCCCCAGGCCAGTTACCGTTGTTGAGGTTGAAGAGGAAGCTGGACATGTACTTGTCATAGACCTTCCCTCGCCGGTCAGCCTCATCCTGTGAGATAAGCTGGAGAAGGAGAGCACCTTGAGAGACCCAGGGCCTGAGGGCACACCCAGGGGTGCTGCAAGGAGTGGGACTCATCTCCCTCCCACCCCAGTGGCCAGAGCTCATCAGGGCTCCAGGGAGGGAGCAGAGAGAGGAGCTGAGCTCCCAAGGAGCAGCATGTACCCGACACGCTCCTCCATGGTGGAGGGCCTAAAAGGTACTGTGGTAGGTCCCAAACAGTACAAGAGAGAGCCTCCAAACCTGGTCAGACACAGCAGAGCACCCTGGCACGGGCAGGAGCACTGACCTCACCACAGTACTCGGAGATGAACTCGTTCTTCTGCACAGATTCCTTGATGAAGGTCCCCCAGCCAGCGACATCCGACGGTGCCAGCAGCAAATGCTGGAGCCAGGGAGGAAAGGAGGCAGTTAACGGTCAGCAGGCCCACGGCTCCCAGCACACAGATCCCACCCTGCCTCGGGCAGAGCAAGGAGCTCTGCACCTCCTGGCACACACCAGGGAACAGCCAATGCCACGCTCAAGGGCCCAGCGCCACAGAGTGAAGGGGGACCAGTCTCTATGCAGCATCCCCTGGTTCAAGGGGATACACAGCTCCCTCCAGACTGAAGTGTCCCAGCACCACTAGACTGGAGCTGCACATTACCTGACACCCACCAATTTGTACCTTTCTCTGAACTTCTGCCTTTTTTACATGCAATTCCAAGCCTTTCCCTGGAGTCACATTTAACACTTCCTTGCTCTCAACCCTTCCTCACGCAATTCCCTTCTCTTGATTTCCGTATCCATAGCCCCCAAGTGCTACGGAAGCCTCAGAGCAGCTTCTCTTCCAGAGCTCCTCAGCGGCATGCAACCAGGGCTCTGCTGGTACCAGCGCACCCGAGGCAGAGGCCACCAGCAGCCAATGCTGGCAGTACCTTTTTGAGACCCCGCTGGATGCTGCAGTTCTTGCAGGAGACCACCTTGCAGTCCCAGTGCTCCGAAGCGCCGCAGGTCAGGCAGAGGTCCGGGTCGCACTCCCGCACAGCCAGGTAGCACGGGCACTGCTTGGTGTTGCACTGGGTT
Source organism: Pezoporus occidentalis (assembly GCF_034315485.1). Classification (NCBI taxonomy): domain Eukaryota; kingdom Metazoa; phylum Chordata; class Aves; order Psittaciformes; family Psittacidae; genus Pezoporus; species Pezoporus occidentalis. Next base: position 399,911 of record NW_026914986.1, read on the forward strand.
TTACAGCGGCAGCCCGGGAAGCGGTTCTGACCTGCAGCAGCACAGCACAGGGCTCTGCACCACAGGGTCCCTGCCCCAGGGAAGCTCCTCTCGAGTCAGGTCTCACCCTGGCAGGCCCATGGGCAGGTTCAGGACTAAGCCTGTAAGCGAGGGCCATGCTTCCTGCCCGCCACCGTGCACACATAAGGAAGGTGCCTTTGTGCTAATGAGGAGCCCTCCATCCGCTGTGCTCTGGGCAGCAGACAGCAGGCCACAGCCAGCCTTCCTACCCCCAAAGTGACCAGGACAGCACTTGCCAGGAGCACAAGGAGTCAAAGTGAATGTGAGGCAGCCTGGGCACCAGAGCTGGAAGTGAACCAGGAAACAGTGTGTGCACGCTCACACCATGCACAGGGTCCTTCCCATCTGCATGGCTGGGGATGCTGATCTGCCTCTTGGGACAACTTATGATGGCTGAAAGTAAACTGCTCTGATAACCTCAACATAACAGACCAGTAAAGGGAATCCTGGAGCCTGAGCTGGCTCCCTGTCACCCTGTGGTCCTTCCAGCCCCATAACCCTTAACAAATCCACCCACAGAAGCCACACTAATGTCAAGTACAGCTATCTCCATTGCAGAGCTGGGAATGCAAGCCCAGAGAAGAAAAGGAACCATGGCAGAGCAGTGACCCAACTCCCACCCTAACTGCTGCCCACACATCCTGCTCTCAGGGAACCGCAGCATCACTCGCGGGTCCCGATGCTGGATACAGGCACGCAGATGGGTATTCCCTAACAAGAGGGCTGTCAGGGGGCAGCACAGAGCAGTTTCCCTCTGGACTTCAGCGGGCTGCAAACGGAGCTGCCGCAGATGGGCAGAGCAGGGAATGCAGGGATCAAGCCTCTAGCAAGCAGCGGCTCCGCACCCTCCCTCTGGCCGGGGCCAGGAGAGCTGGATGCTTTCCCACCCCCCGGTCCCAGGTTTCTCCTTACAGTCAGGGTTGCACTGGCAGAACTTCTCACAGAAATTCTGAGTCATGATGCAAGGGCAGGAGCTGTCACAGGGGTGCTCGGGGTGGTCACAAGGCTGGTAGTTGTACACCTGGGTAGGCGAATTATCTATAGAGCAAGAGGGGAAATGCCTGGATCAGAAGCTGCCCGTCGCAGGAACGCTGAAAAGCAGCAAACAGAGGGCTCTGGAGCAGGGAAGCTGCAACCTCCCCATGTGCCTGCAGAGGGCAGGGAGCCCGGTGGCATCCAGCACCCACAGGCACACAGCTGCGATCACCACCACCCACAACTGCTCTGCCCCCAGCAGCAGGCCCACACACCAAACCTCAGCCTCCACTACGGTGGAAGCAAGACCAGGAGAGGCTCTGGCACCAGCACCACGGCACCCCGAGGAGCAGGGCTGGGAGACGTGGCCATGGGGCTGTGTGACCAGGGAGCTCCCTGGGAACCCGGTGGGATACAGCCAGGGCCAACGTTACCTTTCTTCAGCTGAATCTTCCTGCAGTGCGCAGCCCACAGCCTGCAAGAGAAGCGCAGGGGGGTTGAGAGGACACAGGAGCCTCCGTTGGGAAGAGCAGACAGGCAATTCCAGCCTCAAGCATTAACAGCCACCAGGCAGCCAGAAACGGGAGAAAGATGAGAATGATGCAGCTGCAGCTACTTAAGGCAAATGCTAGAGCCAGAATAATACCGGACACACGGGGATCAGCACACACAAAGGAGATTATGAGCCAGGGAGCTATGGCTGCTGGGAGGACACAGCACCAGCCCTCCAGTGGCACTGCCTGCTCCTGTGGGGCTCCGGCCTGGGGTCACAGAGCCCCCAGCACCAGGGACAGGCCAGGGCCAGCAGCACCAGCAGCCCTGTGTGACAGCAGGACGTGTGCGCAGATGGGAGCCAGATGGGGATTACCAGGAATGCGTTGGCACAGAAAGCAGTGGATCTGGTTGCATTTTAAGAACAAAACAAGCATGTCCAACACTTGCCTGTGCTTCCTTTTCTTCTTCTGGGATGGATTCATTAATTCGTTTGTTGGCAGTTTGGTTATAAGCGATTCTTTCACTGCAAACTGAAAGACCTGCAAGGGAACATAAGGAAAAAGACTATTAAAGTTCAATGCACTCAAGTTGTTTTTTGATGTAAAGCATAAACAGGAGTGCAAGGACACACACAGGGGGGCTCCCGGTCCCAGTAAGCAGTGCCCAGTACCACAGACCACTGGTGCCATTGCTTCTCTTGGCTGGGATTCAGGAGCACCACCCTGCCAGCACCCAACCCATTGCAAGGAGCCAACCAGGCTGGTCCTGCCAAGGGCCAAGTAACACCGAGCTCCACCAAAGGGTTGATGGAACACCTCCCTCGGGGCGATTTACTGCACAGAAATAAAACCAACAAGGAAGCTGCGGTGCCGCTGTGCTCCCCAGGCCCCCCACCTGCTTGCAGGTCTTTGTTCCCAGCAGCCTGGCAATGGAGCAGAAGTTGTTGAAGTAGGTCCCATGGAAGACACGGAAGAGCGACTCCTCGGCTCCCGTCCACTCGACGGGCTCCTGCGGCGTCTCCACCGCAAAGAGCTGGGAGGAGGCCGGGCTCAGCTTCTGCTTGGTGGGTGTCTGGCAGCGGGAGTTTGCCTCTGGCAGGAACGGGAGATCGATGTTGGGCCGTGTACAGCATGGGGGAACTGCACCCTCCCGCGGGCAGCAGAGCTCAGCAGCGCCCAGCGCCTGCTGGGATGGTGGCGCTGGCCCATTGCTGCAGGGCAGCACCGGAGGCACCGTCCCACCTGCCCACGACGGAGCCCCCCGGGGCTGCCATGGTACCTGAGGAGCTGGAAGCCCACTCGTTGCCCGTGTCTCGGTCGCTGTCGCCCTCCCTCGCCTCGGTGAGGGCAGAAGCTGGGGTGCTGGAGCAGGAAGCACCCACCACGTGGTGCCTCCGGCGGCGCCGGCCTGAGCACTTGGACCTGGGGTTGTGCAGAGCAGCAAACTCCTTGGCTCCTTCCTGCAAGCAGAGAAGACAAGGTGGGTGGCAGGTGACCAGGGAACACGGAAAAGGCTTTTCCACAGGGCCTGGGACAAGCCCTGCCACCACCAAGACAAGGTGAAGATCTGCCCTAGTGCTCCACTTCAGCAGCTGCCCACACTGCACGTTCCTGCTTCGTTCAGCATCACAGCCTGGCTGGAAGAAATTCCCTGGCCCTACTCCCTTGCCTCTTGCCCTGCAGTGAAGTTTTCGTGGCCTCTCCCTCTGTTCCAGCTCAGCGGCTGCCCAAAACAGCCCAGATCCTGGAGCTGACTGACACCACCGCAGGCACCCACATCCCTGCAGCTCTCACCCCGTAACACAGCTGGGCTGCAGCTCTGAAAGAGCATTTAAAATAGCTCGAGTCTTCCCCCCCAGTGCTTTTAACCTGGGCTCCATTCTTCAAACGCCCCACAGAGCCCAGGGAAATCATTTGTCACCACAATTTCCCATCTGGTACCTTCGAGCTTAGTCTTCATTGGAGATTTGCTAAGATAACGCATCTGGTAAGGTCTGCATTTGGATTCCCTGAATCCAGTGAGGATTAGAACTAATTCTGAAAGATCAGAGCTGTGAAAAGGACCCAGAGGGCTCTGCAGGGCCGGGCTGGACAAGCCACTTCTCCTGTGGTTTCAAAAGCAGCAATGCAGAAACATACCAGCCAGAGGAAACAGTCTGCTCCACAAGGATCTGGCTCGATCTTGGTCTCTCTATTCTTTCGTTTGTACACATTAGGAGTAGCATGAAAAGCTGAAAAAATAATAGTTATCTTTACTATCAGCACCCTCCAAGAGACTCCCCACACACTGCAAGGGACAGGGCAGCACGAGCTCAGCCAAGTGGGAGCCTGAGGCAGGCAGCAAGAGCCCGAGCAGCTCTCCTGGCAGCGGGGAAGGAGGTGGCAAGACTCCAACCCATGCTCCAACCCGTGACGGGGACTCGGCAGCAGAGGGGGAACACTTGGGAAGGAGAGGCCGTAGGAAAAAGATCTGCTTTCAGACTGAAACAAAAAGACCACATGATCTTAATATTACATCTTTTAATAAATAATTCACTGGAAAGAGTCCTGTGACTTTCCAAAGAAGCCCTCAGACCTGGGAAACAGCAGGTCCAACAGCATCCAAAAGGCTTTGGGCAGGACCAACCGCAGAAACATGACTAAGATGAAGCTGTAAGTTCCAGTGAAGCAATAAAACACAGGGGCATGTCCAGACTTTGGAAGCGAAACATTCATGGCTTTCCCTGTTGAGCTTCTGCAAAGCAAGAGTGAAGTCTGGTCATGGCACAGATGCCCGGAGGCTCAAGCGCGGAGCAGTGGTGAAAGCGGGACGGCCACGCAGGTCGGTCCCGTCCGTCTGAGGAAAACAAGTGGAGCCGTCTGTATAAAAGGCTTCTGGGCACCTGTAAGCTCCTAAGGCTTCACTGCAACCTCCCTCTAAAGCCTGCGGCACAGACACTAAGCACGGCGGGCAGAGGCACGAAGCACTGAGGAAAAGTGAGGAGAGAAGGGCTCTAGGGAAGCGTCCGGCCGAGCCTGCACTTACGATGCAGAAAGCAGTCGTATTTGAAGCACCGGCGGCAGAAGAGGGTGTGGAAGGAGTGCAGGGACTGCTCCCGCTGCACCGACTTCGCGCAGGGCCCGTCTATGTTGGGGGTGCACTGCGGCGGCAGCACGTTGGGGTCCGACACCTCCGTGAGCTCCCGGTACCTGCGGACACACAGACACCCACAGATACGCAGCCCCTGCCTCCCGTGGGACACATCACACAAGCAGGGACCGTCCGGGGCAGCAGCACCCTGAGCCAGGTAACCTGGAGGCTAAACCAAAGCCTCTGACGCTTGAAAGCGGTGCCCGCGGCCCGCTGAGCTCTGCTTTGTGCTCAGGGCACAGCGCTGGTTGCTGACATAGAGATTTCAACTGACACCAAGGCAGGGAACAGACAAGTGCAGCACAAATCTACCTCTCTTTCATATCCTCTGGGAAGCCGTATTCAGGAAACATAGAGGAAATAGCAGTGAATATCATGTCATTCGGAAAGCGCTTCTTGGAACACTTCTTGTTACCTAAGAAGAGGAGGAGAGACAATTCCTCAGTTAAAGCAGATGTGAACATCTCTTTCCTGCTTCCATAGTGATTCCAGTAGGTGTTCAGGATTATATTTTAAGAGGCAGACACATAATCCCATATACAATGGATAAACCTTTTGCCCTGCAGCTAGGCCAAGGCGTTTCCAGATGCAGTGCTGCCACTTCAGAGCTGTAGCATCCTCAGGAAGCACTAAAGATTCCTTAAGCACTTAATGACTTCTTAAGAACCGTTATCACTGCTTGTTTTTCCCAAAACAGGATTTGCAGACAATGCTTTTCTACCTTTGAAAAAGGGTCCTGGTATTTGTGCTACCCACATCACTACAAACCAAAGACAAAAATAGCAGTCAGCATTCCTAAGGTCATGCAGGACACAAGAAAAAGCCCACAGACCACAGCTATCTCTATGCAACAAGAGCTCCACGTGGCACAGGAGAGGGAACAGGAACAAATACATGGAAAATGGGTCTGGAAGGGATTTGAAACTGTCCACCTTTGCCTGCAGCAGAACAGGATCTACCTACCAACTCCCTGGCAGGTGCCTGCCAGAGCAGCACTTTGAAACCTCCAGGAGCAGAGCTCCCACAGCCTCCTCAGATAACACCCACTGCTGCTCACCTCACCCCGACAGGGTTTTCCAGATGACTCATTAAATTTTCCTCACCACACTCTAAACTGGTGACTTCTTACCCTGTCCAAGGGGAGGGTGAGAACAACCGAATGCACCCCTGCTTTCAATGACCACAACCTGCCATGCTGGTCACAACCCTCAGCAACACGTTAACAACCAGGCAGGGCAGGATGGAAACGGGACCAAAGGAACCCCAGTTTCTGTGGCCAAACCCACCTTCCGCTGCAATTCGCTTTCTTTTCCTTGTGACTGGCAGCTCCTCTTTCCCATCCTCCTGTTTCACCTCAGAATCATTGTGTCCTTCCTCTTCCTCATCCGAGTACTGATTGAGGGCGTTCACCAGCTCCAGGAACACAGCATCGCTGATGAGGACTGACCCTGAAATCATTTCTGAAACACAGAGATGTCAGCCAGCTTGTGGCAGTGCCCTCCTCTCCCACGCTCCTCATGGTGGTAAATCCCAAGCCAGAACCTCTCAGTTTTGAAGCGACAGGGGGGATTTTAACGCTAGGGAGTCCCAAGAGCAGTGTGCATCATTTAGTGCCATCTGAAGACAGGACACCCCAGTTCCCCAGTGCTTTCCTGCCTCCACACAGTTTTATGATGGGGTAGGCAGCACTGCAGGGAATCACACTGTTCCGAAAAGCCTTGACTGGGGTCACAAGCAAAGCAAAGTTGCTGAGCTCCTCCTAACAGGCTGTTGAGCATCTCGGAGCACATGAACCCCCATGAACAACAGCTCCAGAAGAAGAACTTAGAACGATGCAGGGTACTGAAGGCAGGACCATATCCTTGCAAGCTAGAACAGCAGGCGTGCTCCTGGTTTTCCGCTCTAAGAGCTCCCACAGCAATGCTGGTTACTGCTGCCACCTTTTGACTTCTTAACTACTTTGACATGTTATTTAGAAGAGACTGAACAGGCAGTGCTGACTGTTCTTACCTTCCTCTCCATGGACTTTCCCATCATAGTTGTTAATAAGTTCTTCAATGAAAGTTTCATCTTCTTCCTTCACCTCATCTCCCATGTAAGGGATATTGCACAGAACAGTTTCATCCTCCACCTGCAGAGGTCAGATACAACTCAGAGCAGCGGCACCTCCAGCCTGGTCGAGGCTCCTCCTGCCCATACAGACCCGCACAGCACAAAGCAAAGCTTCACCCTGCCAGGTTGCAATTTCAGATGCCTCATCCCTGACATTTCATTGTTATCCCGTGCCAGCAGCATAAATCTGCCCCCTGAAAGTGCTATTTGCCTTGAAAAAGAAGAGCAGTGCCTCCAATGCTTGAAGAAACTCAGAACCAGCAATAACAACCAACAAACGTCAGAGACATTGTGCTCAGGCAGAGCACAGAACTGGAACAGCAAAAGGCAAACCGGTAACTCACTCCCAGAGGAACACAGCCAAAGCTGAGGAGCTGTTCTCGTGTTAACCACAGGAGCAAGGGCACCGGCTCTCCACTGCCATGGCACCACTGGCTGGCTCTACGTTACAGTCACTGGTCTCACACTGTGCCCCGGTCTGCAGTGGCATGCAGCTGCCCCGCAGGGTGCAGGGACACATCCACACCCCAGAGCAGGCAAAGAGCCAGGCCAGGCACAGGCCAGCTGCTTGCTTAACAGGTAAACTTAACAACATCCCACCAAAACCTGCATTAAATCACTCGCCTTGCTTCCACCAACAAGGAACTAACCCTCAGTAGCGCCCTTACAATGAGAGCAGCAGGGTAATCCAGTCACAAAGGAAAGGACCTGCCCAGGAAATAAAACTCCCCATTGAGAAAGGAAGAAAAATCTTAAGGGGGGGGGGAACCAAACCATCAAGCAACAAACCATATCTGCTCCAAGGATCCTCTGAAATATCAATGACCCTATCAAGGAGTCAGGTAAGCATAGATCCAAGGCTGTTTTATGGGATACAACAAAACAGACAGCCAAATGAACAGCTTCCATCACCTTTTGAGCAGACATCGCTTAAAACAAGTGAGTTGAAGAAGGCCCAATCACTCCACAGCCACATCACAACTACACACAAACTGCTCCAAGCCCTTGTGCCTGAGCCTCCCTACATACCATGAAGTTCTGCTGAAGAGGGGACCAGGAATACATAATGGGCACCAGTGCCACCGTGTTCAGGGTCCTCATGTACAGCGTCTGGCTGGGAAACCCTGGGAAGATGCTCTCAACTGTACACTGGAACAGGACAGAGAGGGGCAGTGAGGAAACAGCCAACCCTCCCTGCAGAGGCTGCTTCCAGTCCACACTTCTGCTGCTGAGCCCCTTTCCCTCTCCACACCTGCTTGAGGAACGGGTGCCCACTGACGGGCTTCATCAGCTGCACTGGCTGCACGCGGAGCTTCTTCCAGTCTTCATTCAGGATCTGAGTCTTCTCATGAACCTTCGCAAAGTTGGCCACAAACAAAGCCTGCGGGGAGGGAAAGCAGCACTCAGAGCTTAAGAAATCACACGGAGAACACTAAAGCCCTTCATGAGATGTTGGTCTGAGTATCAGAAGCAGACGCAAGGCAGAGCATCTCAAACTGATACCTGTTAGAAGGAATTCGAATTAAACTCAACACTGGTACAAAACTCTGCTTGAAGTCCTCCCAACAACCAGCAGCATTTGGTAGCTCCTGATCCCAGCCGACCTCCCCTAAAACCCTGCCTGGGAGGAAAGGAGCAGCAGAGCCCCCTGGAGCCCCTAGCAGGGAGACTTTAAAGACCAAGTGGAGACGAGTCCCCTTCGCTGCATACGCACCCCACCAGTGCAACACACAGCGCTGCACGAGGAGGAGCAGGATCCCCTCCAACCTCCCCAGCTTGCAACTGGGGTGCAGCTCAGCAATCCGCAGGATGAAGCGCCCACCTGGTCGCTGCTCAAGCGCTACCAGCTGACAGAGCAGTCTTTACCTTCGCTCCCATGTTCGCCTGGAACCTCTTGAGCTGCCGGAGCCGCATGTATTCAGACTTGACTTTCCTCTTCCAGTAAATGATGCACTTGGACGTTGGAGGAGCAGCGATTTCCATTTTCCTGCAGAAGCGCAGCGGGAACGAACATCAAACCCCGGGGAGCTTAACCCTGCCCACGTGCTACCGGAACACACCGCGCCGTGGGCTTGAACTCGGGAAGAAGAACCCGGGAATCCCGCACGAGTTCCTGCTTGCGAGCACGCAGAGCGCACCGAGAGGCCCAAGCACCCCGCGGGCGCCCGTGCGCTGACTGAGCCCAGGCCCGGGCCCGGCGGCGGCTCCCGAGGAACCCCCGGCCTGGCGCGGCCGCGGGAAGGGAAGGGACGGGCCGGAGCCGCGGGGTGCGC